>NW_026900059.1:142500-742500 GCF_033153095.1 Gastrolobium bilobum
GCAATTAGTTGCCATTTGTAAACAACATCCGTAGCACTTTCTTCCACTTTTTTTTTACTTTGAATACAATCACTATTGGAGTTATTGAAACCAATTTGATATTTCATGTAAGAATGACACCAAAACTGGCCCCACCACCTCCTCTTATAGCCCAAAACAAATATTCTCCTATTGACTTTCTATCAAGGATTTTACCATTGACATCAACTAATTGTGCGTCAATGATATTATCCTCAGAAAGATCATATTTTCTCATCAGATTCCCATAGCCACCACCAGAAAAGTGACCCCCAGATCCCAAAGTGGAGCATACCCCAACTAAGAAACCATGGAATTTGCTTTTCTCTGCAATGTTATAGTAGATCTTACCAAGTGTTGCTCTAGCTTGAACCCATGTTGTCCTATGGCACTAATTAATATTGCAAAAGCGAGAGAACACGTAGGTAAAAGTAAATTATATGAATGTCGTTGGGGGAGGGGGGGCTGGGCGAAACTTTTAATAAAAAAGAAAATGATAATTAGTGCCGATGGGGGGCCATGTGCGGCACTTATTTAAGTAAAAATATTAGTTATTGAATGCCGATGGGAGGTGAGGCGGCATTGAGAAAAAAAACCAAAAATACATGAGTGCCGCGGGGACCTGAGGGCACCATTTAGATACGCTGAGTTCCCACCGCGACACTTAAAGACCCCAAACCGTAACTACTCTCATCCACATACCAAATTCATAAATTTAATGAAAAAAAGTCTCAAACTGGTCAAACACTCCAAATTTGAGTTTATGAGGATTGGAATGTTTATCATGGGATCACTTTATTTGTTAAGTATAATATTCATAATTTAATATATATTATTTTGAAATTTGATTGAACCATTTATTCAATTATTCTATATCTCAACCGAGTTGATGTTTGAACCGAATTTGATTGCTTAATAGGATTCCTGTCATTATTTTATAGCAATGTGTTATTTTTAATTAGAAGATTTGGAACTGATATTATTTTTAACATATATTTAAATATGTTTATAAATGTTTCAACATAATATAAATTTATATATCAACTGATTTAACTAGTGCTCAATAATTCAATATTGGATGGGTCAATGACCTGATTTAATAATATTGCTGCCCTCTCACTAAACGTTGGAATTTGATGAGTCAGACTCAAATTTTATATCCCCTTTATTAAAAGCGTTTAATAATGTATGTACGATGTATCTCTGCCATTGAGCATCCCTACAGATTTCGCAATCTTCCCTGTCTAACTTTAACAGACTATTTGTCACATTTTTTTTAAGTGTTTAGGGATTTATAAAAATATTTTTAGAATTTTGAAGGGGAAGATAAACTTGAAAAATAAATATGAGTTATAAATAAATAAGTATATATTTCAAAAAAAGTTTCTCTTGAAAGCATTTACCTTTTTATTTTTTTATCCATTATAATTTTTTTTGTTAATAATAAGTGTTTTTGTAAAAATATATTTAACTATGTTTTTCTTATAAGAAATAATAAATTAAAAACAAAACATCTCAAACAGGTATTAGAGCAAGAATGAAATTAAAAGAAAGGAGGAGTTTCTCTGCAATCCATGGCAATAGAGCAAGAATGAAATTAAAAGATAAATGATATTTATGTATAAATATTGGGTTTAATATCTCTAATGTTATATAAGATAAAATTATATTCTACACAAACATAAAAATATAGCTTATATTTTTTTTCTCTCATAATTCCATATTAATTAAATATGTGCAGAAGATAATTTTATTTCTTATAAACATGTGAAACATTAAATGTTGACGAATTCGGCAAGTGCACCGGTCGTACAAGTAATAAAGTGATTAAGTAGAGTTGTCGATCCCACGAGGACTGATGACCAAGCAATAATTTATTTATTTAATCAAAGTTGGATCGATCATTAAAGGTTTTCTTGAGGATATTGTGATTATATTAAAAGCAGAATTTATAAACTTATTTTTGGTTTTTAATATTTTAGAAATTTAATTCAGAATTAATTAAAGCTAAAAGAAATTGATTTAAGTTTTCAATAAAAAGGCGTAGTTAGGATTCAACTTCTCCGATGGTTTCTTAACGTGTTTGTCTATTCTTACGATTACATTCAAGATTGAATTATTAACAATTCTTTCTACGATTGATTAAATCTCAATCCCTTGGTAATCTAATCCTTTACTCTAATCCAAAGCCTAATCCCTTAGTACTTTCTCGTAGAATAAGCATTAACGCAAGAACTCAAGTTATAAAATTCACAAGTCTATCCCTAGATCATGCAAATTTCAGCAATCAACCAATCAGAATCATATACCAACATCCCTATTGTCATATGTGACTCATATGTTTATCTACGAGTGATCAAGTCATAAATAAAACTAAGCATAAATATTAGATTGATTGCATAATTTAGAAACAAGAATGTAATTCATAAGAATAAACAAACATCAACTAAGAACCCATTGGTTATGTATCTTCCTAACTACTAAAATAATTTAGCTACTCATAATTATAAAGACAGAATTAAAATAAACTGTAAAATAAATAAAGTTCATGATGAAACTTGATTAAGGAAGACGATCAATGATGTAGATTGGATTCCTCCCTTCTCCTCTGCATCGCTCCAGCGTTCCTCTTCCGCTCCTGCCTTCGTGTTTGTCTCTGACTTTTCCTTCGCGTTCCAAAATGATTTTCACAGCTTCATTCGCGTTGTACTTAAAGGGTAAAATTTGGGCTTCTAATTTCTGGACCCGCTCGTTGAGAATTAATTTTGATTAATTCTTTATTTTTCTTGAACCTTATCCTTTGCAACTGCCTTTATCCTTCTTCATTGCAATTTGTTATTCTAGTATGAAACAACCTGAAACAATAACAAATATTAGAATCTTATCTTTTTGTTGGCAATCTATTATGTTTTACTATTTTATTATTTAACACTATATTTTTAACTATTTTAATTATTATTTGAACTCTTTTTAACCATAAAAACATAGTGTCTTGGACACTTATCATTAAACCTATAAATATTTTAGAGTAAAATGAAAATCTCGTCTTAATTTCTTAATCTTAAAAATTAAATACGATGGTGATACTGTATAACGTGTAAGGACTAGGCTTCAATGGAAGATGGAAGATAGGAAAATTGTATCTATTAAATAAATAAATAAAAAGAAGAAGAAAATGCCAATACGTTCTAGAATTAAACCAATTAATCGTTGGAAAGTTTTGTCATAATACAAATGGAGGTTAGTTCAAAGGTCATAAGGTTTCGAAATTATTGGAGAAATGTCATAATACCAATTAATCGTTGACCGTGATTTCCTTATTATTCATTTTCCCCATTCAACTCTGCCAATAATGGCTCCGTGTCATAACAAAAAGCGGACTAATTATCGTAATGTCTGATGCTAGCCACTCACTTTACGAGAGTCGATAACTTTTAGTGGGATGTTTTATGAATTTTCTATTTATTGGATCAATATCTGGATGTGCCACAGATTCCAATTAATAAAATATTGTTTATCTAACATTTATTTTCATGTTTGCGTAATTATTCATCATTATTAAATAGATTAGAAACACATTGAAATAAAGCCACCTCAAATTATAAATAGAGCAGCTTATGTAAGGGTGGGGTCGTGAATCCATGCATCTTTAGTAAAATATGTAAAAGTTAGCGTTACATTTGAACTTATGATACTTTTCAAATTATTCAAATCTTTCAACCTCTGACCTAATGCACACCAAATAATACTAATAATAATAAACAGAAAAGCAACGAGAGAGAAAGAGAATAAAAGAAAAGAAATTTTAATTGGAAACAGTTCTTTGGCCCTTCCACTTGAGAGCCAACTTGGAGATTTGCTTTGTTGAAGACCCATTTTCCCCAACAGCTGTGGCAGCTGCCTCTTTAAGTTCCTTCATTCGAAAACGAAGCTTCTTTCCTTCCTCACCTTCCATTAGCATCTTCACAACCGTAGCAATTTCTTGCCTTTCCACCAACCCATTCTCACCAACCTTAGGTCTCAATGCAACTTTAACGTCTTGGGTAACCAAAACAGCGTTCATCTTCTGCTCCGCATACAGTGGCCATACAACCAAAGGCACCCCATTCACCACACTCTCAAGTATTGAGTTCCAACCACAATGGGTCCAAAACCCCCCGGTGGACTCATGGTTCAAGACCCGAGCCTGTGGGGCCCAAGATGGCACCACTAAACCTCTCCCTTTGGTCCTTTCAACGAACCCTTTTGGCAAGAAATCAAAAGGATCACTGTGACTATCAGCAATGAAATAAGAAGCATTAGCAACCTTATCATTGGGACTCTTCACAACCCATAGAAACCTTTGCCCACTCATTTCCAATCCCAAAGCAAGTTCATCTATCTGAGCACTAGAAAGGGTCCCACCACTACCAAAACACACGAATATGACACTGCCACGTGGCTGCTCATCCAACCACCTTAAACACTCTTCGTCCTCGGTTTGAGGATTGTCATCATTCACCAGCGGTCCGACCGCATACACCGGCGGTCTACCCGGTTCGTCCTTTTGTAAAAACTTGATAGCCTCTGGTTCTAGCTCTAAGAAGCTATTCTCTATTATCCCCTCTGCCAAACTATACCGCTTGGAGTGGTGGAGGAGCCACTTGTAGGCATCGTTGGTTCGGTCCTGAACCGGGTCCAACAAGTCCTTCCCATGAACCGGAACGCAACCGGGGATGTTGATCGGTTCAGAGAGGTCTTTGAACTCGCACTGAACTTGTTGGTGGAGAAGGGGAAGGTAAAAGGTGAAGGACAAACACATGGCGGTGGAAGGCATGTAAACGTATGGAGGGATGTTTAGTTCTTCGGCGATGTCGAAGGCGTCGGTTCCGAAGAGGTCGACGACAAGGGCAGAGATGCGGTGGGTGGCGGCGAGGGAGAGGAGGTTGTGGCGGAGGGAAGGGAGAGAACGGACGACGGTGAGAGAGATGAGAGGTTCAATTTTGGTCTCAGGTGAGAGGTCGGAGAGGGTCACCGGAGAGAGGAAGATGTGGGAAATGGTGCTAGGCAAGGAGTGGAGGACGGTGGTTTGAGCCTTGGAGGGAGTGTCGTCGACAGTGGGGATGACGAATGTGACAGCAAGGTCTTGGTGGCGGATTAGTCTCTTTGCGAACTCGATCATTGGAATGAGATGTCCCATGCCTGGACTTGGCATCATGGCTACTATAGGTGGTAGTTCTTGTTTTGAGGTTAGAGATTGTTGATGTTCCATTGAAACTAATAATAATAGTAGTAAGGGTTTGTGGTTTTGTATATTTGGTTGCACTAGCAAATTGGGTTTTGAAGTATTGATGGAGTAATGAAGTGAGACATGGAGGGTTTTTATAGGGAGTATTGGGGGCTGCGAAACATTTCATTTAATATTAAACATTTATTTTTAAGTTATAAAATTCATGACGAGGATATATTAATCCGTAAGTAATATATCTCCATTGCATTCAATTATAAATGTGTATGGTTAGGTGGGGAATAATTAATTATTTAGTTATATAAGTTGGGTGTTATGTTTTAGTGGGTTGTGAAAATTATGGGGGAGTGGATGTTTCCTGCGATTGTCCTTGGGTGTTATGCATTTTTTGATTCTAGGAAAAGGAAAAAACGATGATGTAAGAGGGGACGATGTATTTTCAAACATCAGGCTTATGTGTTTATTTTTCATAGTTTTTTTCATTGATTTTTTATTGCTCAAATTTAATTGGGTTTTAATCGGATAAGACTTTCCTACCAAAAACTATGTGGTTGCTAATATTAAAACAATCGTCTCTAAATCATCAAAATAATTGCTTTGGAGTAGATAAAGCATATGAACTACTTATGGATTTTACGTCGATTTTTCTAAGTATCGTTTAGATTTAAGCGACGCATTTGAACTACTTACGGATTTTAATTTATGAAACTCTAGCAATTAAAATGTGGTTCTTATCCCCAAATTGGAATTATTTGAGTTGATACTAAAATTATAAGATCGTTTACGTATTGATTATTTTTATTTTTTAATACTCTCAATTGTAAATAAAAATAATATAGCATATGTTGAATAATATAAAATATATTTTCTTTTGTAAAAGACGAAAGAGTAGTTCGCTTTGGGTGTGCATGACAATTTTCCCGAATTTTTTTTTTTTAATTTCTGTTTCCGAGAACAAAAATGGATAGAAAATTCGTTTGGTAAAACTGGTTTATTTTTTTGTTCCCGGGATAGTTTTTGTGCTAGGAAACAAAAAAAAAATCAAAAATCTTCTGTTTTTTTGTTTCAATACAAAATGAGAAACAATTATCTCTCTCAATCACTCTCCACCTCTACCATCATCACCACCACCACCCCTACCACCATCATCCCGATATGACCACCACCACCATCGTTGCCGCCGCCGTACCACTAGTGTCGTCGTCACCACCCCCCACCACCGCGATGCCACTGTCACCATCACCATCACTATCAACTCCACTTATCACTATCACCATGCCACTGTCACCACCACCATAACTACCACCGCCGCCACCACCACTAGCACCGTTACCGTCACCGCCACCGCCATCATCGCCACCACGACGCCACTGTTACCATCACCGCAATTGTCACCAACCACCACTACCATTGTCGCAACCTTTACCATCACCACCACTACCACTACTTCCATCGTCACAGCCACTACCGTCACTATCACCACCTTTGCCACCATTACACCACCCGCGCCACTACCATCACCACGTCATCGCCACCACTACCACTACCGTCATCACCACCACTGCCACCACCACCATCGCCGCAGCCACTGCCACCACCATCACCATGATGTCATCACAACCACCACCACCACCATGATGTCATCACAACAACCACCACAATGCCACTGCTACCATTGTTTCCGTCACCAAACCATCCCCACCACCATTATCGCAGTCACTGCCGTCACCTCCACCACCACCATCCCCACCACTACCACCGCCTCTTCCACCATTATCACCGCCATCACCGCAACCACTACCGTACTGCCGCTGCCGTCACCACCACCACAATCACACCATATGAAAAGAAAAATGATGATCTGAAATTTTTTATATTTAATAGGAATTATTTTTTGTTACATTATTTATTGTGTTTTCAAACACAATTCTTATTTTCGGAATAAAAATAGAACATTTTATCAAACATATTTTTTTTCCTCAGAAACTGCACCAAAGCACAAAAATAAAAAAGAATTGTTTCTTTTCAGAAACAATGTTAGGGAATAGAATGGTTGTCATGCACACCCTTTATGCTCAACACTAGGGGTGTTAACGAGCCGAGCCGAGCTTTGGTCTTAAAAGGCTAAGCCTGTGATTAAATGTGTCGGCCTTACCAAGCCTGTTACCAGTTACAAATATAATTATCGGCCTGTAGCCTGCCTTATTTACAAAAAAAAAAGGCCTGATTTGGCCTGTTTGAAAAAAATAAGACAATAAAAATTTACCAAACAGAATATACAATCAACAACACTAGTAATTCCATAAATATTCATAAATTCAATGTATATCGAAACAACATAATATAGAACAAAATCATTCAAGAAGTCTGTTTAACTAATAAAATAGGGGTGAAATGGATTGAGAGGAGAGAGAGCGTTGTTACAAATAGTATAAAAAATATAAATAAAAATAAAAATTAATATACTAGGCTAGCCTGAGAGGCTCCAAGGCCGAGCTCTTGAATTGGAGTCTGAGGCCTTTTTACTAAACGGGCTTTTATACAAGTTTAAGTCTGGTTCCAATAACCAATATTAGGCATGTAAGCCTGAGCCTTCACGAGCCGAGCCAAAGGCCCTTGAAAGGCCCCAGACTCGTTTATCACCCCTACTCACCACGCGGCTCCGTTATAAAATATATTTTATTACACCATACATATAACACCCCTCTCTTGCTTTTTGGGAATAATGACCAAAGTGTCACTCTTGGCAAAAAAAATTACCAAACTGCCACGGCAACAGTAAATTTTGCTAAAATACCACGTGGCTATTTCGCTACACTGTGTAACGAAATATGTGTGCAAATAATTCGCTACACAGTGTAGCGAAATATGCCACGTCAGTATGCACATAACCAAAAATGTCATGTGTCAAACAAGGTGAAATTCGCTACACAGTGTAGTGAATTTCACCTTGTTTGACACGTGACATTTTTGATTCTGACGTGGTATATTTCGCTACACTGTGTAGCGAATTATTTGCACACATATTTCGCTGCACAGTGTAGCGAAATATGTCACGTGATATTTTGTCAAAATTTACTGTTAACGTAGAGTTTGGTAATTTTTTTTGCCAACAGTGACAAAATGATCATTGTTCCTGCTTTTTGACTATGCTTTTTATTTCTTATATCAAAGACTGGCCCATTTGTTAGTCGTACGTAGACCTCGTAATTGACACAATAAAACAAAGATATTAATGGCAAGGCAGCTAGCCTTTTTTGAAAAGTTGCTGATAGTTGGTGCAGGTGCACTACATTTTATCATAAAAAACAGTCGCAAATTAAATTACAGATTTTTTTTCTTTTGTTTTTGTTTAATATAAACATATTATAAGAGATAATTTTATCTTTCATATATAAATAAAAGTGTATAAATCTTGTTTACCAAAAAAAAAAAATGTATAAATCTTATATTTTTTTTCATTCTTTTCTCTTCACATGATCCCAATATGGTAAGAAACATCTTTTTTTTTTGTATTTTTTCACGGGACAAATGGTAAGAAAATAGTCAATTTATGCAAATTTATTACAAGAGAACCAATAATTGTTTTTCCAATATTGAAATAATTGTTTTATAATTTGAGGGTGTAATATGTTAACTATATATAAAAATGTTTTTATCCAACACTAGACAACTTTTTAAAATAATTGATTCATAACATTATATTTAGCTTAGTGGGGGTGTGTACATGATGACGATGTTTCAGCTGCACAAACGTTGAGAATTCAAACTTGTATGCAATCATTGCCCAACGCGTTTTCACTTCCACACGACTACACCAATCACCAGTACTCGATGATATCATTATATAAATAGATAATGGAGTCACTGCGTGCGGAAAATAAATATATATAAAATCTGTACACTGAAATTATAATCTCGTGCTAAATTAGATTTTACATGATTAGTCAATAATTGAACTCTGATAAATAATTCGTTATGAGGAATTGAGGATTAGCATATTTCATTGAAAAGATCGGTTCCTCTGGTTTCATGCATTAACAATGTACATATTTCATAATTATTCAATGTTTCATTTTATCCCACACATGCATAATTAGTTCATTTTAATACATCAAACAATTATTGCCATATCTCAGGTTAACACAACTATTTTATTTATATTATGCCATCTTCGGGAGTTAGGATTCTATTTTAATAATGTAATTCACAACAGTATATCAATAAATTTAATAGGTTATTGTTCAATCCTATGGGGAATAGTCCGAGACATCCCTGTGATGTAAGCTTCACATCCATTGAAATGGACTAGATAGCTCAACTCCAAATAGTTCTACTATGAAAGTAAATTAGTATATGTCAAAAATTTAATTCATGAATAAAATAGCAACGGCGATTTTAATTTTAAAATTTTCACTGTAATTTATTGCGTATAACATAAGCACAATAAGGTTATAACATATGTTAAATGACCTTAGTATTGATGGAGCTGTCCCTCCGAAAAAATATTCTACACTACTTCAACCGTGTGTCACGCAAGTAAAAAATCAAAATTATTTTAATATCTGGATGTGCCATAGATTCAAATTTACAAAATATTGTTTATAGAACATTTATTTGCATCTTTGCGTAATTATTCGTCCTTATTAATAAATAGAGTAGAAACACATTGAAATAAAGTCACCTCAAATTAAATAGACCATCTTATGTAAGGGTCGAGTCGTGAATCCATGCATCTCTAGTAATAAAAGATGTAGAAGTTAGCATTACATTAATTTGAATTTATGATACTTTTCAAATTATTCAAATCTTTCATCTCTGACCTAATGCACACCATGGATTTATTGTACAAACAGGTAAAAAATAATAAATAAATAAATAAAAACAGAAAAGCAAAAAGAGGGAGAAAGAGAATAAATGAAAAAGAACTTCATCTGGATACAGTTCTTTGGCCCTTCCACTTGAGAGCCAACTTGGAGATTTGCTTTGTTGAAGACCCATTTTCCCCAACAGCTGTGGCAGCTGCCTCTTTCAGTTCCTTCATTCGAAAACGAAGCTTCTTCCCTTCCTCACCTTCCATTAGCATCTTCACAACTGAAGCAATTTCTTGCCTTTCCACCAACCCATTCTCACCAACCTTAGGTCTCAATGCAACTTTAACGTCTTGGGTAACCAAAACGGCGTTCATCTTCTGCTCCGCATACAGTGGCCATGCAACCAAAGGCATCCCATTCACCACACTCTCAAGTATTGAATTCCAACCACAATGGGTCCAGAACCCCCCAGTGGAACCATGGCTCAGGACCCGAGCCTGTGGGGCCCAAGATGGCACCACTAAACCCCTCCCTTTGGTCCTTTCAACGAACCCTTTTGGCAAAAAATCAAAAGGGTCACTGTGACTATCAGCAATGAAATAAGAAGCATTTGCAACCTTATCATTTGGGCTCTTCACAACCCATAAAAATCTTTGCTCACTCATTTCCAACCCCAAAGCAAGTTCATCTATCTGAGCACTAGAAAGGGTCCCACCACTACCAAAACACACAAATATGACACTGCCACGTGGCTGCTCATCCAACCACCTTAAACACTCTTCGTCCCCGGTTTGAGGACTGTCCTCATTCACCAGCGGTCCGACCGCATAGACCGGCGGTCTGCCCGGTTCGTCCTTTTGTAAAAACTTGATAGCCTCCGGTTCAAGCTCTAAGAAGCTATTCTCTATGATCCCCTCCGCCAAACTATATCGCTTGGCATGGTGGAGGAACCATTTGTAGGCATCGTTGGTTCGGTCCTGAACCGGGTCCAATAAGTCTTTCCCATGAACCGGAACGCAACCGGGGATGTTGACCGGTTCAGGAAGGTCTCTGAACTCGCACTGAACTTGTTGGTCGAGAAGGGGAAGATAAAGGGCGAAGGACAAACACATGGCAGTGGTAGGGATGTAGACATATGGAGGAACATTGAGTTCTCCGGCGACGTCGAAGGCGTCCGTTCCGAAGAGGTCGACGACAAGGGCAGAGATGCGGTGGGTGGCGGCGAGGGAGAGGAGGTTGTGGCGAAGGGAAGGGAGAGAACGGACGACGGTGAGAGAGATGAGGGGTTCAATTTGGGTATCTGGCGGGAGGTCGGAGAGGATCACCGGAGAGAGGAAGATGTGAGAAATAGTGCTAGGCAGGGAGCGGAGGACGGTGGTTTGAGCCTTGGAAGGAGTGCCATCAACAGTGGGGATGACGAATGTGACAGCGAGGTCTTGGTGGCGGATTAGTCTCTTTGCGAACTCGATCATTGGGATGAGATGTCCCATGCCTGGACTTGGCATCATGGCCACTATAGGTGGTAGTTCTTGTTCTGAGGTTAGAGATTGTTGATGTTCCATTGAAACTAATCTTAATCGTAGTATGGGTTTGTGGTTTTGTGTATTTGGTTGCACTAGCAAATTGGATTCAGAAGTATTGATGGAGTAATGAAGTGAGACATGGAGGGTTTTTATAGGGAGTATAGGGGGCTGGGAAACATTTCATTTAATAGAGAGGGAAAGGGAGTGGATCTTTCCTGCGATTGTCCTTGGGATGTTATAGAGGGGGTATGCATTTTGATTCTAGGAGAAGGAAAAATCGATGATGTAAGAGTCGATGATGTATTTTCAAACGTCAGGCTTATGTGTTTATTTTTCATAGTTTTTTTCATTGATTTTTTTTACTCAATTTTAATTGGGTTTGAATCGATAAGACTTTCCTACTAAAATGTTTGTGGTTGCTGATATCAAAACAATCGTTTCTAAATCATCAAAATAATTGCTCGGTGAAGATAAAGCATACATGCGGGCGGTTCACACCTGTCGCGATATGTTTCTACAAATAATTGAAATTCAATTTCTTGATCCCCAAATTGAAATTATTTGAGTTGATACTAAAATTATAAGATCGTTTACGTATTGGTTATTTTTTATTTTTTAATACTCTCAATTGAAAATAAAAATAATATAGCTTATGTTGAATAATATAAAATTTTCTTTAGTAAAAGGCGAAAGAGTAGTTCGCTTTGTGCTAACGCGGCTCCGTTATAAAATATATATTTTCTTACACCATGCATAATTGCATATAACACCCCTCTCTTGCTTTTTGTCTATGTTTTTTATTTCTTAGATCAAAGACTGGCCCATTTGTTAGTCGTAGACCTCATAATTGACACAATAAAACAAAGATATTAATGGCAAGGTAGCTAGCCCTTTTTGAAAAGTTGTGATAGTTGGTGCAGGTACCCTAAATTTTATCATAAAAAACAGTCGCAAATTAAATAACAGATTTTTTTTTCCTTTTTTTGTTTAATGTCTTTTTTTATATTATAAGAGATAATTTTATTTTTATATACAAATAAAAAATATATGAACCTTATATTTTTTCTCTTCACATAATTCATATGGTAAGAAACATTTTTTTTGTATAGTTTTACGAGACAAATGGTAAGAAAATAGTCAATTTATACGAATTTATTACAAGAGAACCAATAATTGTTTTTCCAATATTGAAATAATTGTTTTATAATTTATTGGTGTAATATGTTAATCATGATAGTTAAAATTTCGTTTAAAATCTGCGTTTTTACGGTTTTAAAATTTTTTTTAATCAAAATGATTTCATTAAAATTTCAAATGCTTTTACGTTTTTATAATTTTTTTTACTTTAAGATTTTACATTTTACTATTTGTTATCTTGATTTTAATTTTAGATAAAATCTTAATTTTAACTATCATAATATTAACTATATATAAAAATGTTTTTATCCAACACTATACAACTTTTTAAAATAATTGATTCATAACATTATATTTAGCTTAGTGCGGGTGCGTACGTGATGACGGTGTTTCAGCTGCACAAACGTTGAGAATTCAAACTTGTATGCAGTCATTGCCCAACGCGTTTTCACTTCCACACGACTACACCAATCACCAATCGATGATATCATTATATAAATAGATGATGTAGTCACTGCGTGGGGAAAATAAATCAATATAAAATCTGTGCACTGAAATTCTAATGTCGTGCTAAACTAGATTTTACATGAGTAGTCAATAATTGAACTCTGATAAATAATCGTTACGAGGGATTGACGATTAGCATATTTCATTGAAAAGAATCCGTTCCTCGGCGTTTTGACCTTTGTAATCTCATTTTTATAAGGTTTTATCGGAATAATTTTTTGGTCAATCATATTATTTATATAATGGATAACGACACGATATTATGAAAATCACTTTAGGATGTGACACTTGCAACCGCGTCTTTTGCATTTGTTCTTGACCACTGGAACGTGATATCCTGGCAATCATGTCATATTCCCAAGACGCAGTACCCTCTTAGCCGCGTGTCAGTGCGTGTCATCTCAAAAAGAATTCAACAGGAAGCGGCAGTGTATAAGCTGCGTTTCAGGTTACAAGTCAAGTCGGAGCCAAACATATATATATATTTCACCTAAAATTTAGGCATATTGATATATTCACGGTAAAAGAGTTCAAAAAAATCCAATAAAAACAACAAGCTATTTTCGTACAAAATGGGCTTTAAAGTTGTTAGCAATTTATTTTTTATTGGTTAGAAGACTAACTCTTAAATCAGAGAATAATTAATTCAAAAATTTACTAACAATAAAATTATAATTATTATAATTTTAAGGTGTTAGATAAAGGTTTTTATAATAGTTTATATTATCCACTTACACACTCACTCATACGAAAGCCCTTTGGGCTTGAAGTATGAATTTTGCATAGATTATATTTTTTTTTTGTTTACCTAAATATTAAATGTTGAGATATATAGTTGTATGTGCAACTAATGTGGAGTTTATAAGGTCTTGGGCACTCCCACCCTTTGAGCTAGCTTTTGGGGTGGTGTATCCCAAAGTTCTTTACATGGTATCAAGAGCCTAAGGAACGTTTGAATTTTTATTTTTATTTTCCGGTGAACCCACTGTTCATCGTATTTTACAATTTTTTTTTTCCAGAACTGTCTCATTGTCAGTTTCCGAACGATTTCTTCCGCTTCACGCTTCTGTACTATCAACCACCACCGCCCGGTGGAATTTTCAGGCACGCAGACTACCGCCGTGATCGTCTTGACAACGCGGTCACACCGGCACCGGCCGCTCCCTAAGAAGACCACCCACGCGCTCTCATGCGCGCGTGCAAGTTTTAGCACCCTCCTTCAACAGGCGGCGCGTGGAGGCACGTGGAGCCTCCGTTCCGGCCGCGGCTGGTTGCGATTTTTTCGTCTTGCTGAGACGATTCTGGATCCGGTCTTGTTTTTCTGTTTCGACATCTTTTTGCATTGACGCACAGATCCCTCTTCTACTGGTTAGTTCTGTGATCTGTCTTTCTGATTTCTTTTTGATTATGGACCCTCCTGTCTCCAATGTTCCTGGTTCCGGGACTCCGGCTGGACAAAAGTCGGAGTCTACTATTTTTTCCAATTATATCCTTGCTCCGTTGAGTGTGGATAAATTGGATGGGTCCAACTATGACACTTGGTCTTCCGATCTGCAATTTTAGGTGAAACATATATATCTGCTTGGCTCCGACTTGACTTATAACCTAGAACGCGGCTTCCAGACTGCCGCTTCCTGTTGAATTCTTTTTGGGGATGGGACGCACTGACACACGGCTGAGAGGGTACCACGTCTTGGGAATATGATGTGATTGCGAGGGTATCACGTTCCAGTGGTCTGGAACAAATGCAAAGGACGCGGTTGCTTAAGTGTCACATCCTAAAATGATTTTCGTTATGCATTATATAGGTAATACAATTGACCAAGAAATTATTTAGGTGAAACCTTATGAAAATGAGACTACTAAAGTCAAAAATCCCGGTTCCTCTGGTTTCATGCATTGACAATGTATATATTTCATAATTATTCAATGTTTCATTTTATCCCACACATGCATAATTAGTTCATTTTAATAGATCAAACAATTATTGCCATATCCCTCAGGTTAACACAACTATTTTATTTATATTATGCCATCTTCGGTCGTTAGAGTCCTATTTTAATAATGTAATTCACAACAATATATCAACAAATTTAATAGGTTATTGTTCAATCTTATGGGGAATAGTCTGAGACCTCCCTGTGATGTAAGCTTCCCATCCATTAAAATGGACTAGATAGCTCAACCCCAAATAGTTCTACTATGAAAGTAAATTAGTATATGTCAAAATTTTAATTCATGAATAAGATAGCAATGGCGATTTTAATTTTAAAAATTCCACAGTAATTTATTACGTACAACATTGTTAAGAATCTTGGAATACACTACCCCAAAAGCTAGCTCAAAGGGTGGGAGAATTCAAGGCCTTATAAAGGCCACATTAGTTGCCCTCACAACCAATGTGAAACTATATATCTCAACAAACATAAGTACAGTAAGATTATAAGTTATAACATATGTTAAATGACCTAAGTATTGATGGAGTTGTCCCTCCGAAAAAATATTCTACATTACTACAACGGTGTGTTACCCATAGATTCAAATTTATAAAATATTGTTTATCGAACATTTATGTGCATCTTTGCGTAATTATTCATCATTAAATAGAGTAGAAACACATTGAAATAAAGTCACCTTAAATTATAAATAGAGCAGCATATATAAGGGTGGAGTCGTGAATCCATGCATCTCTAGTAATAAAATATGTAAAAGTTAGCATTACATTAATTTGAATTTATGATACTTTCCAAATTATTCAAATCTAAATCCTAAACCCTAATGCACACCATGGATTTATTGTGCAAAAAAGGTAAAAAAATAATAAATAAATAAAAACAGAAAAGCAAAAAGAGTGAGAAAGAGAATAAATGAAAGGAAACTTCATCTGGATACAGTTCTTTGGCCCTTCCATTTGAGAGCCAACTTGGAGATTTGTTTTGTTGAAGACCCATTTTCCCCGACAGCTGTGGCAGCTGCCTCTTTAAGTTCCTTCATTCGAAAACGAAGCTTCTTCCTTTCCTCACCTTCCATTAGCATCTTCACAACTGTAGCAATTTCTTGCCTTTCCACCAACCCATTCTCACCAACCTTAGGTCTCAATGCAACTTTAACGTCTTGGGTAACCAAAACAGCGTTCATCTTTTGCTCCGCATACAGTGGCCATGCAACTAAAGGTACCCCATTCACCACACTCTCAAGTATTGAGTTCCAACCACAATGGGTCCAGAACCCCCCGGTGGACCCATGGCTCAAGACCCGAGCCTGTGGGGCCCAAGATGGCACCACTAAACCCCTCCCTTTAGTTCTTTCAACGAACCCTTTTGGCAAGAAATCAAAAGGATCACTGTGACTATCAGCAATGAAATAAGAAGCATTTGCAACCTTATCATTTGGGCTCTTCACAACCCATAAAAACCTTTGCTCACTCATTTCCAACCCCAAAGCAAGTTCATCTATCTGAGCACTAGAAAGGGTCCCACCACTACTGAAACAGATGAATATGACACTGCCACGTGGTTGCTCATCCAACCACCTTAAACACTCTTCGTCCCCGGTTTGAGGATTGTCATCATTCACCGGCGGTCCAACCGCGTAGACCGGCGGTCTACCAGGTTCGTCCTTTTGTAAAAACTTGATAGCCTCTGGTTCTAGCTCTAAGAAGCTATTCTCTATTATCCCCTTTGCTAAACTATACCGCTTGGCATGGTGGAGGAACCATTTGTAGGCATCATTGGTTCGGTCCTGAACCGGGTCCAATAAGTCCTTCCCATGAACCGGAACACAACCGGGGATGTTGACCGGTTCAGGAAGGTCTCTGAACTCGCACTGAACTTGTTGGTCGAGAAGGGGAAGGTAAAGGGCGAAGGACAAACACATGGCAGTGGAAGGCATGTAGACGTATGGAGGGACGTTTAGTTCTCCGGCAACGACGAAGGCGTTGGTTCCGAAGAGGTCGACGACGAGGGCTGAGATGTGGTGGGTGGCAGCGAGGGAGAGGAGGTAGTGGCGGAGAGAAGGGAGGGAGCGGACCACAGTGAGAGAGATGAGAGGTTCGATTTTGGTGTCTGGTGGGAGGTCAGAGAGGGACACTGGAGAGAGGAAGATGTGGGAAATGGTGTTAGGCAGGGAGCGAAGGACGGTGGTTTGAGCCTTGGAGGGAGTACCATCGACGGTGGGGATGACAAATGTGACGGCAAGGTCTTGGTGGCGGATTAGTCTCTTTGCGAACTCAATCATTGGGATCAGATGTCCCATGCCAGGACTTGGCATCGTGGCCACTATAGGTGGTAGTTCTTGTTTTGAGGTTAGAGATGGTTGATGTTCCATTGAAACTTAAAATAATAGTAGTAAGGGTATGTGGTTTCGTGTATTTGGTTGCTCTAGCAAATTCGGTTTTGAAGTATTGATGGAGTAATGAAGTGAGACATGGAGGGTTTTACAAGGGAGTACTGGGGGCTGGGAAACATTTCATTTAATATTAAACATTTATTTTAGGTATTAATTTTTTTTCATGCATTGCATTCAATTATAAATGTGTATATGGTTATTAGGTGCGGAAAAGTTAGTTATTTAGTTATTTAAGTTGCCGGTTTTATGTTTTAGTGGGTGGTGAAAATTATGGGAGAATGGAAAAGGGAGTGGATGTTTCCTGCAATTGTCCTTGGAATTTTACAGAGAGGGCATGTATTTTGATTCTAGAAAAAAAAATGTTGATGATAGAAGGGATGTTGTCAATTCAAACGTCAGGCTTATGTGTTTATTTTTCTCTAGTGTTATTGCTCAATTTTAGTTGGGTTTGAATCGGATAAGACTTTCCTACCAAAAAACTATGTGGTTGCTGATATCACACAATCGTTTCTAAATCATCAAAATAATTGCTATGAGTAGATAAAGCATGCGGTTCACACCTGTCGCTTCAATAAAATACGAAATATCTGGACATTTCACGTAGAGTTTTCTAAATATCGCTGAGATTTAAGTGACTCATATGAACTACTTATGTCTTTTAATTTATGAAATTCTAGCAATTAAAATGTGGTTCTTATCCCCAAATTGAAATTATTTGAGTTGACACTAAAGTTATAAGAACATTTATTTTTTAATACTCTCAATTGAAAATAAAAATAATATAGCTTATGTTGAATAATATAAAATATATTTTCTTTAGTAAAAGGCGAAAGAATAGTCGCTTTGTGCTCACCGCGCCGCTCCGTTATAAAATATATTTTATTACACCATACATATATCACCCCTCTCTTGCTTTTTGTCTATGCTTTTTATTTCTTAGATCAAAGACTTGACCATTTGTTAGTCGTAGACCTCATAATTGACACAGTCAAACTAAGGTATTAATGCCTTTTTGAAAAGTAGCTGATAGTTGGTGCAGGTACACTAAAAACAGTCGCAAATTAAATATATATTTTTTTTGGATTTAATGTCCTTCGTATTATAACTTGAGATAATTTTATTTTTTATATATAAATAAACGTGTGTAAAATTCATTTTTTTCTGTCTTTCTTTTCTTAATATGACTCCATATAATAAGAAATATCTTTCTATCTCTTCTTTTTATCTTTTTTTCTTCGAAGAAAACGCAACTGAATGTTTTTTACGGGACAAGTGGTAAGAAAACAGTCAATTTATACGAATTCATTTCAAGAGAACCAATAAAAAGTGATATTAATGAATCTGATTGATTAGTGCATGCAGTAGATAAAAACTATTCTGCTAAGGGACTGAAGCTATGTTATTGTAACTAGGGTACCACACAATTCGAACCATTAATAAACAACCCAGAAGCTCGTTCACTCTCTGAATCTAATAAAGGATTCACGCGTGGGTACGTGTGGCTAGTTTTTCCAATATTGAAATAATTGTTTTATAATTTGAGGGTGTAATATGTTAACTATATATAAAAATGTTTTTATCCAACACTATACAACTTTTTAAAATAATTGATTCGTAACATTATATTTAGCTTAGTGGGGGTGCATGGGTACGTGATGATCACGGTGTTTCAGCCGCCTAAACGTTGAGAAATCAAACTTGTATGCAATCATTTGGCCAACGTGTTTTCTCATCCACACCAATCGATCATATCATTATTTCAATAGATGCTGTCACTGCGTGCGGAAAATAAATCAATATAAAATCTGTGCTAAATTAGATTTTACATGATTAGTCAATAATTGAACTCTGATCAATAATTCGTTATGAGGAATTGAGGATTAGCATATTTCATTGAAAACAATCGGTTCCTCTTGTGTCATGCATTGACAATTTTGTACATATTTCATAATTATTCAATGTTTCATTTTATCCCACATATGCATTAGTTCATTTTAATACATCAAACAATTATCGCCCATATCTCAGGTTAATACAACTATTTTATTTATATTATGCCAGCTTTTGTAGTTAGGATCCTATTTTAATAATATAATTCACAAGAGTATATCAACAAATTTAATAGGTTACTGTTCAATCCTAAGGGAATAGTCCGAGACCTCCCTGTGATGTGAGTAAGCTTCTCATCCATTGAAATCGACGAGTGTAAATGAGTTAGGTCAGCTTACAGGGTCCTATGATTTTTTCTATATTAAATCAGATTTGACCTATTACAAATAGTTAAATATATAAAACAGGCCTAGGCTTTTAAAAAAATCTATTTAGAAAGTAGGCCATAAGTTTACAGGTTGGCTTATATCATATTATTTATTTTAAATAAACTAAATAAAATTATTATTTTAATAATTTTGAATAATCAAAGAATATTATTTTTGTTATTTTTTAATTATTGAATGTTTAATATGCTTAAACAATTTAACAGGCCAAGACAAGTCTTTTATTTTTTTAAATATAGATCAGACCAGACATGTAATTTGGAGCCTACGCAGGCTAACAAGTCAGGTCATGCATAAAATTTTGTATACAGGCCTGACTTATTTAAGTCAAAGTCTAACCTAGCCTAACCTATTTACACCCCTAACTAGATAGCTCAACCCCAAATAGTTCTACTATATGAAAGTAAATTAGTATGTCAAAATTTTAATTCATGAATAAGATAGCAACGGCGATTTTAATTTTAAAATTTTCACAGTAATTTTTTACGTATAACATAAGTACAATAAGGTTGTAAGTTATAACATATGTTAAATGACCTTAGTATTGATGGAGCTGTCGCTCCGAAAAAATATTCTACACTACGAGGTTTCTAAGTAATTTACTCTTTATCAAAAACAAAATTCTAAGTAAAATCCATGTATAAAAATTGCTTTTTCTATGGTTTCTGTTAATGTTTTGATCAGTTTATGTCTCTCATTTGCCTTTTGCTGGTTGTTGTTTTCAAAGAGTTAAATATTGTTGGGCAATTGCAACTAAAAGCCATTTGTAAAAGTCTTTTTTTTATCTGCTAGAACCAATTTACATGATTTGTTACCGCGTGAATAAAAACTTTAAATGGATAATTATTACACAAAAATCATATGAGGAAATACAATTATATATATATATATATAATTAAATTTAGATTGGTGTAAGTTATATTTTCTATTTATATTTAACGGCTCACATGATAAATAAATTAAAATTATTAAATATGTTCACACAAAAAAATTAAATGATTAAATATAAATAAATTAATAATTAAGACCGAGTGTATGAGTTTTTAGTCTTTTATTAATCTAATTAAGTTGGTCCTTTTATATATACTTCTCTAATTAAATATCCAACCTTATATGCAGGAGGCTAGGAGGAGAAAATATTATATTGCCTCCTGATTTTGGAACGCCGTGCATGTGTGATGATAAGTTATAATGAACACTTTATTATAATTTTTTCGGGAGACAAGTGTTTTGCATCACTATATCAGTGTTAGACCTGTACAACTTCAGTGAGAAAAAGAACATGTGATGATAAAAAATTGTTATCTATATTCTAGACTGCTGGTCAACTAATGCAATGCATATGGAATTTGCTTGTTGATATCCCATGAACCATTTGGTAATAGGAATATATTTCTTTTTTTCATAGAGTGAAGCATCTCTATGTAACAGTATTTGTAGAGGCAGTGGTACAGATTAAAACTTTAAGCTAATCAGGGGAAGAATGAGAATAAAGGGAATGATGTTAAGGGTATAATGAGCAATTAATAACCGTTTTATTTCAGTGAATCTCACTATGTGTTTGAGACAAACACAGTCATTATACGTTCGGTGTGATGATACAGCGGAATAAGATTCTCTATAATGACCAAAAGCTAGCTTAAAGGGTGGGAGTGCCCAAGGCCTTATTAAGGTCACATTAGTGGCCCACACAATCAATGTGAGACAATATATCTCAACACGCCCCCTCACGCAGCTCAAAGGGTGAGAGTGCCCAAGACCTTATAAAGGCCACATTAGTTGCCCACACAATCAATGTGGGACTATATATCCCAACAATAGAAAAACGACTCTTAAATAAACCTTAGTAGTCAACCGTTTGGGCTAAGGCAATGAGACTGATAAGCATACATAAGTCCAACTGAAGATCAGCAACTAATTAAAGCTTATAAGTGATTTGTCAAATTCTTAATTTCACATTTTGTGAGAAAACAAAAGTATAAACTGCGTGACAAATGTTAGCCCAATATCAAACTATCAAAGTATGAAGATAAAATAGTCACAAAAATATGTGTACAAAAGAAAAATATGAAAAAGGAGATTTGTGAGAATTACTTCACTTGATATTTATTGACTTATATTTCTTCCTTTACATATTTTTCTAATTTTTCAACAATTTTTTTATATATTAAATTGAAATACACTTTCTAAAGAATAACTTAATATTATAGTTTATTCTCTTTCAAAAAATGACATACCTCATTATTTATAATTTTTTAATTTTAATTTCAAAATATTTTAAATTAATTAAGCATATTCTATACAATCTTAAATATTTTTCAATTTAAATTTATACTTTTCAAATCCTATATATATTTTAAAAAAGTTACACAATGCATAAAATAATTGTTAGTTCTTCACTAAACTACACACTCTAAATCATTCTACAATTGTATTACACTCTTGTATGCCAAGAGGCAAGAGCTATCACGTAAATACTTTCTAGCTCTTGCAAGGTTTTAAAATTTAAACTGTATGTGGTGCGGCCGGGAGCACAACGCCATGAACAATAATAGATTAAACATTCAAAACAAGGTTGGGCCATTATGGACTTGAATTTGGGCCATTCGCTAGTTCTTGAATTTGGGCCTTTTGTTAGTGCTTGTTAGAGGTTAACGTTTCGCTTCTATGTATATATATATGAGCTTGAGTTTTTGCTAGGTTTAATTCTTTCGTAAGTCAGGCTTCTTCTTACCTTGTAAATTATAATATTTAATTGATGTTTTAACTTTTTTATTTGTGTGCAAAAAGGATTAACCTCAAATAATCCCACTATTATGTATCTATTGTTAGAAATTTTCTACAATACTATTGTCTTACCCAATTTTCCATACATCTCTTCAATAAAAATTAAACACCTTTGCTAATTGATGACATAAAAAGAGAGAAAAACAATGTATTAAAGACAAATGTTTAATTTTCAATGGAAATAGTACATACTACGGTTGTAGGAAAGATGAGCTCCTATTGTTCAATACACTAACACATGTCAATCACTATATGAGGGTCATCATATTCATCACCTTTTGATGAGATGAGGATCCTCTTCAACACTTGTTTTAACTCATTACTTTTCATCCATGATCTCTTGTGGTGTGCATGACAACTTTGTTGAAATTAATTTTTATTTTTATTTCTGTTTTTGGGAATAGAAATGGATAGAAAACTCGTTTGGTAAAACTGATTTATTTATTTGTTCCCAGGATAAATTAATTTAATTTTTGTGCTGGAGAACAGAAAAAAGAAAAAAAAATTATTTTTTTGTTTCCAAGCACGAAATGAGAAACACTTGTCTCTCTCAATCACTCTCCACCTCTACCATCATCACCACAAACACCATCATCCCGACACGACCACCGCCGCTATCGTCGTTGTCGTCGCACCACCAGTGTCGTCGTCACCACCTCCGCCACCACATTGCCACTGCCACCATCACCATCGCCTCCACTCATCACTACCACCATGCCACCGTCACAACCATCATCACCACCCCAACCACCATCACCGTCACCAACCACCACAACCATCATCGCAGCCATTACCGCCACCACCACCATCGTCGCCACTACCACCATCACCATCACCGTTGTCAACCACCACTACTATCGCCGCAGCCTCTACCACCACCACCACTATGCCATCACCGTCACCATGCCACCGCCACCACCATCGTTGCAGTCGCTGCTATTACCACCATTGCCACTATCGTCGCCATCATCACCACCACCACCATCACTGTCACAGCCACTGCAATTGCCACCACCGCCGCAGTCACTGTCATCACCACCACCACCAGCCACTGCTGTCACCACCACCGCCATGCCACTACCACCTCAACTACCACCACCACGCCACCACCATCATATAGAAAGAAAAGTGATGATATTAAATTTTTTTATGTTTAATAGGAATTATTTTTTATTATATTATTTTGTTGTGTTATCAAATGCAATTCTCATTCTCGGAATAAAAATATAACATATTCTCAAACATATTTTTTTCTCATAAACTATTACAAGGCACAAAAATAGAAAAACATTATTTCTTTTCAGAAAGAATGTCAGGAAACAGAATGGTTGTCATGCATATTTTAAAATTATTTATTCAAATTCTGATTTCCAAAAATGAATGTGAAAAAACTCATATGCTCAGTGTTATCTTTATATATTAACAATTTATTAATAAATAAAATAAAAATCAAATCCGGTTGAACCTACCATTAGCATATTACATATATATATATATATATATATATATATATATATATATATATAAGTTTGGTGTTTTTCATTTTAAATTACATAAGTTATGTCATTTTAGGAGAGAGATAGACACAGAAAAACGGAAATCATGAGAGAGAGAAAGTGGGTGGTTTTTTTTAATTTAAAATTCAAATTTTCTGTGTCTGTATCTCTCTTAAAATAACATAACTTTCTGTCATTTAAAATGACAAACATTTTTCCCATATATATATATATATATATATATATATATATATATGAGGTAAGATCATTTGACACCTCATCTGAAAGCCATTACATCGAAAAAGATCAATGGCTTTGATTTGTGAGCATGTGACACCATTGATCTTTTTTGATCTAATGGCTCTCAGATGAGGTGTCAAATTTTAAATTTGACACTGGTGTCAAAGGATCCTACCTCTCTATATATATATATATATATATATATATATATATATATTATAAGAGAAAAAGAGTTCTCATGTTGTAGGAGAGCTCTCTTCTCATGTTAGTGAGAGTTCGTTTTGCGTGCAATAATTTTTTCTTTTTTTATATGTGGGTCCCACCATGAATTTGAGTGTGTAAGAAAGTCCCCTCCTCTCCAATAACTTGAGAATTGCATTACCCTATATATAAATGGAAAAATTGTTTATCGTATAACATAAAATAAAGTTATCTCACAACTCCAAAACAATGTTTAAAAATCCGGCCCGGCCATCGACCCGGCCGAGGTCAGGGGTCATGGGATCACGGGTTCAACCGGGGAGTCACGGGGTCACCACGCTGACCCGGTTTTATATATTTAAAAAATATAAATATATATATCCTATATGAAAATATTAAAAAATAAACCACCAATCATCAAAGATTCAAAATATACTTAACATAATTCACAAATTACAACCTCAAGTTAATGGGATTACTACGCTGATCCGGTTCTGCCTCTTTTGAGAAGGTCTTAAAGGAAGTAAGAATGAGTTTTTGCTTTTCATCGACGACCATAAAGATTTCATTTGAATGGCTAAATTTTTACCTTTTCTAGAAGATTTATGGCAACGAGGTGAAGATTGAAGACTTCTAGGTCGCTGAGAGAGAATAGAACGATAAGATTTAGGTTTGCAAGCATTTTATTTTATTTTTTTAATAAAACAATGTTGTTTCATGGAATTTTTTTTAAAAAAAAGAAAACATGCAATGACTCCCTTCGACCCTCTAACCCAGGAGTCACTAAAACATGACTGGGTTTTGGGGGTCAGAGGGGTCGATGTGCATATAGGGTCCAACTTGTGACCCCAAACCTCAGAGGGGAGGGGTCAGGGTTGACCTGGGTCAACCCGAGGGGTGGGGTGGGGTTTTAAAACATTGCTCCAAAACAACATAATTTTAGGGGTTGGAGAAAAAATATAAAGTGTTTTCGTAATTTTATATTCTTTTTGTATCATTTAGTTTTACTAAATTGTCCTATATTTTTTCCTCCAAACTCCCAAAAGTTTAAAATGACATTATTTTGAGGTTGCATAAGATAATTTTATTTTTGCAGGAAAAAAGTTATATATATATATATATATATATATATATATATATATATATATATATATATATATAATATAGGTAATTTTATTTCATTTTAAAAAAAACTATCGTATTTTGTTATATATCATTGGTCTTTTCCTTTTTCTATTCCATAAAATTTGGAAAAGAGAATATTATAAAATATAAAAAATCAATAAATATATACCAAAACAGTATTGTCATTTCACTTACAATGATATAGAAAGAATGGACCTCGAGCCTGTCCTACTTATTCTTCTTTTCCCGTTCCTGACCCTGAGTGTAGAGGGGTTAGCCTTGAGCCAGGGTCTTGATTGTTTATTCCATTTTGTCAGTTCAAGAATTGGAATGGGAGTTACGGATATTCATTCCTAAACTATGTCACCGATTGGTGACCTGATCCCGCTAAGCAAGAACAGCTACCGACACCGACTCTATCTTAACGACCGGTAAAGCCCTCTCTCTAGGATATGGCACTTCACTGCTCGGAGAGGAATGAATTCTTCTCCAAATCATCTCTTCCTTTATTTAAGAAAGAAGTCAATTACGTTCGAGCTTTTTGTCAACTGATTCAACTCAAGCAATAGAAAGAAAAGCTATCTCCTCTAATCTCTAACTATGCTGAGTTCAATCAAGCTAAGAACTAGTCGACCACCTTACTTCTTTACCGCTCCTTCCTCCCACCCTCAAGTCATGACCTAATTCAAGTTCTTTCAGTCCTTTTCGAGCTAGCATAGCTGCTGATATGGAATAGCCCTCTGATTGACAGAGTTTCCTATGGCAAACACCCTCCTCTTGCCCGCACCAAAGACCTCTGACTACGCTCCTGAGCCTAGGAAAGAAAAATCCCATTTGCCTAATACGTACTACTGTGCAGCAGATGATTTAGCTACCGTTATTCCTCCACCAGCTTCTTCTTGGCATCAAGCCAGCCCTTATTCATTCCTTGCATCAATAGGCAATCCCGCATAAAAGAAAGGCTACTGACTTGGCTGATTCAACAAGGGAAAAAGGCATCCATTCAAACTGCTCCCATTCCTATGTTGACACCAAGAGAGACAAACCCTGGAGCCTTCCTCTCTATCCATTCTTTTTTCATAATCATAAAGGAAGGAAATGCTTAGCTTACTAAACCAGCAACAGCGGAGTAAGCTCCCATATCCGTGAAGGACTGCTTTCCAGCAGAGGAAAACTTCTCGTTGTTGAGCTTGCCGTTAAAGAGTAAGATGCTTATTATATAGCAGCTCCGATTCCTTCACCGAGAACGAGAAGGAAGTCTTATATTACGAACAAGTGCTAAAGAAGGGGGTGGGATCTCTCCTAAAAGAATATGTATCCTTTAAAATAATAAAGGATATATATATATATATATATATATATATATATATGGAATTGTTTTCTCATTTAATATGAGATAAAAAAATTTCTGCATACACACATGGAGAGATTGGACCTATTATTTTTTTTTCTCTTTCCTATTTCCTCAATATGTGTTTGTAAGAAACTTTTTTTATCTTATGTTAATGAGAAAAACAATATTTACCAAAAAAAAAAAAGAATGAGAAAAACAATTTCATATATATATATATGGGTTTTCATTTTATCCTTTAACATAACACAACAAACTTTCCTACCCACACAACATTTTGTGGGGCCCACACTTTTTAAAACAAAAAAATAAATAAAAAATTAAGGCACGCAAAACGAATCTCGATAACATTACACAATCACTTTTCCTACAACATAACTCTTATAAAACCCTATATATATATATATATATGAAAAAATATTTCTCGATTTGCTATATTCGGTCGGCCTAAAACTACGTCGTTTGTTTATTTATTTTCTTATATTTATTGATTCACTTTTAGTTGTTTTATTTATTTATTTATTTATATTTATTGATTCACCTTTAGATGGTTTTGATTTCTTTTTCTCTCATCTTTATACGGATATGATTTAGTGGTACCGGTCATCAATTTGGTTGTCGATTAACGATTAAGATATGATAGTAATGTTGGTAGTAACTAGGGGTGAAAGTGGACTGGGCTGGGCCAAGCTTTGCTCCGAAAAGCCCAAGCCTACGTAAAAAATTTTCAATTTGGCCTAGCCCAAGCCTATTATGAGTCTAACTGTTAGCCTGGCTTAGCCCGTTTATAAAAAAAACAAATGGCCTGACTTGACCCATTAGCCTGTTAATTTTTAACTTTCAAGTAGAACCATGAATCAACTTTACAAAGTACTTAAATTCTGTTGCTATACCAAAAATCATAATTTCAACGTCCAAACAGAATCATGAATCATAACAAAACTTATACAATATGCATTTAAGTCATTTTCAAAAGCAAAATGCTTAAACTAGATAACATATATTTCATCAAATCCACCAAACGAATCCATACTATGTAAATTAAAATAACTACATGAATCCAACAAACACATCGTGATGCTTGTAGTAAGTATAACCTCTCCCAAAAATCTTTTAATATATTCTTATACACAATCTAACATGTTGAGATATACACAATCTAACATGTTGAGATGTTGGTTCCTCCTATATAAGAAATAAAATAAGATTTCTATTAAAATATAATCAAATATAATTAAGTTATAAATAATTGCAATTGATTAAATTTATATCTTTTGTTTTTTCTTCAAGGCATTCTTACTCTATTTTATTTTATTTAAAATAAATAGTACAATATAGGCCAGCCTACAGGCTTATAGGCCCGGCTATTATACAAAATATACTAGGTCAAGTCTGGCCTGATATAGGCCGAGCCGTAGGCCTAGGGTTGTGCATGGGTCAGGTCGGGTCAGGTTTTTGTCCGACTCGACCCAACTTGGTTTTTATAGGTCAGGTATTTTGACCCGACCCGCTTTAATTTGATCCAAGTCAGGTCTGACTTGGATTGGATTTTGTTGAACTAGTTCAGAACCAGTTAGGATCTGACCTGGTTTCTGAACTGGGTCAAATCTGACTTGACCCGTTTTTGACTTGGTTTTCTCACAAAATTTTGTCGAAATTTTTACGTTGCAAAAAACGAAAATTTCGTCACAAAATTATTTTTTCGTCGAAATTTTTACAAAAAAAAAATTTCTATTGAAATTTAGTTTCCGTCAACAGTTTTGACGAAAATGATTTCTTCCATCAAATGTTTTAAACGAAAAAAGAATTTTGCCAAAAAATTGACGGAATATTTTTCGTTCAAAATTTTGATGGGAATGTGTTCTGACAAAAATTTTGA
Organism: Gastrolobium bilobum; assembly: GCF_033153095.1. Lineage (NCBI taxonomy): Eukaryota > Viridiplantae > Streptophyta > Magnoliopsida > Fabales > Fabaceae > Gastrolobium > Gastrolobium bilobum. The sequence goes on from NW_026900059.1 coordinate 171,429, forward strand.
CGGAAATTATTTCGAGGGAAATGTTTCATTTGAAACTTTCGATGAAATTTAGATTCTCTAAAGAATTTTGACAGAATATTTTTTTCGTCAAAATGTTTTTTTTGTCAAAAAAATTTACGGAATTTTTTTGATAGAAATGTGTTTCATTGAAAATTTTGATGGAAATTTTTTATCAAAAAACTTGACGAAAATATTTAGTTGAAAATTTTCGATGGAAATGTGTTTCGCTAAAAAATTCGACGAAAAATTTAACGAAAATTTTCGCCGAAATTTGAAATCTGTAAAGAATTTTGATGATTTTTTTGCCGTCAAAATTTTTTGATGACAAAAATGTTTTCGTCGAAAATTTTCGCCAAAATTTGAAATCTGTAAAGAATTTTGATTAAATTTTTTGCTGTCAAAATTTTTTAATGACGAAAATATTTTCGTCGAAAACTTTCGCCGAAATTTGAAATCTGTAAAGAATTTTGATGAAGTTTTTGTCGTCGATATTTTTTGCCGTCAAAATTTTTTGATGACGAAAATGTTTTCGTCGAAAACTTTCGCTAAAATTTGAAATCTCTAAAAAATTTTGATGAAATTTTTTGCCGTCAAAATTTTTTGATGACGAAAATATTTTTGTCGAAATTTTTCGCCGAAAATTGAAATCTGTAAAGAATTTTAATGAAATTTTTTGCCGTCGAAATTTTTTGATGGAAATGTGTTTCGTGGAAATTTTCAATGGAAATTGTTTTGAGGAAAATGTTTCATTTGAACTTTCGACGAAATTTAGATTCTCTAAAGAATTTAGACAAAATATTTTTTCTGTAAAAACTTCTTATCGAAATATTTTTCTCAAAAAAATTTTCGAATTTTTTTTACAGAAATGTGTTCCGTTAAAAATTTTGATGGATATATGCTTTATCAAAAAACTTGACGAAAATATTTAGTCGAAATTTTTTGATAGAAATGTGTTTCGCTAAAAATTTCGACGAAATTTTTTTTTATCAAAAAGTTTAACGAAAATGTTTCCGTCGAAAACTTTCGGCGAAATTTGAAATCTGTAAAGAATTTTGATGAAATTTTTTTCTGTTAAAGAATTTCGATGAAAATGTATTTCGTCGAAAGTTTTTATGAATATATTTTTTTGTGAAATATTTTGACGAAATTTAGATTCCGTAAAAAAATTTGACAAAAAAAATATTCCGTCAAATTTTTTTACCGATATGTTTTTAGTCACAAATTTTGAAGAAAATATTTTTCTTCAAAAATTTTTGCGAAAATTTTTATGAAAATATTTTCCATAAAAATTTTTGACGTAATTGTTTTACGTTAAAACTTTTCTTTTAATATAATTGTGATTTTTTTTTTCACATAATGGGTATGGGTCAAGTTTTGGGTCAGTGGGTCAATATTAAAACGAGTCAGGTCTAAAACTGACCCAAATAAAAGTGGGTCAGTATTTAAACCAGTTCAAAAAATATGGGTATTTATGGGTCGGGTCAAGGTCGGATCAAGGGCAGGGCAAGTGAACCAGTTTTTTTGCACACCCCTACGTAGGCCCCTATAGACCGGCCCGGCCCGACCCAATTTTATCCCTAGTAGTAACATTGATAGTAACATTATATTATTTGGTAATAACAATATCTTATCTCATGTATAAATATATTAAATTTTAATTACACCTCACTGGATACAAAATTTTTATATATAATCAAATAAAACTTTAACATGATCCACGCCATATATATATCATCAAATGATCAAATCCGCTCCATATATAATATAAATTTTATTTTTTATCTAAAAAATAAAAATATGGGCTTGTTGGGTCACAGAAAGTGGGGCTTATTATATTGCTGATTTTGATTTTATTTGGGAAAACAGGAACCCGAGAGAGAGAGAAAGAGAATTAGTGAAAGAGACGAAGAAGAAGATGATCTATCGGAAGTGGAGTCTTCTTACCGGCCCGGTGGCTATCCTCGGCGGTGTAGTCGCCACCGTCGCCGCCGCTAACTTGATCTTCGTCAAGAATGTAAATTCCTTTTTTCCTACCTCCAAATCCCTGCCCTTTCTGACCCCCTTTGTCCGGCTATTTCGCTTGTTCTAGATTTGTTCAAAAGTAGCGATTTTGATTGGATTTTATGAATTTTGGTGCTGATTCATGATCTGGGGTTTTCAAAAATTTAATCAATCTGTTATTTGGCCAGTTTTCATTATGTTACCTATTATTGATTATATTCATTTAATTCCATTTGATTTGTGAATGAAACTGAAATTTAGGTCACCGTTTTTTTGTTTGGGGCATTTATTATGAAAGTTAATTTGTTCGCCCTCAAAGGTTAGGGTTTCCTCCAAAGAAATATTGAAAGCCTGTGATTGATCTTGATAATGGGATTTGAGTGGAGTGGCCTGTTTCTCATTATTGATTAAGAGCTTCTACTGAGATGATTAATGTCCTAGCTATAGTATTAGTTAACATAGTTTTATTTTTTTAAAAACGAGTAATTACTCCCTAAATGGTTTATAAGTAATTTATCATCCATCAAAAACCAATAGTAAAAACCATTTATACATTTTACTTTTTCAATGGTTTGTCCTAATATTTTGAGGTTGAGTTATGTCTATCATATCCACTTATGTTGTGCTTTTTCATTGTTGGGTGATTGTAATTTACTTCTTTTATTGTGCTTTACAGGATCCTTTCCTTAAACCAGACCAGGGGAAATATGAAAATCAACATGCAACCAAGTAGGAGAAAAGATGTCTTAGAAGTTTGCATTGTGATGTCATCTAAACATTGGTTTATGAGCTCTGTATACTGTTTTGCAAGACATGCTCTTTCTAGTTAATAATATTTAGATTCTGAATGAAGTCTGGACTCTGGATCTTGGACCCTGGTTTAGAACTAACCTACACAAGTTCTTGAAAACTGGTTCCACATTTCAGAGGGATAATAATACTTGTCTGTACAATGTCAAGTGCAGATGTTTAATGTGGTTTCTAATCATCTGTTTTTCTTTTATCCTTATCAATTTATTATTAAAGCTCGCATTTTTTGATGGAAAAATTCTCTGCTTATCAATTTCCAGTCTATTATGCCAAAATTATCTCCTTTCTCTGCTTAATGCTTGGGTTGATTGACTGTTATATATCTTAAAGGGATGGCTTGTAATATTTAAGTCTAAGAAAGACTGATCTTTGTGTCTTGCATGTGTGATCAACTTAGCTTCAAGCATATGGTGTCCAACATGTCTCTTATAAAATAGAAATGCTACACATTTTTGGATATTGAGAGCATTTAGGGTAGTAGTAATCTGCTAATGGTTCTGCAATGTGTTTTATTTACAAATTGGATTTCATTCAACAGTAACACAATCACCGGTTGTAAATACAGTTTGCAATAAGGTAACGAGTATGAATGTTAATGCAATACACAAGAATGCCATCTCGTGCATGTTTTATACAACACATGAAATGTGTCAATGTTCAGTTGTAGTACATGAATAGTGAAATTTGCATGTTTTTACCATATCAAAGTTGCGAATTTTTTTTTTTTCTAGTTCCTCCTATGAACCTTGATGTTATGAAGGTTTTCAAGAAACTCGGTTGTAGTACATGAATAGTGAAATTTGCACCGGTCTTTGCACTTCACTGAAGTACACTAGCTTCGACATAACTCAATGCTTAGACTTTTTTTTCTTTATCTAAGTATAAAAGAAATTTCTAATAAAAAAGTATAAAAGAAAATTGGCATATAATCCTTATAAAAATATGGTGAAAAGGAAATGAAATGAGTTTATACTTGAATGCTAAGTTTGACATCTTTGTTCTGGTAAAAAAACTGATTACATGTCCTCTCATTTGTGCTTTGCAAGCTTTGATTACAATATACAGTTCCATGTACAGAATGGAGCTCATCCTAATGGCTTTGGGTATAAAACTGCCTCCTGCAAACTAATAAAGGTATAGGAAGAATCAACCGTGTAAGAAAAAATCCAGAATTTTAAATGGTCATAATTGTAACCAGCTTCAAACCTTGGTAATCCAGTGACAGATTATTGATATCGTTGATTTCTGACACTATTAAGCATTGACTAGCATTTCCATTACTATGTCGTTCCATGAGTCAATTGGTCCTGGCAAACACCAATGAAGACAATCATTCTGAACTTTAGCATTCTTATCCTTTGCAAATGGCTGGAACTGCCGGTAAGGTCCAGGATGTCCATCTGGTCTCAACAGTGAAAGGAGAGTTGTGTCCAAAAGTTTCAAGTTCACCCCTTTGTCAGATCCTATAAAAGCAGCCTTCTCAAACTCTTCAACTTCAATACTTCGCATGATGGAATCTACATCTATCATATCTATCTGACCCTCTTTGAAGGGTACAGTTCTATTACAATACCCTCCACTGAACCATTCCCCATTCTCAAAGTGGTCTGGTGTGGTGGTTCTGAAGAAAACAGTCGCTTTGTGGTTTGAGTTTGTGAAGAAGTTAAAAACCTCTTGTAGTGCTTTGCGGTATGCATAGTCAAATCCTAGTTCTGTTAAATTCTTTCCGGGGCAGTAATGGCAGCCTGTGACTGTGTTATTTTCATGGTATATTGCAGTCTTGAGAAACCATTTTCCACCACCAATTACAACATAATCAAAGTTCTTATACTGATTGGTCCAGAGGTTGTCGAGACTGTCAAGATAAAGCTGTATCTCTGAAGAGGTAACACCATTCATGTCCTCAAATATAGCTGCTTTGATAAGGAAAGGGGTCCAGATTACTGAGAGTGTGAAGTTGTGAGAAGGAAATTTCCATATCTTTGATCTATATTCCTTGTCATGGTAGACCTCAGTAGCTGGTTCCACCTGCAGAATAAAAATAACTGGAATTTGATGTAGTAATGTTTGTGGGGACAAAGCTTGTGACACTAATGAATACAAGAAACATACCAATGCGTGAAAGAAGCAATTCAATAAGTTCAGTTTGCTTTCATATAAAGCAAAATATCAAAAATTCACACTAATTATCATAAAGCTAATATTTAAGGCCTATTTTATGAAAGTATGTATACAAGTCTCTCATATATTCAAGGTAGGTAAACCTGCTTGGGAAAAGACACAACTATTTGAAGGCAGTGGACCAACCATATAATATAAGCACCAGCTGTCTTCCACAAATGGAATCAACAGCTTTATTAACAATGACAAGGATTACCCATAAAATGACATGCAATGCAAGCTGTTGGAACCTATATAAACAACTATTAGATGATTGATTTTGACAATGTTTCATGATCAATGGACAAGAAACTCAATAAACAATATATGTACAACTAGTAAGTTCATATTACACAATCACATGGTCTCATTTTAAATTATTGGAATCTTGGTTTAAACTATATTTAAATACATAGAAAAAACCAAGAAAGATATAGTCATACCGATTTCTTAAAAATAGGCAAGCCAAAGAAAATAGAGTGAACACAAATACACAAGTATCTTCAAAACTGAGTAAGGAAAAAATGCATACATACTCAGAACTTATCAAGAACAAAATCTTTCAGACAAAAAGGTCAACCATATCAAAGTTGCAAATTTGTTATCAGACTTAAAAAGTTTACAATACCTGTGAGAGAATGCAAAGTAGGGACTGCACATGGTTGCGGGAGATGGAATCACCAATAAAGGCCATTGATTTATGTCTCATAAGATTAAGAAACTTCTTTGGATTGAACTTGGGTAATTCACAGTCTCTTGGGTTCCACCTCCAGTGAAGGTACCCTGAATCAGGACGTCCATTCTTCATACAATTTTGATGATGTTCAATCACATGACAGCTCTCATTAGTGTACACTGGACCAGATAGGTCTGGCACCCAATCTCCCACGAAAAGATCACATTTTTCTGCAGCTAAATATTTGTAATGCACAAAACCATTACCAGTTAAACACCAACAAAAACACTTGACATTACTCAAAATTTATCTCAGATTCATGATTATGCCTTTTCAGTAAAATAAAATAAAGTAAACAAGAAGAAGAAGAAGAAAAACAATGAACAAAGTAAGAAAGAGTAAAAGAAGTCATAGATTTGAATAGTTTCAACTATGCAATAAGGTGGTCTCTCTTTTTTTTCTTCCCTTGTCTATATTTCAATGGTTGATAACTAAGTGCTTCAAAATGATAAATTATCAAATGCAGAAATACAGAATAGAGGATTATCAAGCAATCTGATAAACTAGTTATTTTGAAATATCAACATTTGAACTCTCCATTAACTAGTTGTTTTATATGATTTGGCTTCTGAACCGTCCATTGTTAAATTTCTTTTTTAATATTTATTTGCAGATTTGATGGAGAAGAGCACCAGTTTCCAAAATCTAGAATCAAGAAAGCCTTGGTATATTCCATGACATCCCACCAAATTAAAATGGTCCCAAACAACTGAAATTAAAAGAAAGAAGCAGAAATGGATCATTTTTATTTTTTATTTTTTTCCATAGACATGTTTGAAGCTTGAAAATTCAAATAAAACTTCCAAGTTCATGCATGTACCTAGCGAACAAGTTTTTCACCACAAGCAAAGTTAAGTCCCTTACCTTCGTTAGAGGTTTGGCTCTGGTTGTTTCCTGGAAACTCAACAGAATCAGATTCCTGAAGGGGAAAAGAAAAAACAGGGGACTCTGCTTTTTCCTCTGCAAGAGGAGAAGGTGTCTCTACCATTGATGAAAAGTTGAATGAATCCCATAAGAGAAGACGAAAAGCAAGACCCACCAAGAAAATTGAGGCTGCAAACTTAACACAAACATGGTTGTGCTTTTGCAGGGAAAATGGACCCAAATCAGACCTCATTTTCTTCACCATCTGGCATCAACAGCAGAGTGACCAACACAATCTCTTAGAGGGGCCAAAGATGAAACAAGAAAAAACAAGTTATCTACTTTCCCATTAAAAAACCAAACGGTGCTATTAAGTTATTGAATTATAATATAGAAATGGGAGCAATTGATTATAGTAAAAAGATGAAACTCTTTTTTATGTATATTTCTTGTTGGCATAGTAATGTGTGGTGAATGGTGATGCGAAAACAGAGTACATGACATGTACCATGTGGGAGCCATAAATGGTGAAAATAAATGCCTCTGAAAAGTGAAAAATAAAAAACAATAAAAGAAAAGAAAAGACCTTTGCAAGAAGCGAAACATGTTCTATGGGTAAGTCCTTAATGAACTTCCCTTGACAGAGAAGAATTTGTGTCATTTGGCCTACTTGTCTAACACAATGCTCTGTTTTATTATTATTCCTTAGTCCACAAATGAGAGTTGATCCATGTCCACTCGCATGTGCACGTGTGGTGTTTATAGAATTTGACCTTTTTATGATTTGGTGAATTTTACAATGTATTTTTTATATAAATTTATTAATATATTTTATAACATTTGTTGGAGATGTAACCCCTTCTTCTATACCAAATGATGGTAGCTCAGTTGGTAGCAAGGTGAAAAAAAAGGGTTTTGATTCGATCCTCATATGTCATCTTTGAGAGAAGTTTAAATATTTTTATTCTTGATCTACCCTGCACTCCGAATTAGTCCAATAGCCAGCTCAAAAAGTTGAAGTTTATAAGAATACCGAAGACAGTCAACTCGCTTTAAAGAGATAATTAAGATTGAGTTCACTAAAAAAATCTTCTTGTATAGAAGCAGATAGAGAAAAATAAAAGTACATTGATGTTATAGGCTACCAACATTGCCTTTATTTTTTTGGGTTAAACATGCTGTATGTCTTTAGTTGAGTAACATCAAAGGCATGTATTGGCTGTGCATCATGGAATCACCAACTTTATTCAAAGATATGAACTTTTTACCTTTTTTAAATTTCACAATTTTATGTGCTGTCATATTAATAGTCAATGCTAGATAGTTATAGTGTTCTCTCATTGTTATTCAAGTAGACCAATGCTATCAATGAAGAAATGAAGGTAAAGAGAACTAATCTTACTCTAGAAATGACCTATATAAGTAAGAAAATAGATTCTCTGGGTATTTTTTTTTTTCTTATAATCTTTTTCTTTATGTAGTTTGGCTTTAAGGAATGTTTTGGGACTATTTGGATGTCGGTGCTAATGATCTTTTCTCTCACTTGTTAAGTGATTAAAATATATATGTAATTTGAAGATAATCTCATGTTTGATAAGAAATGTCACCTACTTTTAATAAATATTATAAGCAAGGGAGACTTGGAGTTTAGAAGTAATTTGTTAACTTATTCAAGGCAGATAAGAGCTAAATAATCAATTAAAGTAGTGGTTGTTCAGTTTATTTTATTGATTTATTTAGAATTGTATAACCAATTTAATAATTGTATGATCATATGGCAACTAAGTTATCAAAATAATTGTTAACTCCTTCAATTTATTTATTGATTTATCTACAAATAAGTTATCAAAATACTCCTTAACAGAAAGTCCCTGATCAATCACGACTAATATACTATTCATACATTTTGTCTCACAATTTTAATTTAAGCAACAAATATGGCAACTACATGTAAGATCATATGTCACAACCAATTTGTATCAAAATTCTTCGAATAACTAATTGTAGTTCACCATAAAGTTTTCTTAGGACTTAACAAAACCAAAAATTACTATGTAAAAGGGGGTCAGATATAATCAAAATTCCAAGTATTTCAACCTGTGGTTTGAAGTTTTTGGTAGGCTTTAGCTTTTCAAGAGTTTGGTATGATGTAATTAACATTAATGGCGTGCGTTTAGTTGAGTCCTTTTGTGGGGACCAAATGTTTCTCACATTGCCTTATCTTTTAATTGAGAGGACGATAGAGCTCTAATGAGTTACCCTTCCCAAGGAAGGATCCTATCCCACTCCACATTTATTTTCTTCTGCTCAGCCGTGCACTGCATCAACCAAAATGAACCCCAAAAGATCAAAGCTGGCTCATACATCCCTTTCGTATTTAATTCTTTATTAAGAAAAAAAAAAAACACAAGAGGACATAGGCATCCCATATTTATATATGGGTTTTATAATTTTTATGTAACATGATAATTAAAATTTTCCTACACACTCTTCGATTTCTGTGCTGATATGGATTCCACACATGACTTTTTTTAATATATGGGTCCCACATACTTATTATCTCTACGACATGAGAATTCCCTTCTCATGTAACATGAGAATCATAAAGCCCTTTATATATTGACTTCTACTTCTATTTTACCCATTTATTGTGTTATTTATTCTAATAAAACCTTTTGATTTTATTTTTTTTCTTTGGAGTCTTTCATTCCTTATATTTGATTTACGAGGATAAAAGGTTGATGTCGGATCTGAGAGTTAACAATTTCTATGGAGGAGACAGCTGCAGGTAATGAAAAATCAATATGCATAGATGAAAGGCAAGAAGCCATAGGAGGTGCATTTGTGCTCAAAGTGACAACAAATAAGAATTAGAGTTCTAGAGGTTGAACCCTTTATTTATAAAGGGATTCTTATATAAGGGGTGTCAAAACGGGTTAACACAACATGATACGAACTTTACACGACATGAATATAACACAAATTTTTATTAGTGTTAAAATTTTCAACATGAAACGATCCGCAAATTTTGTGAGTTGAAATGACACGAATGACACACAAATTATGGGTAAAAATGGTAATTGACCAAAAAAATGGGTTGAAATATAAAAAAAAAAGTTAAAAAAAATGGGTCGAATTCGTTTTGAGACGATACGACACGCGACACGACACAAATTTGTTGTGTGTCATGTTTTTCCAACACGAACAGGACATAAATTTTTTTACTGGTAAACCTGAACCTGAATTTTCATATGATATCATAAGTTGACTTGCGAATCATAATATGTTTTGACACCCCTATCTGAATGGTGGGCTAGGCTCATCTTGCCCAGACTTGGGGCCCATGGGTCCAAAACATCTTATTTATGATTAGAATATGAAAAAAAGTTATTATTGTACACTTCGAGGACACAAAAATGAAAAACCACTTATACCAAAAATGTTATAACTGTTACGAAATATGTTTTTATATGGATGTCACATTCTTACATTATTATGAAATATGTTTGTAAAACGTCAATTTAATCTAAAAGTTTAAAGTATTGGGTGATGCTACATTAATGATTTTATATATCTCTAATATGTCTCCTCACAAGAGAGCTCATTGGACTTGAAAGGTGGATGACAAAGAAAATTAGGGGCGGCGAAAATCGAACCCAGTATACTGAAACTCTGATACCATATAAAGAACCAATTCAACCTAAAAACTTAAGAATCTTTTTATGTGGATGTCACATTACTACATTATTCTAGTTATTGGTCCTTTGCTACTGATCCCTCGTGGTGGAGCACTATTCAGATAACCCCATGATAAAGTTTTGTCATATGACATCTTTTTTGATTGTATTTAAATATGTGCAGCAACAATGAATGGTTAATTAGATAATAAGAATGAGATATTCCGCTTAAAATCGTTACTCAAATACATGCTCTGATATTATTCTTTATTTGTCTCTTTATTTCTTGAGTAACTACTAAGTTATGTCGAGTATAGTTGGCAAGATTATCAAGTGTAGAGTTTTATATCAATAACATTGTTTGACTTAAATTTATGCTAGTGCTTATATATTTAATGGGACGAGTGTTCGATATACGATAAAGTCTAATTACATTTCCAAAACAAAACAAAGTCTAATTACAAACCCTTTAAGTTATCCTAATCTGATCAATCATGCATGTATAGAAATATAAATGGAAAGAATGTAAAGGAAAAAAGATGTCTGACTAAATTATTTTCAGGTAGCATGTAACATAATCTACTATCTTGAATACCAATGTTTGGAACGCCAGTTCCATATTATATAAATTGAATTTGGTGAGTATATAATTAATTTAATACAGTGATATGGATGTCTCATCCATGTGATACATCAACATATCGAACAGTTCCAAAAGGCTCTTATGAGTAATGAAAGTTTGAAAACTTAAAAGAAGGAAAAAGACAAAAAAAAAGAGGCATGGAGATTATTCATGTGCATGATTGTTTCCAGAAGGAATATGGCTTGTGAGTAAAGCAGAAGGAACATAAGGAGTATAGTCACGAAACACAAAGGTATAGCATGGTCTCCACTCTCCAATGCTTATTTGGTTTGTGCCTTGTGGGGCTAATTATTCTCTCCAAACATGCAAGTGCAACTCCAAAACCAGCGATGCTTGTCTTGGTGCTTTTGTACCTCATTCTCCAATCATTTGTTTGCACAACTCGTTCTCTTAGAAACTCACACTCTGCACCACTTAACTCCTGGTCCCACAAGTGAACTAGCTACCAACTCATATTTTTTTGCCATCATTTCTATTATTTTTTTGCTTTTTTTCTTTTGTTGCCAAAAAAAAAAATTGAATAATAGCTTGCAGGACGACCAACACCAAGCGCCTCTTAGTGAATAATAATCCACGGAAAAAGAAATTTTTTTTTATTTTTTTATTTTAGTTTCTGTTTGTACACCCAAATATATAAGAGATTCATTATATTTGTAGTGCATATGTACTAACTTTTTCTCCCTCTCTCCTTCGTTACTGACTTTAATTTGTATTCACACTTAAAATCACTTTGAAATATTTTTCTTTTAGAAACTTTTTAAATTCAAAATTTAAACTTGATAAGTGGAAAAAAGTTAACATCCTTGTGGCAGACAACTATATTAATATCCAATTACTTTTTTAAGGATAATTGTTCAGCTCATTAATAATATTTATTACATTATCGCTATTAGAATTAATTATTAATTAATTTTTTGGGCCTGAAAGAATCAAATTGCAACATGATTATCGTAATTCAATGTAATTACCCATTGGAAAGCTCTGCGCTTTATATGCTCTACAATTCCAAAATGTAATACAGAGATATGAAGTTTTTTATTTTCCAATTAAATTTATCATAATATATATCTATAACCAATTTAAAAAAATACAAAATTATAAATTAAAAGAGAAAAAAATAATTTTTAAAAAAATGTTAATATAAAATTATAGATTAAATAAAAAATATTTAAAAATATAAAAAGTATATGTATACTTGATAAAAAATAATTTAAATTTAAAATTTAAACGAAAAAAATAAGAAATGATATATTTATACTTTAAAAGAATATATATTAAAATTGTAACTTAAAAAAATAATACAAAAAGAGAAAAAAAATTCGTACAAATAATTTTTTAAAAAATATTTACATAACCGTTTTAAACAAACATATATAACCAATTTAAAAAAATATAAAATTTATAAATTAAAAATATGTATAATGAATACAAAAGAATTTAAATTTTAAATTTAAATGAAAAAATAAAAAATAGCGTCTATCATTCAGTAAAAACCAAATTATAAAAATGTATCACTATAAAAATGAAAATTTTAATTTAATATATATAAAAAAATTAAACTTTCATTCTTTTGATGCAAGAGTGTTATTAATACAATTTTCTGTGTCGTGAATGAATAACTAGAAGTTATTACTTGGAGAAGGTGCACACAGCTTTCTATGCATGTTTCCTACTAATTTCTGTATAAAAAATTGTTAAGCTTATTAATAATATTTAATGTTATATCTGTTGGGTGAGAAAATATTTAATATTTAAAATTCAAATTTGAACAATTTAAATTTTGAACATGATAGGTGGGAGAAAGTTTAGCATTTAATGTGTCTGCAGTGAGAAAAAAAATATATATAATAAATTTAAATTTAATATTAAAATATAGATTAAATGAAAAAATATTTAAATTTATAAAAATACATGTAAAGTTGATAAAAATTAATTTAAAAGAAAAAATAAGAAATGACATATTTATACTTTAAAAGAAAATAAATTAAAATTTTAACTTAAAAAATAGAAAAAAAATTCGTACAAGTATTTTTTTGGAAATTTATTTAACATAAAAGTTTTTTTTTTGTAAACAACATAGAAGTTTTAAATATATACGTATAACCAATTTTAAAAAATATAAAAAATATAAATTAATAGAGAAAAAAAATTATTTTTTTAAAAAAATGTATAATTAATACAAAATAATTTAAATTTAAATTTAAATAAAAAATTACATCTATCATAATTAGCCTTGAAACCAATCTCCCGTAAAAAAAGTGAATATTTCAGAAACCAACATTTCTTTTTTAAAAAAATTCTAAAATATTTATTTTCAAAATATAATTCAAAAAGAGAAAAATTTCCCGCGTACAAAATATCAAATTAAATGGATTTTCAAAAATAAAAATAATTTTTTTTGGATCGAATGGAATTTAAATGCTCACTCTAAACAATAGCATTATTTCGTATTTTTAAAAATCAAATAGAGTCTTTTGGATTGAATTAAGTCTTAACGGTCACTCTAAACAGACACAATATTTCGTTAAACATTTTTGCTTCTCAAACATTATGGGTGTGCATGACAACCATTCTATTTCCTGGCATTGTTTCTGAAAAGAAATAATTATTTTCTATTTTTGTGCCTTGGAACAGATTTTGAGAAAAAAAATGTGTTTGCTAACATGTTCTATTTTTATTCCGAGAATGAGAATTGCGTTTGAGAACACAACAAATAATATAATAAAAACTAATTTCTATTAAACATAAAAAAATTTCGGATCATCACTTTACTTTTTATATGTGGTGGTGGTGGCGGCAGTGATGGTGGTGGTGATGACGACATTGGCTGTGGTAGCGGTAGTGGTGGAGGTGACAACAGTGGCTGCGACGATGGTGGTGGTGGTGGTAGTGGTGGCGTGGTAGTGGCGACAATAGTGGTGGTGGTAGTGGTGGCATGATGATGGTAGTGGTGGTGGCGTGGTGGTGGTGGTGACGGCAGTGACTGTGGCGGTGGTGATGGTAATAGTGGCGATAGTGGTGGCGATGGTGGTGGAGGTGGTTGGTGGTAGCGACAATGGTGGTGGTGGTAATGGCAGTGGCTGTGGCGGTGCTGGTGGCGATGGCGGTGGTGTGGTAGTGGCGACAATGGTGGTGGTGGTGGTGGTGATGACAGTGGCAGTAGTGACGATGGCGGTGACGGCAGTGGCTGCGATAATAATAGTGATGGTTAGTGGTGGTGGTGGTGGTGATGGCAGCAGCGACGACGGCAGTGGCAGTGATGATAGCGGTGATGGCAATGGCTGTGACAATGATAGTGGCGGTGGCAGTTGCGTGGTGATGGTGATGACATAATGGTGGTGGTGACGGTAGTGGCTGCAGCATGGTAGTGGTGGTTGGGGATGGTGGCAGTGATGGTGGCGGGGTAGTGGTGACGTTGTGGTGGTTGGTGAAGGTGGTGGTGGTGACGGTGGCATGGTGGTACGGCGGCAGTGATGACGGCACTGGTGGTACGACGGCGACAATGGTGGCGGTGGTCGTGTTAGGATGATGGTGGTGGGGATGATAATGGTAGAGGCGGGGAGTGATCAAGAGAGACAATTATTTCTCATTTTGTGCCCGATAGAAAAAAGTAGAATTTTTTTTATTCTTTTTTATGTTCCCCAGCACAAATATTAAATCGGTTCATCCCAGGAATTAAATCGGTTTTACCAAACAAGTTTTTTATCCATTTCTATTTTCGAGAACAGAAATTAAAAAAAAAATTAATTCCAAGAAGGTTGTCATGCACACCCTATGTCTACTCTTGAACCAAAACATTTTTTATTATATATTCGCATAATTGCTAAATTTATTGAATAATATATCGAATGATCTATTAATTATAGTTACATGCTCTAAAGCACGGACACGTGTCGGACACGGACACGCGTCCGACACGTGGTCAACTTTTTAGGACACGTTGACTTGAGGGACACACGTGTTTGACCGAATCCGACACGTAGTCAACGAATTTGGACACGTTTTGGACACATTTTGCATTTTTTTTAACAATTAAAAAAAAATATTTAATAAAAAAAAATGAACCCTATCCTCTGAATCTCTTATCCTCTCTCGCGCTGGAGAGTTGAGGCTGCTGGTCGCCGCCTGGTCCTTCTCGTCGGTCGTCGGTTGTCTTCTACATCTCCGGTAAGTCTTCTTTCGTTGGTAGTGAATTAAGTCCTGCTCAGTGCTCACAATTGAACTTGATACTGTAGATGGTTTCTTTAATATTTTCGTAGTGTTCAATAGTCAAGAGTAATAGATGGTTTCTCTTTATTTAAATAGAATATATAAGCAGATGTTACATTCGAGTAAGCATAGCAAAGAGAGAAAGGAGGATCTGTTACATATGCTTGTACTGATTTTCCTGCTTTATTCTCTCTCTCTTTTTTCAGAACTGTCCATTTACCAAGTTTGTGCTCTCTACCTGGTTGCAGAGGTAAAACCAGGAAAAGGCTTAGAAAATCACAGTTTGTAACTAAGCTTTTGTTCATGGACATTTATTCTCATTCGGGTTAGTTAACTCAAGTATATAATGTTACTACTTTGATTGGTTATATGACTTATTATGGACTCTTATATGTATTAAATATAAATTATATTATATATGTTAAATATTTTATTTAATATCAAAACGTGTCCCAACGTGTCGAAATTTAGCATTTTTTAGCATTAACGTGTCGGCGTGTCGTGTCCCGTGTCCCGTGTCCGTGTCCGTGCATCGTAGGTTACATGTGTAATGATCAATAAACAT
Source organism: Gastrolobium bilobum (assembly GCF_033153095.1). NCBI lineage: Eukaryota > Viridiplantae > Streptophyta > Magnoliopsida > Fabales > Fabaceae > Gastrolobium > Gastrolobium bilobum. The sequence continues at coordinate 187,094 of NW_026900059.1, forward strand.
GTGATGTCTTTAAAAAATCCCAAAATAATTAATTATCGTGCCGGTTACATATGTATTATTCTATTGATTATTGCTTTGTGTTTTAGTATTCCTAAGACAATTGATTATTATACCGGTCCAATAAAGAGATTTAGGGTTGTTTATTATGATGGTTATGGAATAACAATAGTCATCTAATAATAAAGACATATCCATTTAAAGACATCACGTTTGAGTAATAGCTAACGTGTACGCATTGTGCATCCGAACTATATATATATCATTGAAACAATGTATTTTTCGTTTTAGATGAATACAACATAATAAACAAAGCCCTGCTTTCTGCAATTAAGAAGGGTCTTAAATTTTAATGGTTAATACGAAGAGTTGTAATTAAATTTTTTACATACCAAATCGGTAGCAATGCTTGAATGCAATTTATTCTTTCACGTGGAGTCTAAATCTACACTTTATATATCAATTTGTGTCATATGAAGAATAATCATATTTACAGCATACAAAAAAACTTTGTGTTCCTTATTAGTCAAGGGTTTAAGCTTTTAAACAAAGTTTTTTTCCAACAATGAAGAATATAACTATCGCCTATTGAATTTTAATTTATTTATTTATTTTTTGCTGTTGGCCATGAGGAGGTCTCCGTGAATTCCGTCCTGTTAGGAGAAGAGTAAAACAAAGAATTTTTACTAAGGCAGAAGTCGTAACTTTTACATTCAAACAATAGATTTTTAAATTACAAAACTTGTAACTCTACAATAAAGACACTTAACATCACAATAAACTCACATAATTTCAGAAACTTAAAAACATAAAACTGACATTTAACGTTTGCTGAATTAAACCCATTAAAAACTAAATTGATTGCTGAATTAAACCCATTAAAAATTAAACTGACACATAACTCCACATTTAACGTTTATTCAACAAAACTCCCACGTAAACTTAAATGCTTCTGCCATCCTTCATGCCGATCAATTTCTTGTAGTTGTCAAGGAGTACCGTCGGTAGTGGTTTCGTGAAGATATCCGTGACTTGCTCTTGACTGGTCACGTGTGTTAGCTCCACATTTCCTTCCTTTACTTGATCCCGGATGAAGTGAAATCGGACGTCAATATGCTTGCTTCTTTCATGATTTACCGGGTTCTTGGCTAGCTCTATAGCCGACTTATTGTCAATTCGGATCACAGTTTGGCCGACTTGTTTTTCCTCCAGCTTGCTTAGCAAATTCCTGAGCCACATTGCATGACAAACACACCAAGATGCAACTACATATTCAGCTTCACATGTCGACAGTGTCACAATAGGTTGCTTCTTTGAAATCCAAGTGAATGCCGTGTTGCCCATGAAAAACACATAACCAGCCGTGCTCTTTCGATCATCTACGTCTCCACACCAATCACTGTCAGAATATCCAATCAACTTGTATTTTGCCGAGCTCGAGTAGTGTAACCCGTGTGAAACTGTACCTTGAACATACCTCAGAATTCTCTTTACCGCCTTCCAATGTGTGTATCTTGGCTCCTCCATGAACCGACTTACTATGCCGACACTCAACGAGATATCCGGCCTCGTGCATGTGAGATAGCGTAGGCTTCCCACCAAACTTTTGTACTTGCTTGCATCAACACGGTCTCCTCCATCAAACTTAGAAAGTTTTGAACCGGGTTGCAATCTTCCATCTTGTACTTTTTCAAAATCTTTTTTGCATAAGCCTCCTGTGACACGAAGATTCCCTTCTCATTTTGTTTTACTTCCAAACCGAGAAAGAACTTTATAAAACCGAGATCTGTCATTTCGAACTCTCTTGTCATTGTGCTCTTGAACTCTTGTATCATCTTGGCATTGTTTCCCATAAAAATGAGGTCGTCAACATAAAGAGCCACAATTAACAAGTCTCCTCCATTTTTCTTGACATAAACAGCATGTTCATATGGACACTGTTCAAGTCCATTCTCCTTGAAATATTTGTCAATACGAGCATTCCATGCTCGTGGTGCTTGCTTCAACCCGTAAAGTGCTTTCTTCAATCTCAGCACCTTCTTCTCTTCTTCTGCCTTCATGTAGCCCGGCGGTTGTTCCACATAAACTTCTTCTTCAAGAACACCATTCAGGAATGTCGACTTTACATCCATTTGATGTATTGGCCATCTGTATTGAGCAGCTGTGAGATGAGTAGCCGAATTGTCTCCATCCTTGTAACAGGGGCAAACACCTCGTCATAGTCAATTCCAGCCTTCTGCTTATAACCTTTTGCAACTAGCCGAGCTTTATATCGTTCTATCTCCCCTTGAGCATTCATCTTCTTCTTGAACACCCACTTCACTCCAATGGGCCGACTTCCTTTTCGTAGCTCGGCTAACTCCCATGTGTTATTTCGGTCAATGGCTTCTATCTCCTCATCCATGGCGTCTTGCCATTTCTTATCTCAGATGGCTTCTTCAAAGCTTATATTTTCAGAATCTGCAAGAAGACAAACAAAATGTACCTCACTTGTTGACTCATATATGTCTTGTATGCTCCGCATCCTGGGTTGTCGTACCTCGTCTTCATCATCAGAAGCTTCAGGACTTGCCGGGTTGATAATTTGTGTTGTGATTCCGTCTTCAAAGTTTATCTCAGATGAATTGCTCCAGTCCCACTCATTTGCTTCATTGAGCTTTACATCTCTGCTCACTATGACTTTCTTGTTGACGGGGTCAAACAGCTTATACCCCTTTGTTCTTTCATCATATCCAATAAAAACATATTTCTTGCTTTTATCCTCGAGCTTGGTTCTGAGCTGGTCCGGTATGTGTGCATAGGCCACACTACCAAAAACTCTGAGATGAGCCACTGAAGGCTTTTGACCGCTCCATGCTTCCTGTGGTGTTTTGTCATCCAAGCTTGAATGTGGACATCGGTTCTGCACATACACAGCACACTGCACAGCTTCCGCCCAAAACTCCTTCGGCATCCTTTTGTTCTTCAGCATTGACCGAACCATGTCAAGAATAATCTGGTTCTTCCTTTCAGCCACGCCATTCTGTTGTGGTGAGTATGGTGCTGTTAGAAACCTCCTTATCCCATGTTCCTCACAGAACGACATAAACGCTGTTGAGGTATATTCCCCACCTCTGTCAGACCGCACCGATTTGATATAGCTTCCTGTTGCTTTCTCAATCATCACCTTGAACTTTTTGAACACATCAAACACCTCGGACTTCTCCTTCAGAAAGTAAACCCAAGTTTTCCGTGAGAAATCATCAATAAAGGAAATAAAATACTTCTTACCGCTGAAGGAACCCGGATTGATGGGTCCACACAAGTCGGTATGTATTAGTTCCAGAGGTTGCTTAGCCCGGAATCTTGCCATCTTCTGAAACGTGGTCCTGGCATGCTTGCCAAGTACACAACTCTCACAAAACTTTCCTTCAAAGTTTATGTCAGGTAACCCGTCCACCATCTTTTTCTCTGCCAACTTGGTTAGACCACCATAATGTAGGTGACCAAACCGGAGATGCCAAAGTGACGCCTTATCTTCTACCTCGGCTTGTAAACATTCAACCTGTACACATTTCAAATTCAGTTTATACATACGATTCTTACCCATTTGAACTCGGACTATCATCCGACCTTGCTCATCTTTCAAATACAATACCCGGTCTTTCATAATAACCGAGTAACCTTTCTCCATCAGTTGACCTATGCTTAAAATATTGCTTTTTAGGTCGGGTACATAGTACACATCTCGAATTGAGCCAATTAACCCGTCCTTTTGTAGGAAACAGATCGTACCTCGGCCTTTTACCTCAACCTTTGAGGCATCCCCGAACGAAACATGTCTGGTTTCCACTTTTATCATCTCCTTGAAGAAGTGTTTATGTCCGCACATGTGGTTGCTCGCACCCGTGTCAAGATACCACTCCATGTCATCGTCAGGACTTCCTTCACTGTGTGTCATTAACAAGACACCATCCTTCATCTCGCCTTCTGTGGCTAGGTTGGACGTCTCCTCCACCTTTTTCTCCTCTCTGCATTCTCTTGCGAAATGTCCGACTTTGCCACAGTTGTAACACTTGTCCGAGTTACAATCTTTCGCATAGTGACCAAACTTTCCACATTTGTGACACTCGATGTTTGAATAATGTGACTGACCTCCTCGTCGACCTCGTCCTCGTCCTCTCCAGTTTTGTTGATTTGACTGTCCTACCTCATCACCATACACTTCTTGACTTCGGCCTCGACCTCTACCACCACGGCTAGTACCTCGTCCACTGCGGCCACGTCCTCTACCTCGGAAACTTTGAGAATAGAGCATCTTCTCATCTTTAATTGTTGCTTTGGTCTGAAGTACCTGCTCAAGAGTTTCCTCCTTCTTCTTCTTTCTTTGTTCATGCGCTTCAAGGGAACCCGCCAACTCGTCAATGGTGAGTGTAGACAGATCCTTGGACTCCTCTATCGCACAAACCACGTTTTCGAACTGGTCTGTCAAAGATCTCAAGATTTTCTCCACCACTCTGGTGTCAGGTGTATCTTCTCCATTCCGTTTCAACTGGTTCACAATTCCTTGAACCCGGGCAACGAACCCGGATACTCCTTCCGTGTCCTTCATCTTCATTCCCTCCAACTCGGCACGAAGGGTTTGAAGCCGGACTTGTTTAACCCGGTTAGCTCCTCTATAGACATTTGCCAAGATGTCCCAGGCTGCCTTTGAGGTCTCACAATTTGCTATCTTCTCGAACCCGGATTCGTCTACAGCTCGGAAGAGCATGAATAACGCCAGCTTGTCTTTTGCACGCGTCTCTTTCAACGCTTTAGTTTGAGCCGCCGAATAGCCTCCAGTATCCTGTGGTTCTACAAAACCTGCTTGAACATTCTCCCAAGCGTCCTGGGATCCGAGAAGAGCCTTCATCTGGATGCTCCAATTCTCGTAGTTCTCCTTCGTCAACTTAGGTAGTGCCATATCACTCCCCCTTTCCATAGCTCTGATACCAATTTGTTAGGAGAAGAGTAAAACAAAGGATTTTTACTAAGGCAGAAGTCGTAACTTTTGCATTCAAACAATAGATTTTTAAATTACAAAACTTGTAACTCTACAATAAAGACACTTAACATCACAATAAACTCACATAATTTCAGAAACTTAAAAACATAAAACTGACATTTAACGTTTGCTGAATTAAACCCATTAAAAATTAAACTGACACATAACTCCACATTTAACGTTTATTCAACACGTCCTTTGCCGGGGAGGAGAAAGTGGGTCACCATTTCCGTCGTCAACAACGTCGGCCATAAAAAAATCCTCCATAAGATCATGAGGTGGAGTAGGAGGTGCTTGGTCGAATAACATAATGGCCATGACGATGGCCATTGTGCAAAGCAAAGGGAACCCCTTTTTTATCACATTGTAAATGAGATAAGAGATGAGGATGGCGAAGGCAGCAAAGAGAATGAATTTCTTCGTTGTCATCATTGGAAGGGTTGATTCGTTGGAAGAGATGGAAATACAAGCAAAGGAGCAGGCAGGAAGCTTGGAAGAGTCTATGAAGCACCGATACGGCGTTTTCGATACGTTCTCGATGATACAGGATGTCGATTACTATACAATACGTGTCCGATACGTTTCCGATTTGCGTATCCTATACGTTGAAAAAAAAATTAAGGAGTATTAATGCTTCACTTGAAACAGAGTGTTGGAAGCGATGGAAGAGAGAGTTGGAAGCGAAGGTTAGTTGGAGTCGATGGGGCTGTTTATATGCGCTCTTAATTCCTTGCCATAACTGGATGTGTCTTCCTTTTTGGAATTCATCTTCTCCATTTTCCCTTTCTAAATCTAGTTTACAACAAAAAGTAGGGTTTAAATGATGAAAATATTATTTCACATCCCCCTATATATCTTGTACAAATCAAACACCATTTGTTACATCATTATTCCTTGAAAAATTTTCACTAAATCAATGCTTTGTATTAAGCGTAAGTGTATAATTTCTATATGAATGAAAATCAACTCTTTATATAAAAGAAAGGAAGGAAGGTAGAAACGGTGAAATTTTTTTCTATATAAAACTTGTAGATACTTTAATTTAAAAACCTATTCAATTTTAGAATAGGACAAAGATACGAAGTGAGCAAACAAACAAAAGGGTCTTAATTTTTATTTTTTTTGAAAAAAGAAGATAATTTACGAGATGACATTGGGGTTAAGAGATTTTATTTCTCATTTTTATTCTAATTTTTTTTAATAAAATAGGGGATAAAATGGGCCAAAATTAAGTGTAGACAGTAGTCTTCTTTACTTGTTCTTTCAATTATAAAGAGTGAGAAAAAATAACCAATTTTATTCATATTAACTATTTCTTCCCTATTTAATTTTTTTGTGCAGTATATTAATTGCAAGTTATGTAACATATTAATTTAATTAACTAAGTTGTGGAGCAAACATTAATTATTAAAATAATAACTCATTAGTATAACAATTAATAGTTAGGTTTGTCAATTAATCTTTGTAGGTTATGCATTAAGCACACTATATAAATACACATGTTCAAAGAATTAAATTAAATATTTATCATTAGGACCTAAATACGTAACAGTGTCGTTCTTCTTCATTGCATCTAAGGAGACTTCAAACCGCGACCACCTATGTGTCTTTCAATGAAATTGGTAATTTATTTATTAGACAAATATAATAAGATTAAGGAGTGCTATTCCTTCTCTTAGGTGTAAGAGTTTTTTTTTTATTACCTCAGCCACAACCATAAAAATTTATAGTCCTTTTACTCATGAATACAAACACAATTAGGCTGCAGTTATTGTTCCGTTATAATAAAATAAAAAATGCTTACACAGTAAGAAAAGAGGTTGATATTATTGGACCATTTTAATGTATTATTCAATAAAAATGATTAAAATTACATGAATTTTAAAATATATTATCAAAATATAAGTCTCATATGACCATTGTTGTGAAAACCTGGACCGGCCGGGTCGACCCGGAACTCGGTAAATCGGTCATCTGACCGGTCCGGTTATCACATTGGATCAGTCAAGTATCAAATCTAGTACGACCCGGCCGGTTTTGATGAAAAATCGGTGACCCGGCCCGGGTTTTTGAAAAAAAATATTTTCAAAACAAAAATTCATAATTGACATATTTTATTGATCTGTTACTTATTGACTTACATAAGTTATATACCTACAATCTTAATATTATTTCAATTATGTACTATGCAGAGAATTTTGATTTGATAGTTAAACATGTCGTTTACCGAACCTAAAACACCAATATAATAAGTATTATGTGTTTGTTTGATCTTTTATTGGACAATAATGTATAATTTATTATTTTTTATATTAAAATATTTATAATTTATAATATTTTTTCAGCTATTTGAGTATATTTATAATTTTTTTAATATAAATTATAAATTTATATATAATCATCGGATCATGCGATTTAACCAGTGACTCACTGATTAAATCAATGACTCAATACCTGATCGAATTATTAATCGGACCGATTTTAATAACATTGTATAATGCATATGACATTAGTGAAAGACTTGCTGGATCGTATTATGTATCGAATGCTAGTGAATTCGTAACTAATTTGTTCAAATTATAACGTTGGACACATGACACGATGATCGGTGTCGCATAATCACTACAAAAAATACGTCGTTTAAAATGTAGCTTTTTTTTTAGTAGTCAGCTTTCTCAATCTTATAATATTTAAATTTGTACGTCTGTTCGTCATTTTCTTATCGTTGTTTTGTCACAGTACCAACATATACAAACGTTTCATCTTCTTCTAATTCCATGCTTCTTGTTTTTTTACAATTCATCATTGATCATTTTATTTAAATATAATATTTTGCTGTACATGTATACGTTTCAATTCACTGATTCCTAGGTGATTCTTGTTTTGTTTTTGGTGCTACATACTTTTGTTTCTTGAATTCATCAATTTCTATATGCTGCACATGGTTCTTATATAAAGAAAGTGAATATTTTATTTTGATAATACATATTTAATTTATCTTAAATAATATTTTTTTAATTTCAAATATATTTAAAATATTAAGATAATTTATAAATTAATTTTAGAATAAATAACTTGAAATATTTTTTAAACCATAAATACATTACATGAGGATATAAAATATAAAAGAGAGAAAATTTATTTTAAATATTTCTCTCTTAAACCACATGTCTTTAAGTATAATTTTTTATAACCATAAGAGGTGTAAGTGAAAATTTAAAATCATAGGAGATTAAATAACAAAATATCCAAACACAATGGGTCTAACTGATAAGTTTAAAACCACAAGAGATCAAATGATAAATCAAAAAATCATAATGGATAAAAATGAAATTTTTCCTTCAATGGATAGTAGTCACTGTTGAACCTTTGTTGACCAACCAATAGATTTAATTCATCTTTTTATAGTTAGTTTAAAGTAATATCTCCTTAACGACGAGCACCTATGTGTAATGTAATCTAGAACTAAATTAAGTCTGCGTTTTTAGTTGGAAAGTCATGTTATGTTATGTTATTTTTTTTATTATTATTAGTTTTATGTTTTCTTTTTCTTTTTGTTGGCTCTAAAAAAAAAAATCGTTCTTCGAAAAATCTTTTTATCAACATCTTTATTTTATTTTTGTTTAAATTTCAATTCATTTTAAATCGAGTTATCATAGTCTTTTGACATGTACATATCTGGTATGAACTTGCATAAGGCTATATGCCCAAAGCGGCTCAATAAAGGATAGACATTTGATAGCCTACAAGAAGATGATTGGGCCATTAAGAAAGGGTTCAGATTGTTAAAATCCTAAGATAAACACTATAAATAAGGGGTAAAGATCACAAGTATAGATTAATCTCTCTCTTATTATTATGTTGTCACTGTGCACACACAATACATCATTGGCTAAAACATTATAGTTGTTGTGTACGGTGATTCACTACCCCCAAGGTATCTAATTCGTAGAGAAAGCACAAAATCTCATATTGACCTACTAACCCTAGGATAGACATCTCTATCACATAGACAGAATATTGGCGCCGTCTGTGGGGACGATTAAAAATTTCAAATTCCACGAAAATTATGGTACACACTACCAGAAGTGGTTATCGACAGCCACAATTGCCAAATGTTGAGCCACGGCCAAACCTGGTGATACAGGAGGATCCGGTGGGTCAACATGGTCCCTAGAATCAACAAGTGGCTAATCATAATGTTGTTCTTGTCAGTGATGTGCATTCTGATTCGGCCTCAACTCTAGTGGTGAATCAGAATGCGCCATATGTGCAGGGATTGCAACCACTTGTTGCATAGATCCCAAATGCTCTGTAGATACCATTTAAAGTCAATCAAGACCAGCGTGTTACAGATCTTGTTGTCGCGGCAGTCTTTAAAAGGATGGAAGAGATGGAGACCAGCTTCAACGAGAAGAGGTTGTGCAATGAATCCGGGATCTGGAAGCAAGATTACTGCACGCTAGGAACCAAGATCCTAGACAGGCCATGACTCGGGTCATGAATGATCTAAGGATATCAAGTCCCCCACAAAGGGCTCTTGAACAAAACAATGAGTGGGGAAGAAACAACCCCAACCCAACAGGACATGTCGGCGAAAGGAGTCATAGATGAGTTGGTAATGTAAGTCTTAGCCAGGATGGAAGACTCGAAGACACAATGAATAGGATAACCCAGAATGAACATCTCGGCAGACTGGAAAGGAGAAATAATATGGAGGCCAGAAATGAAAGATGAGGTCACTTGTAAGATGGAGGAAGAGGCAATATCCAAGGGAGTGACATCGAAACACGTGGAAGAGTTAAGAATACTTGGCTATATGATGATCAACCCAGGCAACCAAGGAACTCGGATGATGTAACAAGAGTCTATAAGAGGAAGTATCACAGGTCCATTAAAAAAAGTGCTTAAAAAGGAAGGAAATAATGGATACAACTCTGCAAAATTGAAAATCAGAAGTTTCTTACTCAAACTGAAGCAATCTGTCATTTAACATATGCTCAACCTGAAAGCAAGAAGCAATTCATGTTAACAGTATAGTAGACAATGTCGCTAAGTACTGATGGGCAAAGGAAAAAAGTAGAAAAATTAGGACAATAATTCCAAATAGCTAACTGCTAAGGGGGCGTTTGGTATGAGAGATATATTTTTTTGCCCGAGAAAAAATGATTTCTGATAATATAGTGGGAAATAATTTAGCCCCGGAAAGTAACGAAAAGTTGTTTGGTAGGTCAAAATTTTACCGAAAAAATGTGCTTAATTTTACTGATGATGCGTTTGGTTGATTGTAAAATATTGAAGGAAAAGTTACCATAAATTACCAATTTACCCATGAATTTTGAATATTGTAGCTCTGACATCAAAAGTTCGTTTTAACTGTGTATTGTGTCCTTCTTTCCAAGTTCGATGGCTTCTTTCCGAAGATCATTCCCCTCAACTATCATCCTGTATTCCGTCCAAAACTGATCCACACAACCAAACGGGCCACCCATCCCTTTCCCTTCGCTGTCCACACTGACTTGAAGTATAGCATCGCGTTTGCGCTCTAAACCCAGCATCTACAAACGTCAACAGTAGTCGTTTTTCACCCAAAAGTCTGGAGCAATGTTGCAAGCCGCCATTGTCCCTGCATTTTCATACCTGAATTCATTACAATCAGAATTGGATTACACGGAGGAAAATAAATACCATAGGCTGGGGGGATAGTTTTTTTCCACTGCTTAGTGCAAATGGGGATTAATGGGAGAATTTTTTGCTGGCAATAATTCACGATAGCTTATACCAAACACGGACAAAAAATATTCCCCATCCCACTTCCCCATCATTCTAAACAAAATCTCCATAAAAAACGCCCCTTTTAAGGTAATTATGGAAGTTAGCCTGCAAGTTTTTTCCTTTGACCTATGGTGTTGGCACTAGATCTTAATTATTGTCCTTCTATGCTTTTTCATTCTTCTTTGGATAAAAGAAGATATTATCAAATTCATTCAGTAAAAGAAGGAGAATACACATAGATAGGAGGACAAAAGATCCTCCTTTTTCCATTTTCTCTTTTAAAATGCATCATTATGATCAATATCTACCAGGAATAGATTAAAAAAAATACTTCTAACACATTTTACCTGAGATCGAAGAACTTCCTTTTATGCCCTGATTTCTCTCAACGCTATAGTGAATTTGGTCATAACAAGGTCTGATGAGCAGGTAGAAATTCAATTAGAAATCATCTCTCTATTGTTTATACTTTATAATAAGGGAAAAAGGTTTGTCCTTTTAAAGGATGCAAGTTGTGTCATTTTAATTTTTAACACTATATAATACGAGTAGTACATAGTTATAATATGAAAAGTTACTTTTTTTCTCTCTCCCCATTCATTTCAACTGACGTGGAAAGTGAAAAAAAAACTTTTCATAATATAAATATGTACTACTCGTTGTACATAATGTAAAAAACTAAAATGGCACAACTTGTATACTTTTAAAGGACACAACTTAACCCTTATAATAAATAATAACATGCAAACTTGAAATCAAATTATGAAGTCAAATAATCCCAAGTACAATCACCTTAATTTTTGGGATCTAAACTGTTACTAAAACAATTTATGTTTCCCCTTCATTCAATTCTATAAAAAAAAATAGCCCTACCATATATAGGCAACAACCAGTTAATGAGGTAGAATTAGTGACGGAGCCAGCAAAGTATTTTAGCCAATGTCAAAAATTTCAGCTGGTGCCAAAATAGCTACAGTTATATAGCTACGTCCAAAATGTGGCTAATTTTCAAAAAAAATTGAAACATGATTTACTACGTTTATTTATCTACTCTTGAAACGTGGCTAAATTAACCAGTGCCAAGGTACCTACTGGCACCAACTTGCTCCGCTACTAGGTAGAATGTTCCCATACCGGTATATTGAGTTTGATTTATTTTAAAACAAGGCTATATGAGCAATTCAGAATAGGCTTGAAGAAGAATTCTATCTAATCAAACTTGGAGAGTCCGTGTAGGCTCTCACATTGACACTAGTTGAATTGAAGGGATCATTACCATACATAGCTCTGTTTTGGTAAAATTATTTCTACAGCTGCTTTATGTACAACAATGACAGATGTATGGTTATGATTCTTCACATCTAATGCTTTCATCTTTTGTATGGTTATGTTTCCCCATATTTAATATTTTCACGTATATATGGCAAATATTTGACTGTTGCACGTACAGCAGCTGCAGAAATGTAAACCATATATATATATATATATATATATATATATATATATATATATATGAAAAATATTTCTACAACCACTTTGGATAACATTATCTACAGCTATCCCCTCTTTAACTAAGTCTGACCAGTGAGACATATAGTTATAAAATAAAACTGTTCTTTTTTCTCTCTCTTCAGGCATTGTCGGCTGACATTGCGGGATAGAAAATGTAATTTTTATGTCTTACTGGTTAGACTTAGTTAAAAAGGGATAGTTGTAGACAACGTTATCTAAAATGACTGTAGAAATGTTTAACCCATATATATATATAGAGAGAGAGGGGTAGGATCCTTTGACACCAGTGTCAAATTTGAAATTTGACACTTCATCTGAGAGCCGTTAAATTTAATCAATTGCAATTATTTATAACTTAATTATATTCGATTATATTTTAATAGAAATCTTACTTTATTTCTTATATAGGAGGAACCGACATATCAACATGTTAAATTGTGTATATAAATATATTAAAAGATTTTTGGGAGAGGTTAAACTTACTACAAACATCATGATGTGTTTGTTGGATTCATATAGTTATTTTAATTTACATAATAAGGATTTGTTTGTTGGATCTGATGAAATATATGTTATTTAGTTTGAGCATTTTGCTTTTGAAAGTGACTTAAATGCATATTGTATAAGTTTTGTTATGATTCATGATTCTGTTTGGACATTGAAATTATGATTTTTGATGTAGCAACAGAATTTGAGTACTTTGTAGAGTTGATTCATGGTTCTGCTTGGAAGTTAAAAATTAACAGGCTAACGGGCCAAGGCAGGCCATTTGTTTTTTTATAAACGGGTCAAACCAGGCTAACAGATAGACTCATACTAGGCTTGGGCCAGGCCAAATTAAAAAATTTTGACGTAGGCTTGGACTTTTCAGGGCAAAACTTGACCCAGCCCAGCCCACTTTCACCCCAGTGAAAACATACTTGCAAATTGCAATGGCCTATGGTGGATGATAACAAGGGGAGAAAACAAAGTGAGATTTAGGAGAACCAGATCCATGATAGCATAACAATTTTTATTAAAATTTTGTTTTTGATGGAATTTAGAGATGGGGATGGATCCATCTAGACAACCCTAGTCCGGTAAAGCTTAGTTGTTGTTGTTACTTGTTATTGTGCCATTTTAAAATATAACTTCCATGGTTCATTAAAAATGCATAACTACATACCTTATAAACTGATCAAGGAGTATATTACATTGTTTTCCACATCAAATTCTGGAGTAGGTACAAGACTGCGAGCACAAAAAATTTTAATGTTTTTTCTTGATCATATAGGAATGAAAATTTTACACGTTATATAATCTAAATGCAAGTCATGTGCAAAATCACTTGGACTTTGCCATGCACCAGACAAGAATTTCAAGTAATCTTGCAAACATATGAAAAATTTCCCCATGATCTGGCGTGACGTAATGTTCCAAATATGCGGAAGGATTAGAACATAGGTAGGTCTCCTACTCAAATCTTAATAGAATTTTTATTTCTACAATTTGATTATGCAGCTGCTCTGGGTACTTTCATGCCAAATCCATGCTTTGCTTTCTCCACTCTGTCAAATTGTCAAAACAAGAGGCTTAACAACTACCCAAATTGCAAGTTCTTAAAGATTAATAAATTATATAATGAGAAAAAGTGCAACTGCAAGCACTAGATATAACAAGTACTGGACAGATTGATCATTATATATGACAAAATATCATAAATGCGTCAAGAATTCAAGACTACCATCCTAAATAAAGCACTTGTTCCCCAAAACCCAACTTTTCAACACTCTTATTTTATTCATTTCCATTTTAAATCTTCAACAAATAGAATAGTGGAAACAACCACCTAAGTATATTCTCTTCCTTACAGGACACCAAAATAATGCAAAATTCTTGTCCCTGCCTGTTACAAAACAATGCACTCCATCCCTGAAAAATTCATATTGATTTGCAACACTTAAGCTGTTTTCTTTCTAACCTAGGAATCCTCTATGTGAAGTAAAAATATCTAAAAGAGCCACAACAAGTACTCTGGAGAAAGTCTACCTGATCTAGGGCCAAAGAAGACACAACAACAGTCAATATGTTATTGATAAGTAACACGCGTTTAATTATTTCCAAGTACTTCATAGGAAACACAAGGACATTAAAACAAAAGGGGTAGACAATCATTTGATAAATGGAACAGAATCATCAGAAACTCAGCACTTACGTTGGTGCAAGTTTGCCAAGGCTGTCTAGCTCTTCTCCTGTGTCTTCATCCAAGACTCTCCCAGAAATTTCAACGATATATGATCTATCATTATCATGAGGAAGTCCTCTACGTGAAAGCAAATCTAAATCTTTTTGGTGAAGTTCTCTACCATTAACAAAAACACCAGTATTTCCACCAGCACATTTATCTGGCATGGGATAATTGAATTCTTCTATGAATGGCTGCAAGAGAAATCAACTTATTCATTCATTTATATTGATCAGACTATAAGCATATGACCGGTGGAGTGTGCCAGAGTAGTATAACTTACTGGAATTATTCCAAGACATGGTCCACCCATGACACCCCAAAATCCAGCCCGAAAATCATACCTAATGAAGCAAAAATATAAAGGCAAATCAATTACTACACTACATAAGCAATCAATAAAAAATTTATGATTTTCTTCTCTAAGTTGTCACAACTCATCCAGAAATGATATTTTGCAAAGGACATCTGAACTTATCAAATTTAATATGTTATTTTGTCAATGAACATATTGCAGGTGATAAGAACTAAAGTGAGTCTACTACATAAAATAATTTGACAAATTTTTATCAGACAGGCAATTTTAGAAAGCTTTGGTCCATAGAGAAGCATAGGACCCATTTTCTAAAGCTTCACCACTGATTTTGCTCCTTTTTTTCATTTCATGGAAAAATTGATTTTGATCAATGATAGCATTTATTTTTCATTGGAGACCTTTGATATAAGCTGATATAGCAACAATTACAAATGAAACATTTCAGTTGACTGTAAAGCATACAAACCAGTAATTTCCTGGCTGAATTGGTCCAGCTAGCTTTTCAGCCTTCTTAATCACACAGTCTGATATAGGTTGTCCATTTACACTAACATTACTATTGCCATGTTCATCTATTTGACTGGATTGGGAGGAATCCCGGAACCGGAGGCCTTTCTTGATAAAGTTGGAAAAAAAGGATTCACCCCCTTTGCTAGATCTAGGATCATGTTCTCGGCTTGCATCACCAGAATCCTGAGAGACCCCAATGTTAGAATAATCATGGACATCCATCTCAGTTGCAAGCACTACCTCTTTCAAAGAATTTTGCCTTGAGGTATTCTTTTCTATTTTTGCCTTCTCTTGTTCTGATCGACTACTTCGGTTGCCTTTCCCAAACCGATTTACTGCATGGTTATTACCCGAATAATCAAAATACTCTTGAAGAGGTGAGCCAGCAGGTGGAGGAGACAGAGAGGCTTTAGTTGGCTGATGAATGGACTTTGTGGCTTCACTTGGTGCTATCATAACTTCTGGACTATTTTCATCTTCAGAGGTACTAGGAGATGAAGAATGGAAGCTTTGCATCTCTTGAGGCTTGCTAGAGTTTAAGCTTGGCTCTGCAGCCAGCACAGGAGATTCTCTATCTACAGAGTGAAAATCATAACCAGAATAATCATCAGATGAGAAGTTAACACCACTTGTGTTCACATGAGCATGGGAATGTGACACACCGCTATTCACAACCTCATTAGAGGTATCATCAATCCTTGTAGTGGTTTCCTTCATTTCTGAATGAGGAGAAATAACTAGCTTCTTATTGATGATAGCAAAACTTATTTCTAAAGAACAAGCCCCGCATCGCACTTTCTGCTGATGGTTTTTCTTCACCATAACAAGTGCCTTTTTAGGTAGTTGCAGTAACTCAAAGCAATTACAACATGTGATGAAAGGAGAACCACCAGCTATAGGATGGCAATGCCTACTAGCACTAGCTGTCATTACTTTCCTAGGACGGCTTCTGACAAACCCACCCATCTCAGAATTTAAGTCATTAGGCCATCTTGTTTGTAATTGTTTTTCATGAAAACTAGCAGCAGGAATGGCAGTTCTAGTGTTATGAACATGTGGACCAGATGCCCCTGGGATTTCATGACGGTATAACATATGATCATTTGGGGTATCAGGGAATCTGCTGTTAATGAATGCAGCAGATGGCGCTGGCACTGAACCTCTTCGTTTGTTGTCATAGCAACGAAAACAAGAGCAAGAAGGCGGGTGAAGCATTGCATTATGTGCATATGGTTCATATGAATCTGTACTAGTATCAACATAGTGTCCAGGAAAGTAGGGATGCATTGGTTGTTGTGGGAACTGATGGACTAAGGGATGTGGACCTCTCATCATTTGGGATACAAAAGGATCCCCGTATCCAGGAATATAATTTGGATTATGCATTGAAGGGTGGAAGTTGAGCATGGCCATTTCATTACCATTTGTATAAGCATATGGATAATTGGAATAAGGGGGGCCTGCCACATGTTTATTAGGGCCAACAAATTGCCTTGAGGTCCTGTCCAACCCAGGGCCACCATAAGGATCTGGAGGAACCTTTTCGTTTGGGTTATTAACCACTTCAGAAGAATGGTTCAGCTGGTTTGATAACTCATTCAGCTTCCTTAGCAGCTCAGCTCGATCTTGTTCAAGGAGATGAACTTTGCTCACACCATCCATGTCTCTAAAATTGCCATAATTATAAGAAAAACTGGAATAGTTATTTGATGTTCCCTCATCAGGATGATTCAAGGTGGAAAATCTCCCACCTTCCATATCAGCAGGTGGCTTTCTCCTAAACCCTTCCATCTCACCTCTATCCCCATTTGGCCAATTAGACATACTCCCAAAGAATTTGGACCCTCCCATGTGAGACTTCTGTTCCTGCTCCTCTCTACCTATTGATTTACCCCTTTCATCTTTGTTTTTATTAACACCAAAACCATTCTCCAAAACCACTTTCTCATCACCATCCTTGGAACGATTCAGAAACCTCTCATGCCTGTTATTTGGCTTCTCTGAATCCCTTTGATCTTCCCTTGAGAAGCCACCATTGGACTGAACATCAACATCTGAATCAACTACCCCTTTCCCCAAGGAATTTCCTGATTTAGAAGGATCTCCTCCACCATGTCCCTCATCTGACGCCTCCCACAAGCTACCACTTCCATAACCTTTAAGCTTTCCTGCTAATGAAAACAAAGTGGAAACCACAATAAGAAATCAGAATATCCAACCCCTTTGCAAGCTTTTGTCTACCCTAACTCCACTAAACCTAAATACCAAATGTGTACTGTACTTTAGCTTTTGCAGCAAGTTCGTACCTTGTACACATTGATTGATTAAATACCAAATAAAAAAGGTGAACTAAAGGGAAAGGCAAATCTTGATCCATGATTTTGACTCATAAAAACAGTCTTGAACAGTTAATACACATAAACAATTCTGAAGCATTTCAAATCAAACAACACGTGAAGCTAAATTTAAGAAGGAGAGGAATATGAAGAAAGGGTACCTCGAAGAACAGCACCACAACCGCCACATTGATAAACAGAATAGTCAGCGAGCTCGGGAAGAAGATTTTGACACTTGGGGCACCGAACAAGCCGAACCTTAGCCGAGTCCTCCATTGCTGAACTGAGAGATACACAACACAAGCACCACACGAAGGGCCTCTAACCAAACACCATCACCAAACAAAGAAGGAGAAGCTGAATCCTCATATACCCAGATAATATTATTGTAGAACTTTCATGTACACAAGAAATGAGAAGTCCAAAAGTGAATACTTGGCTTCTTGGAAACAACAACAACGATAGAAAATGAAGTAACCAAGGTAGTGGGGTTGTGGAGGGGTCGTAAAGCAGCTGCAGAACTTTGAGGCTTTTGTTTAGAGAGAGAGAGAGAGAGAGAGAGAAGGCTCTTGTTTTTGCTTTTTGTTTTGATGCCGAATTTTTCTTTCTTTTAGGTTATCTTGGTTTTTTCTTAGAATCCAAACAGCAAAAGACCAAAAACCCAAAAAAAAAAAAAAAAAGAGGGTAATGGAGAGAAGCAGAAGGGGGGGACAAATTTTCCTCTGGGAATCTTAGAACTTTGCAAAATTGAAGTCTTTCATTCTATCTCAGAATTACTGAAAAATCGTAACTTTATGCTGTGTTTGTTGGATTTTCAGGAGAGAGAGAGAGAGAGTAAAATAGTATTATATTATAAGATCATTGTCCAACGTTGTACGGAGTGGTGCTTGTTGGGCTACAAGGAGAAGAAGCACAGGAACCGAATCATTTGTGTACAAAAGAGCGTGAAGCTACGTCGTTTTGGAGGATTCCATTTGGGCTACACTGAGCATTTTTATCGGAATTGGTCTTTGAAACCGCGGCTTCAGAGGGAGATAGACCTTTCAAAACGCGGGCAGAAATAATAATCCTCGTGGCACGTCACCAATAATCATCTTACTTTTCTTTATATTACTTGTGAGCAAGGGAGCACGGACACTTGTAAAAACAGAAAGAGTCGGGTCCAACACGCTCCGATACGGTGTCAGACACGTGGTTAAATTTTTTCGACACGTTGACCATTTTGACACGTGAATTTGACCGAGTCCGACACGGTCAAATGACATTTTCGTAAAAAAAAATTTAATTTTTTTTTTAAATTTTTTTTTTAAAAGTTAAAATATATTAATAAATTTTCCACCTGATCATATCAATTTTATCTTTTTGTCTTTTTTCCCTTAAGTAGATAAGAGATCATCTCAGCATCATTGTTGTCAATTCCTATCACGCTCTTGTTGTATCTTCTTCTCTCTGATCTCTCTCTAATATGATTTGATCTCTCTATCTGATATTATATCTCTCTCATCCCATTTCTTATTTTTTTTATTAAAGCTTCCATCTTTATAACATGTTGATGGGTATTATTAATTTAGTTTCATTTTTTTGTTAAATTATTAAATATTAAATGAAATATACACTATATAAATTAAAAATATTATTTAATATTAAAACGTGTCCCAACGTGTCGAATGCGGTGTCACGTGTCGTATCGGTGCTACATAGCTTGTGAGGAGATAAAATTATAATATGGATGTATAAAAAATGAGTTCTCGTTTTTTGCATATAAGATATAAGTTATGTACACTAAGTTCAATGCGATGTTATTTTGGAACGAAAATTATGATATTTTTATAATTTTAATTTATTTCGGAATTATTATAATCTTTTTAATTATAATTTTTTAATCTTTCAATTCCAAAACAATGTCATTTTAAAAATAAATGCAGATAACTTATCTGCAGTAACTGCAATATATTTCTTTGATAAAAAATAATTAAAATAACTTATAATGAAATGTTAAAAATGTATAATATAACCAAAATAACCCTTGATTCAAGTGATAAGGAACTTATTCTCCTAAATCAGAGATTTTGAGTTAGATCATCAATAAACTAGTGAATATATCCAAAAATATGTAATATAAAATTACTTTTACGTAAATACATGTGAATAACATAATTATGTAAGTTATTAGTCTAATAATTCACTGGCAACGAGAGTTGACATAACTGGTCGAACTTTTCATTCATATTATTTTTTGGGTTGGATTCCTAATGTAATTGTATTTTGTGTTAGATTCTCACCTTGGTATATAATTTTAGAGTAAATATATTTTTTGGTCCTCAACAAATTTCACGATGTCCGCTTTAGTCCCTAGCAAATAAAAAGGTCTATTGTGGTCCCTAAAAAATTCAAAATAGACCCATTTAATTGAAATCGTGATCCCTCACAAATTCAAAAAAGACCCATATTAATCCCTAAAAGAACTAAAATGTGTCCATTTTGAATTTCTTAGGAATTACAATGGACATTTTTATTTGCCAGAGACTAAAGCGGACATCGTAAAATTTGCTGAGGACCAAAAAAAGTATTTACTCATAATTTTACCTTAAATCTTCAATGAATTGATGATCTTCCACATCTTACATAAAGATGTGTCTTTTCTTGATCTAAAACTTTCTTATCTATAAAAAAAATTCTCTATAAGACATGTTATTACTTCATATTGATGTGGAATGATTCAATAGTAAAAACTATATAGATGTCAAATGATATATGAACAAAAAAATTATAATGTTTAAAATAAAAAAATCTAGTGGTTTCTTTATCTCTCGTACATAGACATTGAAAAAGCAAGTCTTTGGCCAATGGGGAAAAGAGTGTAGGAGAGGGTGACAAGTCTGAGTCCCCATTTTATGTGAATATCTAAATGGTGAATTGGTGAATGTGAAAGAAAACATTCATTCAATTAAGCTTGTGGGCTCCACAACCCCACGACATAAACCCCATTCTCCTCTCTATTTTTTTTTTTTCGTTTCTTCTTCTCTGTCTCTTGACCTATCCATCCATCACCATCACCTCAGCCATAGACAAACACAACCCACCATTACCTTTCCTTTTCTCTATTATCGACATGTCTTTGACTTTTTGGTCTTGGAATTTGGATGCTCATTCGCACCATTTCATTTTTCAATTTAATAATAGTAATAATATGAGATTAATATTTTTTATATTGTAAAAAATAATTTTATTTCTTACACGTACATAAAAATATGTAGAACTTATGTAAAAACAAATATATATATATCTCATATACTTTTATGTATATATAAAAGATAAAATTATTTTTTACAAGTAATAATAATATACACATTTTTTTTATGTCACGAAACTTACCAATTTATCTTTTTCGACATGGCTTTAACCTTAACGTTCACGTGTATGCTGTATACATTGACTCATAATAAGTTCAATGGGCAATGGCCCATTTGTTTTCATCAGATAATTCGTTATTTTTGTTTTATTTTTTTAATCCATCTGAAATAAAATAATGCTGTTAATCGTGATTATTGCTTGCTTTGATTATTTCAATGATATTGCTTCCTGTATTTCTCTAAGTGTTTATTTAGCTTAATCATTCTTATCACACCAAGCAAATTCATTGGTTCTTTTAATCTAAAATAAGAGGTTTGTTGCTGTTGTCTCATGATTATTATTAATAAGGTCATCATACATCAATCTCATCATTTCGAAGTTTACTTCCTCAACAAAAGAACTCAGATGTTATTAATAATGTTTTAAACAGCAAATTCAAAATGCTTCAATAACAAGCACGATAGGTCGCGCCATTATATTAGGACTATTCAAGATAATAGTCGTTAGGCTATTATCCTTCAAAGATACTTATTTAGTTATTTTACGTTATCTCTCTCTGTATTGTTCCATCCGAGAAAAATATGGTTATTATGGGATTTAAAGACCCAGAGTATGTATGAATGGAGGAGATAATTATGAATGGAGGAGATAATTATGAATGGAGGCAAATTATTATGCCTAAGATAGCCTTGAAGTCAAACCAGTTATATGTGTATACAGTAAAAGAGGTTTGGATTTAAAATAAATAATATATGGTTCGATTTTTTCACAACCGCTCTACATTACATGCAGTAATCATAAATTATATATATATATATATATATATATATATAGGGGCAGGATCATCTCACACCGGTGTAAGAATAATAAATCTTACACCAAATCTTAACCATTGATTTTTTACATCTAACGGTTAAGATTTATTAGGTCTCACTCATTAATTAATTTTTAATTTCCAATAAATCTCAACCATTGGATGCACAAAAATCAACGGTTAAGATTTGATGTAAGATTTATTATTCTTACACCGGTGTAAGTTGATCCTATCACATATATATATATATATATATATATATATATATATATATAGGTTAAAATATTTAATATGAAGAATCATAACTATACAAAAGGTGAAAACATTTACTATATATATATATATATATATATATATATATATATATATATATATATAAGGAAGGTTATACTTACAACCTTTTTTTTACAACCTCTTACAACCATATATCATAACCGTTGATTTTTGCCAATCAACGGTTGTCGTTTATTATGAATTAATAATTAATTAATGAGTTTAATTTGCGAAAATCATAACCTTTGATTGACGAAAATCAACAATTATGATATATGGTTGTAAAAAAAAGGTTGTAACTATATCCTATCCATATATATATATATATATGGTTCGATTTTTTTGCAACCGTTTTACGGGCAGCAGCAATAAATTATCCATATATACAAATTAAAGTATTTAATGTGGGGATCATAACCATACAAAAGGTGAAAGCATGAAAGTAGGGAATCATAATCATACATCTGTTATTATTGCTTGTACAACAATTTTAGATGTGATTTTATTTTATATATATATATATATATATATAGGGTTTATATTTCTGCAGCTGCTGTACGTGCAGCAGTCAAATACTTGTCATATATATACGTGAAAGCATTAAATGTGAAAAATCATAACTATACAAAAGGTGAAAGCATTAAATATGAGGAATCATAACTATACATCTGTCATTGTTGTACGTAAAGTGACTGTAGAAATGATTTATATATATATATATATATATATATATATATATATATATATATATATATATATATATATATATATATATATATATATATATATATATATATATATATATATATATATATATATATATGGGACAATATCTTCTTACCACATTAGAGACAATGGTCGTCCATGATCTAATCCAAAGTTAGCAAGTCAATTTGCATATGAGTTACCTTCACGATATGTATGAACTAGTTTAATATTCCAATCTCTTTACAACCATACTCCAACTCGAGTTATTAAGAGAGACTCGCGAGCTGCATCTAGGGGTGAAAGTGGGCTGGGCTGGGCCGAGCTTTGCTTCGAAAAGCCCAAGCCTATTTAAAAAAAAATTAATTTAGCCCGGCCCAAGCCTAACACGAGTCTAAATGTTAGCTTGGCTTGACCCGTTTATAAAAAAACAAAAAGCCCGGCTTGGCCCATTAGCCTGTTAATTTTTAACTTTCAAGCAGAATCATAAATCAACTTCACAAAATATTCAAATTCTGTTGCTAAAACAAAAATAACAATTTTAATGTCCAAACAAAACCATGAACACAACAAAACTCATCATAATCTGCATTTAAGTCACTTTCTAAAGCAAAATGCTCAAACTAAATAAAATATATTTCATCAGATCCAACAAACAAATCTATACTATGTAAATTAAAATAACTATATGAATTCAACAAACACATCATGATTCTTGTATTAGCCAAAAACTTCTCTTGATCTTCTCTCCCCTACAAATACAATTCCAATATTACATAAGTTGGCAAATAATTTGTAAATGTAGAAAAAAAAAAGAATAAAGAATAGAAACAAAAAAATAGGATTAAGAAATAAAAAACCTTTTAATAGATTCATATAGGCAATATCACATGCTGAGATGTTGGTTCCTCCTACATAAAAAATAAAGTCAAATTTCTATTAAAATTTAATTGAATATAATTAAATTATATAATAATTTTAATTGATTAAATTTATACTTTTTGTTTTTTCTTCAAGTTATACCTATTACGTAGCCAATCTCCTCCACATATTAAAGCTTGGATGGTATCTTCAGCCAAGCTAGAACGATACACATCAATAACTCTTCCTCCAGCACTAAATGTTGATTCTGATGCTACTGTAGAGATTGGTACAGCTAGTATGTCTCTTGCCATTTGTAATAAAATTTTATACTTTAAGCTATTACTCCTCCACCATTCCAAAGCATCAAATGAAAGATGAGATTTTTCATGATATTCATAAACACTTTCTTCAAGATATAACTTCAACTCTGACTTTGCTGCGGGAATAGATTCATGTTCATGCACAATGCTCATGATTTGGTCAAACCCAGAGGTAGAGCCACGTGGAACTTGAGTAAAGAGAGTAGAAGAGGATATGTTCATCCTAGATCCCACCTGACTATCAGAGGATGACTCTTGCAAACATAAAGTTGAATATTCATTATATAAAGCTTCTAAAGCTTCACTCACCTTATCCATGTTAAATTTATTCTGATTTGTATATAAGTGGAAAGCAAATTTTCACCACATGGAATTTACATCGTGGGTCTAAAACACTAGCAACGGCCATCAACATATTGCATTCCCCCCAATATTTATCAAATTTATCTTTCATAAACCTTGTCATTCCTCTCATAAAATCATAATTGTCTTCAGCTGCAGCATCAATCACTTGTTTCACCCTAAACACTTCAGGAAGGTATAAATTTGCTGTAGGATATTGAGTACCTGACATAACATTAGTAGCATGAGTGAAAACTTCTAAAAGATGGCATACCTTTTCAACCTTTTCCCAATATTCAGTTGATGGCAAATAATTATAATGTGGCTCCCACTCCTTATATTCTGGAAAAACATCTTTAAATTTAGAAGCAACAGACAACATTTCATATGTTGAATTCCATCTGGTGGGACAATCAACAACTAGTTTCCTTTCTTTTACACCCATCTTCTTGACAATATCACAAAAAGTCTTCAATCTTGAGTCAGAATGATTAACATATTTGACACTTTCACGAACATTTTCAATGATACCTTTGATCTGACTAAGACCATGTTGCACTAGCAAATTCAATATATGAGCACAACATCTCACATGAAATAGTTGTCCACCAAGGACTAAATTAGTGTTTCTTGCTAATGTGCTTTTCAAATTTCTTATACAAACATCATTATAGGCTGCATTGTCCACAGATACTGAAAATATCTTATTTTCAATTCCCCATAATTGCAGACATTTAAAAATTGCATCAGCGACTTCAACTCCACGCCTTGGAGGTGGAACCTTAACAAAACTCAACACTCGCTTTTGCAATTTCCATTCTGAATTAATAAAATGGCCAGTGATGACCATATATTCAGCTATTTGGTGACTAGACTTCCACATATCAGTGGTTATACTGATCTTTTTCACACCCATCAATAAAGCCTTTAGACTTTTCTTTTCTGCCTCATATAATGCAATACAATCTTTTCTTGCAGTAATACGCGAAACTTTTTCAAATTCAGCATTCGCAAACTTAAAGGCCCACATCCAAACATCGTCCTCCACAATACTGAAAGGATACTCGTGAATCATAATTGCAGTAGCAATAATTTCTCTCATCTTTTCATTGGTGTACATCCCCCCGGGTGCAAGAAAAGGATTCAAAGTAGAACCTGTAGGCTGGAATGATAAAGTGGTCTGCTTCTTCACGGATTGGTCCAATTTCCTATTCAAGCAATTTTGTGAATGCCTCCTTAGATGACTAGTGCTACCTCCAATTCCCCCAGTTGCAAATTTTTGTTTGCAGTAGTTACAAACTGCTTTACGCCCAACATTAGGAATGTCCATTTCATGAAAATCATTCCAAACTACAGAAGTTTTTCGCCTCTTTTTCACCAAGCTTGGATCTTCAGATTCTTCACCTTGTGGGACTGGTTCATTGCTTCCATCTTGATTAGAAGCCATCTGTTTGAAAATGAAAATGCATTTGATGTTATATCAAAATTCTATATTCAAATCTTGCAATGTATATATTAAAAAACTAGCATTGTTCTCACCAGATTCAACAACAAGAATGGCTAATTGAACAGGGTTGATGATGGCACAAAATTGTTTGACTGCAAATGCCTCCCAAGTTAGAAACCGTAAATGTACCCTGCAAATGGCGTCCACAAATATTATTAGCTATATAATAATGTGAAAGAGAATATGCGTATGCTTCCGCCTTTAGCTCAGCCTTTAACTATCAACTTAACAAATATAAAAAAAAAGAAGTAAAACTCATTTTGGGTCCCTAACAAAAAATACGGTTCTTACTTTAGTCTCTTACAAAAAAATATAGTCGTCTGGTCTCTATGAAATTTAAAGCAGACTCATTTTAGTCCTTTTGATGGACTAATTTGAATCTTTTTTGAATTTGTGTAGGATCACTATTTCAACTAAATGAGTCTACTTTGAATTTCTTAGGGATCTCAGGACTATTTTTTTTTGTAAAGAACTAAAGTGAGAACCGTGTTTTTTGTTTGAAACCCAAAAACGGGCTTTACTCTATAAAAAATTGACTAAACTACTAGAAATAGTTAACAAAAAATTGAACATAATAATTAAATAACATAAACAGTAGTATAATATTAACAAACGACATAAATAATAAAATACAAGTAAATTACATAAAGAATTAGTGAATTCAAAAACTTTTTTTTTTATGAACGTGAATTCAAAAACTTACTAAATGATAAATGGGAATGACATTAACATATTTAAATTAATTATTAAATAATAATTAACAACAAATAACGAATATAAATATATATAGCGATATAATAAATGGTGGAATCGTTGATGAGAGGAGGATCCATTGGAATTGTGTACTGATTTTCTTGTATTGTGTTGTGTACACAATTGTACTTCGGGTGATAGTGAGTGAGTCAGAGAGTGAGAATAAGGGTTGGGGTTTATTTAATTGTAATTAGGAGAGAAGAAGAAGAAAATGGGGGTTTGAAGGATTGAGACAGTTAGAGGATGACGATGACAGCATTGGAAGAGAGAGAGAATATGAGTATCACAATTTACATACAGAATGTGATTGTGATGTACAGTACATGACAAAAACTGATTTGTTAATTTAGAAAATGTCTCCGGTACAGTACAACATATATATATATATATATATGGTTGAGTTGTACAGTACAACAAATATATATATACAATTTGTCACGTTGTTATTAACAAAACATAAGAACAGATAAATTTATTTGTACAGTAAAACATAACAACTTGTACTAATGTAAACAATCGACGACAAATTAAACCTATATAAAAAAATAACAAAAAAGTCTCCAGTAACAAGGATAGTATCAAAGAACAAGGATAATAATAAATGGTTGAACTAATAAAAAAATCAACAATAATATTTTCTATCAAATAATAAAGCGTATGGATGGCATTGGCGTATATCAAGACAAACGAATCAAACCTTGTGGATGGAGTCTAATTCCACGAGATCGATTTCATAGACTCAGATAGCAACCTGTGCGGCTGTGCCCTAGTCCCTAGAGAATAGTGAAGATACTCTTTATATGCAATAAAGTATAGCGTGAGTCTATGACCTTGGGCTATCGCAATTGGTATGGAACCGGTGATAAAAAAACGAGGATGAATAATTGGGTTAGCTTGGAGGCTCACGAGCCAGGCTCATTATATTAAGATTCCGACCCAATTAGTAAACAAACTTTTAAAACAGCCTAAGCCCAATCTGTTAACTAACAAGGCTGGGCCAAGCCAGGCCAGTGATGGGCCAGGCTGTAGGCCCCTGTAGACCGGCCCGGCCCAGTTTCACCCCTAGCTGCATCACCTTGCCTAGTGAGCATAGCAATGACATTGCTTGCATCACTTTTAAAAATGTTTTGCCTCCACCCCTTATTCCAAGCAACCTCCAGGCCTTCAAAATCCCTCGTAGTTCTGTCAAGAAGGTTGGATAGACTCCTATATTATAGAAAGAATTTATCTTTAGTGAATAAAATCTAATATTTCTTAGAGCATGTAAGACCCATTATATCGGTTCGGAATATATACAAGGTTTTTTTTCTGTAGTCAATATAGATAAGTTATTTACATTGAGTCGTTTTGGGAAGAAATCAAGGCATTCTTGTAATTATAAATAATAGTCTTTCTCATTATAATTTTTTAATTTTTCAACCCAAAACGATGTCGTTTTGAGCATGAATATAGATAACTTATCTATAAAAATATTAAAGCCAATATATATATATGGGGAAAATATTTCTGCAACCACTTTAAATAAGGTTGTCTACAGTTACCCCTTTTTCACTAAGTATGACCGGTCATACTTTAAAATTGTATTTTCTCTCTCCGCAACATCAGCCGACAGTGTCTGAAGAAAGAAAAAAAAAAAGAACAGCTTTATTGTTATAACTAAGTATGACCGGTCATACTTAGTTAAAAAGGAATAGCTGTAGATAACCTTATCTAAAGTGGCTGTAGAAATACTTTTCCCTATATATATATATATATGGGAAATCATACTCTTATGCAATAGGAGAGCAAAAAGTTTTCCTACACTAATTCGTTTTCAGTGCCAATTAATTATTTTTTTCTTTTCTAATATAAAATATGGGACCCACATGTAATTTGTCTCTACTTTTGTTATCTCATGTTTTCATGCAACATAAGAAAACATGGACCCATATATATATATATATATATATATATATATATATATATATATATATATATATATATATATATATATATTATGAAAAATATTTCTTCAGCCACTTGAAATAAACTTATCTCAAGTTATCCCTTTTAACTATATATTTCAAGATAGTACATAGTTATAATGTTAAAGTTATTTTTTTCGTTCTCTCCATGTCAGCAGATAAGTTTTTAAAAAGGGTAACTTAAGATAAGTTTATTTCAAATAGCTGAAAATATATATATATATATATATATATATATATATATATATAAGCAGAAATCTTTTAATTCAGTTATAAGATTAAGAAAATTTAATTCTTTTTTCAGCTATTATTTTCTGTCCATTTAATGTATATAACGAATAAGTATGTTTTAAATAAACATCTCCGAAAATATAAACATTATTACTTTAGTTTTATAGAGTGCCTAAATTAAACTAAATTAATGACAAAAACTCTGGGGTGTTTTAGCCCTTTCTTATTTACCACAAAAAAAATGACAAAAACTCTACTAGAATAAAGATAAAGATTTATTATTTTTTATATATATTTATCTCTGTTTTCCCCTTCTTAAGGTTTGTATAATGTTTAGTAGAATTGATTTTTGAATGAATTAATATTAAAAAGAATAAAGCCTCTTTTGGATCCTTAATAAAAATTACGATTCTCACTTTATCCCTTACAAAAAAAATTAGTCGTCTGTAGGGGTGTTAACGGGTCGAGCCGAGCCGAGCTATAGTCTTAAAAGGCTAAGCATGTGTTTAAATGTGTCGACCTTACCAAGCCTGTTACCTGTTATGAATATATTATCGACCTGTGGCCTGCCTTATTTACAAAAAATAAAAGCCTGATTTAGCCTGTTAGCCTATTAAAAAAAATAAGACAACTAAAATTTATCCAAACAGAATATACAATCAACAAGACTAGTAATTCTCTAAATATTCGTAAATTCAATGTATATCCAAACAACATAATATAAAACAAAATCATTCAAAAAAATTGTTTAACTAATAAAATAGGGGTGAAATAGATTGAGAGGAGAAGAGGGCTATTACAAATAGTATAAAAAATAAAAATAAAAATAAAATTAATATACTAGGCCAGCCTGAGAGGCTCTATGACCGAACTTTTGAATTGGAGCTTGAGGCATTTTTACTAAACGAGCTTTTATACAAGTCCAAGCCTTGTTCCAACAACCAATATTAGGCATGTAAGCTCAAGCCTTCACGAGCCAAGCCAAAGGCACCTGGCTCGTTTATCACCCATAGTCGTCTGGTTCTTAAGAAATTCAAAATGAACCCATTTTAGTTCTTTTGAGGGACTAATGTGAATTTTTTTTGAATTTATGAGGAACTACGATTTTAACTAAATGGGTCCACTTTGAATTTCTTAGAGACTTCGTAACTTTTTTTATATAAAGGACTAAAGTGGGGATCAATTTTTTGTTAGGGACCCAAAAATGATTTTACTCTACTAAAAATATTGATTTGTATTTGAAAAAGATAGTTTTAAGTAAATTTAGAAAAAATGTTTTGTTTAAATAGTAGAATAAAATAATATTTAAAGTGTAAATATAGACGTTTTTAAAATTTTTGTAAATCTCACAACTAAACTCAATTATGTTCATCGAAAAATTTAAAATATTTTACTTTTCTCAAAATTAATTTTGAGAACCTTAAAATTTAATACATATAGAACATACTTCTGTATATTTATAGCTCTAACCAAATAGTCACTAAATATTTCTCTCTCTGCCTCATGGAGGGAAATCTTAGTTAAAAAATGCAACTAATGTTATTTTAAATTTAATTATCTTTTAGTTAGGAGACTCAAAAGCCATGAAAGAAGCTCATAACTAAATCCTTATATTGAAAAACTATTCAATTGTGGGTAGTTATCAAGTTTTTATCATGATTATTATTTATTATTATCAAAGGGCTTGAAAGGAGAAGCTACTTAAAAAAAATAGGGGACAATACGATGAAGTGAGAATGTGACAGTCACCGACTTACAGAAGCCAAAAAATAATAATAATAATAAGATAATATGACAGTCACTGTGTACCAATATATATATATATATGACAGACAGTGACTCACCGAACGTTTACCATGATTCCAACTGTTTGTGGTTGAAAAATAAAATAATTTGGGACCCCAATTTTTAACGCACTAAATATTAAAATGGTATTACGTGCACCAAAAATTAAAATGGTTTAAAATTGTAATAATTGCATTAAAAACTAGTTGAAAATCTTAAATTTTAGTTAAGTTAGATTAATTTTTTATATTTGTTTAAAAATAACTGAAGTATAAAAAAAACATATTATTATTCATATTTATTTTGAAACTTTCATATTATATGTTAATTTAAATTTATTTTTTTCTTAAATTTAGAAATATGTTATTGGATTAAAATTTATTTTAGAATTATATTTATGCTATATATTTTTTTACTTTACTGTAATATGATAAATTTGTTTTTATTTATTCAATCTATTTTAATGAACTAATTTACATTATATTTTGTGAATTTAGATGAAATTTAGTTTTATATTTTAATGAATGGGTTAATATTTTTCATATTGTAGAAAATAATTTTATCTCTTATTATACACACGCAAAATCCTGTGGGGTCCATTTTTTTTTCTTCTCTCTTCACGTGATCTCGCATGAGCTCCATACACTTTTATATATGTATAAGAGATAAAATTATCTCCTATAACATAAGAAATAATAATCCATTTAATGAAATTGATTAGTTTTTAAAGAGGAAGAGCCAGGAATGTTAAGAATTATCCTCACCCCTATCATCGTTAATTGAGATATAACGAGAAGCAGTTTATAAGGAAAAAAATGAACAAAAAATTTAAAACATCAATTCACTATAAATGAATATTTAAATTGAATTTTATCATATTAAAATTATATTTTAAACAAATTCAATCAAACAATATATTTAAAAATCTGATAAATGTAATTAATTAATGTGGTTATATGATGATAACATATTAACATTAACCATTGTGATAAAAATGGATTTGAAATTAAGACTATAAATTAAGGAAAAATATTTTTTCATGTCGTAGGAGAGTTATTTTCTCCTACTAGTGACCCTTCAATTTTCGTACAATATTTTTTTTACTTTTTTATTTTTTTAATAGATGTGGACCCCACATAAGATGTATCTACAACATGAGAAAATTTTCTCCTACCGCATGAGAAAATCGAAACCCATAAATTAATTATATAAATACATCATAATTCAAAGTTTGATTGATCAAATTATGCTTCCGATCTGATTTTAAAGACAACGGTGATCACTTCCTTTCGTATTTAAAAAATCATGAAAAAATTAATTTCAAGGGATGACATAATTGGTTAGCGGAGTCTGTTTCAAGGATTGGATTTTAAAAATTCGATCATTTTTGGGACATTTGCGATTTAAATCTCCGTATAAAATTAGGGTTTGTATACTGTCATATAATCAGAGAGAGTATATCTTAAGCTAAAACACAATATAACAAGGCTCACTATTGGAAAAAAAAGAAAAAAAAATGGCAACATAATTATCGAATGTTCTGTAGCATAAGATAGACCCGCATTTCCCATAAAATTAATATTTTGAGGATAAAGTGATAGGAGATAATTAAGTATTTTTTTTCCTCCTCTGATTTTGTAGGGCCCAGATTAACTACGAGATTTAGATCGTTCGATCTTCTATTAATTGGACTACGACTAGGCCAGCCTAGAAATGGAACTGTGAACATGACAGGCTGACAGCCCATGTTTCCAGTCCCTGAATTTTAACGAAATCACCCAGAATTAAGAATTGTTCACAACATCTTTGTGAAATTTTGAAAAGAAGGAAAAAGGAAAATTTATTAGTTGCAACAGGAGTACCTAAATGTGTACTCTTTTTTCTTTCTTTCTAAAAGTAGAAAATTTTATCTCACTTAAATCTAGTTTTTAATTAGTATTTTTATTTAAATTCTAATTTATTTATTTTTTGGATAGGATTTAGGTTCATCCGTTGCACTCAAAATTTGTTCCAAAAAAAGTTTTTTTTTTTTTTTTTTTTTTAGGTTTATCATTTCTCTTGTCACATAAGAAAAATTTATTTTCATCAACTGTAAAACTATATCATTTTAAGGATTAAAAAAATTAATAAAGGGTATCTTGGTAAAATTTATATAACAAAGAAACAAATAAAATTCTTAAAATATCCTTAATTAATTTTTTTAATCTCTAAAATGATGTAGTTTTAGTGCTTTGAACATGACTTCATCTCCTATGACAAGAGAAATTATGAAAAAAGAAAAAAGAAGAGTGTAATTCAGAAAGGGATCAATCATCTAATAACAAGGAGCGTGTATCAATTTAAATGCTCCAGGAGGTGCCCCCGGTTGGGAGTAAAGCAGAAATTTGGGATTGTCTTATTCCTATTAATTATAGCGTTGTCTTCTTTAATTCTACGATTGAGCACTGAATTGCTATTAATTTTAGCGATAATTTCATGGATAGTAGTCAAGATAAATGGCTATCTACTTTATTGGTTACTTGCTGGAAGATTTGGAGTTGGAGGAATATGATGAATCATGGAGAAGAGGTGCCCCGGTTGGGAGCAAAGCAGAAATAATTAAAAATTTTGTTTCAGAGGTTGATAGTGCTGTTACAAATCAAAAGTCTTATAATCCTGGTCCTCTTATCAGCAACGTCCTTGTGTCTTGGACCTTTCCTGAAGATGGGTTAGTGAAGGTAAATACTAGGGGTGTTCATCAACCGATCCAAACCGATTCAAACCGCGGTGACCGAACCGAAAAATCGATAACCGAATAAATCGAAAACCGAAAAATAGAAAACCGATTAAAAATCGCAAATTTTAATTGGATTGGATCGATTTTTGGATGGGTTGATGAAAACCGATCCAATCCAAACCGATCAATATATTAATTTTCCTCTACCTACTTGGGTATTTCCCTAATCATAGCCTAAAAATTTCTAAACCCAAGACCCATTAACCCATCAACTAAACCCAAGAAAAAATCTAGTCATATCTCATCAACAAAATTTTATCTTTGTAGAGCTTCATATCTCATTGTCAAAATTAAAAAAATTATATTATAGTTTACTAATGATTTTGTATTTCAAAAAAAATTTACAAAGCCAATATGTACAAAAGATGTTATTTGCACAATAATCATGAAATAAATTTTAAGATTTTCTAAAAACCGATCCAATCCAAACTGAAAAAAATTGGATTGGATCGGATCGGATTTGAAAAAAATCAAAACTGAATGGATGATTATATGATCAAACCGAAGGGATTGGATCAGATGATTTTTGCTTCCAAAACCGATCCAATCCAGACCGCAAACACCCCTAGTAAATACGGATGGAGCTTCCCGTGGTAATCCTAGCTTGGCAGCTTGCGGGGGTGTAATTAGGAACTCCCAAGGTATTTGGTTGGATGGATTTGCGTATAAGTTGGATTTCTGCTCTTCTTTTAAAGCTGAATTATGGGGTATTCTGAGGGGTTTGGAAAGAGCTTGGAGCAATGGTTACAGGAAAATTATCTTAGAAAGTGATTCGCTGTTGGCAATTACTATGCTCACCAAATGTGGTGCAGCAGTCCGTGAAGTGCAGTTGGTTTTTCGTATGCGGACGTGGCTTGGTAAAGAGTGGCAGGTTTCTCTCCATCACAATTTCAGGAAAGGCAACTCGTGTGCAGATTGGTTAGCTAACTTTATTTTAGATTCTGCTGAGCAAGCTGATCAGTGCTTTGATCAGTGTTTTTTTAGTCAACCTCCGCTTGGTGTTCAGCATTTATATCTTGGTGATCTTGCTTCGGTAGGAAGGGAGCGTGCTGTGACACTCCCTGGATAGTTTCATTTTTTTCTTTGGTTTTGGGGCTCCTAGCCCTTTTGTTTATAAAAAATAAAATAAAAAAATGCTCAAGAAGGTATATGAATACCAAATATTATGTGTATTCTACGAATATATTAAATGTAAGCAAAATATTAAAAGTATAAAATTAATTAAAAACGTTTAAAATTATAGAAAATATAGGCATAACTAATTCAGGTAAAATTTTAAAAAATACAAATGATATTACTGTCAAATGGTCAAAACCTAAAAATTGATCCTTGGATTTAATTATTACATATTGTGTTACAAACTCATCCAATCGATAAATTGTAAGTACTATCTATTATGTTTATTATTTATGCAAAATTTTATACAACTTCAACGACAATAAAACTATAATCAAATAATTATTATTTTCATATATGTCAAAACTATAAATCACAATTAGATGTTGAACTGATTGTGATTGGGAAGTCGCAGATTTAATTATTACATATTAATTGCGTTATAAATTGATCCATCTGTTGAATTGTAATTGTCTATTAGATTGATTATTTGTGTCAATTCTTATAAGAGTTGGACAATAATAAAATATAATTAAATAAATATTATTTTATATATTTTAAAAGCATATATTATGTTAAACTTGATTTATATTAATAAGACACTGTATAATTTTTTAATCTAATGGTAAGTTTTGAGATAAAATTATTTAGTAAAGAGTAATTATACACCATTAAGAAATTAAAAAAAAAAAAACACACATATCGATGTATGAGTGGCATGAGAAATACTTTCTCCAATAACATGGAAAAGTATTTTCCCTACATATATATATATATATATAGGGTTTTAAGTGCGTTATGTCATAGGAAATTAACAAGGTCATGTTACTGATACAGAAATTAGTGGAACCCACCATTAAATTTTAACAAAATAAAATAAAACATAACAACACGAATTTCGAAGTGTCTGTAGGAAACTAAAAAGTTTTCCTATTACATAACAATTGTTTTCCCCATATATAATGAAAAATAAAAAATTATAATGAAAAAGACTATTATAACCCTAAAATAAATTATAATTACAAAAATACCTTGATTTTCACCTCAAAACGACGTCATTTTGGGCTCACTGTAGATAAGTTATCTACATTCACTGTAGAAAAAGCGAACCCTATATATATATATATATATACATATATATATGAGACAGGATCAACTTACACTGGTATAAGAGTAATAACTTTTACACTCAATCTTAACCGTTATTTCCGTTCATCAAACGACTGTAATTAATTAGGTTATTCTCATTAATTAATTATTAATTATAATCGAT
Source organism: Gastrolobium bilobum (assembly GCF_033153095.1). Taxonomy (NCBI): domain Eukaryota; kingdom Viridiplantae; phylum Streptophyta; class Magnoliopsida; order Fabales; family Fabaceae; genus Gastrolobium; species Gastrolobium bilobum. Next base: position 222,864 of record NW_026900059.1, read on the forward strand.
AGATATGCAAAAATCAACGGTTAAGATTGAGTGTGAGAGTTATTACTCTTACACCAATGTAAGTTGATCCTGTCTCTGTCTCTCTCTCTCTCTCTATATATATATATATATATATATATATATATATATATATATATATATATATATATATATATATAGCTTAACATTTCTGCAGCCGTCGTAGATAACACTCTCTACAGCTGACACAGAAAAGTGGGCCCCACGGCATTTAAAAAAAAAAAGAAAAAAGCAAGGATCCGGTGCCGTATCCTAGGATCCGGATGCGGATCCTGACTAGCTGTAGGTGCAGCGGCTAGAGAAAACATTTTGCCATATATATATATATATATATATATATATATATATATATAGGGGCAGGATATTCTTACACCGGTGTAAGAGTTAGAAGTCTTACACTCAATCGTGACTATTGATCCATTTGTATCCAATGACTCACATTACTAAAAAATTTGAACCCTTAGATATAAGTGGGATCAGTGGACAAGATTGAGAGTGTAACATACACTGGTGTAAAATGATCCTGACCCATATATATATATATATATATATATATATATAAAAGAGGTAGGATCCTTTGACACTGGTGTCAAATTTAAAGTTTGATACTTCATCTACGAGCCGTCAGATAAAAAAAGATCAACGACTCTGATTTGTAAGCATGTGACACCATTGATCTTTTTTGATCTAACGATTCTCAGATGAGGTGTCAAACTTTAAATTTGACATCGGTGTCAAAGGATCCTACCTCTATAAAAAAAACTTTTTTAGTGCCTTTGTGAGAGTCTCAAATTTGTTGGGAGAAGAATAAGAAACAGAGGAGTTAATTTTCAGGCAGAAGAAGTAGTTACTTTCACATTCAAATAATAGTTTTAAATTACAAAACTTGTAACTCCACGCGAATACATAAAGACACTTAACACCACAATAAACTCACATAACTTCGTAAACTTAAAAAACACAAAACTGAACGTTAAACCAAAAAAAACTGCCGACTCTTGACCTTTCATTCCCCAAAAAAATTGCTGAATCAAAACCCACTAAAAATAAAACTCACATTTAACGTTTATTCAACAAAATTACTCTATCACTATTTCCATGTCAAATTCTTCCACCTTCTCTAGCATCTTCACAGTCCTTCAGCTGCAGCACCTATCACAATGAAGATAGCTACGCTCTCTTCATCTCTCACTCTCTGATGCTTTTGGAACGCACTCGATGATTCAACAAATGCAATCTGACCCCTATATATAGTTGTATGTTAGGATAAGATCACCTTTGATCTTATTCTTCAACTAATGAAGACCAAGTCTTTAGGAAGAGTTTGTTAATATCTTGTATCTGTATAGTTTGGTTAAGATAGTTTGTTTGTTCTCCATATAGTATTGTTACGATAGTATTAGTATTGTTACGATAGTTTGTTATCGTTTGTTTCAGTTTGTTGTCATTTGTATATATAATTGGCTATCTGCCACAAAGCAATACAACACTTATCATTCAATCCTTTCATACTTTTCTATATGGTATCAGTTTAACAGTAACGATCCAATTTCCCATGGCTGATTCAGATTCTTCCGCTGCCAATGACAACCACTGTGGTAAGCTATACCATGATGTCTCTAAATGTTACCAACATCATGGCAAACCACCCTATGGTCGGGGTAGAGGACGTGGCAAACCCTATGACAAAAGGAACTACACAATTAGTTCTCATGCACCACAAACCGCAGCTGCCATACCTACGTTTTCCAACCCGAATTTCGTTCCAAATCTGGCTCCTGAGATTCTTCAGCAGATTGCCAACATGGTTGTCTCTCCCTCTACACCCTCTGCTAATACTACAACACTTTCTGGTAAGCACATTCCAAATTACACCTGGTTAGTGGATAGTGGTGCTTCTCAACACATGACTGGGAATCTTCAATTAATCTCGAATGTTGAATCCATTCCACCTACTTCCATAGGCTTACCAGATGGTGATCAACTCGTATCAGTTCAACGAGGAATTTTTCAGTTGACATCCAATATTATTCTTCAGGATGTGTTATATGTTCCACAATTAAAATGCAATCTTATCTCAGTTGCTCAATTACTTGCTGATACAAATTGCATTATTTCTTTTACTCACACTGGATGTGAATTGCAGGACCCCACAACGAGGATCAAGATTGGACTGGGTAGATTGCAGGCTGGTGTTTATGTGCATGGCTCCTTAAATAAAAGATCCTCCCCTGCATGTACTGCTCAAAAACAACAGACTGCAGATATTTGGCATCGTCGCTTGGGTCATCCGTCGTTTCAGTCCTTGCATTTTCTCCCTTTTGTTACAATGAATAAACATAAGGAAATTTCTTCTTCAGTATGCGATATTTGCCTTAGAGCACAACAAACTTGCACTGTATTTTCTGTTAGCATTAATAAAACTACTTCATGTTTTGATCTTATTCATTGTGACATATGGGGTCCATATCAAACTGCTTCTTTAACTGGTGCAAGATATTTTTTAACTATTGTGGATGATTTTAGCCGAAATGTCTGGGTTTATTTAATGAAGACTAAAACTGAAATGTTCCAATACTTATCTCAGTTTCTCTTGATGGTTCGTACTCAGTTCAATGCCAATGTCAAAATAATACGATCCGACAATGGTTCAGAGTTCTGTGCTACTAATCTTCGTAAGGTTTACTCAGACATGGGGATTATACACCAAACATCATGTGTGGACACACCACAACAAAATGGACGAGTCGAACGGAAACACAGACACATTTTGAATGTAGCACGGGCACTACGCTTTCAAGCTCATCTTCCCATTGAATTTTGGGGAGAATGTGTTCTCACTGCTGTTCATCTAATCAACAGGACCCCGACACCTCTTCTTCAAGGACAAACTCCATTTGAACGCCTTTTTAATCGTACACCAAACTACAATCACATTCGTGTCTTCGGATGCCTTTGTTATGCTCATCCACGTCCCAAATCGTCAGACAAGTTTGCTGCAAGGTCAGTCCGATGCCTGTTTCTGGGATACCCTTTTGGCAAGAAAGGATGGAGGCTTTATAACCTTGATACACAGACCATATTTGTCTCTAAAGATGTGGTATTTGAAGAAACCATCTTTCCCTATGAAACCCAAACAGAAACTCCTACCAACATTGAAGTTTCCCAACTGATGCAGTCTCATGTTGAAGCAGAACCAACACCGGCTGCACACGACACATCTTCTTCCACTCAATCAGTTGATTGCGAAATTGCACCACATCCTACAACTCCTGCAGATGTTGACCAACGCTCTTTACCTTTGGTTGCACACTATGAACAGTCCATACTACCAGGAACTGTTACATCAGATAATCTAGTCGACCAACATGAACAGTCTCAAATACCATCAACTACTGCATCATAAACTTTGGGTCGTGGTCATCGTTCTCGCCATCCTCCCAAATATCTCAAGGATTATACATGCACCAATGTCATAGCACATAATCCAGCAGCCTCTTCTACCTCCTCCAGTCTATCCTCAGGTATTCCTTATCCCATTGCTAACTTTGTTTCTTGTTCTAAATTTTCTCCCGAACATCAACAGTTTCTTGCTGCCATTTCTTCTGGAGTCGAACCTAAATCATTCAAAGAAGCTGTCACAGATGAACGATGGCGTTTAGCAATGCGAAAGGAAATTGATGCACTTGAGCAAAACAAAACATGGGAGCTTACTTCTTTGCCACCTGGTAAACGTGCAATCCCTTGTAAGTGGGTCTACCGCATCAAATACAATTCAGATGGTACTGTGGAGCGATTCAAAGCACGGCTGGTAATAATCAAATACCTGGCGAAGATTACTTTGACACATATGCTCCTGTAGCAAAGATGGTTAGTGTGAGGACACTTCTGGCAGTAGCAGTTGCCAAGAAGTGGAAATTATACCAGTTAGATGTTACAAACGCCTTCTTACACGGAGATCTTAAAGAGGAAGTTTATATGCGAGTTCCTCAAGGCTTCCAGCATCACAAACCCCATCAAGTATGCCGCTTATATAAATCACTCTATGGATTGCGACAGTCCCCCAGAAATTGGTTTGCTAAGTTGCGGTCATCTCTTGAGTCCTACGGTTTTACTCAATCTAAGGCTGATTATACTCTATTCACCTTACACAAGAATGGTCACTTCATCGCTCTTCTCATCTATGTTGATGATATTATCTTAACTGGGGATGATGCAACCACATGCAATGCTGTCAAAACTTTCCTCTACTCATGCTTCCATATCAAAGATTTGGGGATTTTAAAATATTTTCTTGGAATAGAAATGGCTCACAGTTCTTCTGGTCTCTTTCTAAGCCAACGAAAATATGCTCTCGACATATTGGAAGATGCTGGCCTCCTTGCATGCAAACCTTGTGACTTTCCTCTTGAAACAAATCATAAACTTGCTATTACAGAAAGTCCCACTTTCTCGGATCCAGCACGGTACAGAAGGCTCATAGGACGTCTAGTTTATCTGACTATTACCAGACCCGAGTTAAGCTACTCCGTCCATGTTTTATCGCAATTCATGCAGAATCCCACCGAAGCTCAATATGAAGCTGTCTTACGTATTTTGTGATACATAAAAGCTAACCCCGGTCAAGGATTACTGCTTCAATCAGAAAATGACCTTCTTCTTCGAGCTTATTCTGATTCCGATTGGGCTAGCTGTCCACTTACCAGGCGATCAGTCACAGGCTATTTTATTATGTTAGGCACTTCCCCTATCTCTTGGAAAACAAAGAAACAGCCTACAGTGTCACGCTCCTCTGCAGAGGCTGAATATCGCGCAATGGCAGCAACCACAGCTGAGTTATTATGGATCAAATCGTTCTTAAACTCTCTTGATGTTCCCCATTCACAGCCAATGCTTTTACATTGTGATAACCAATCTGCTATGCAAATAGCTGCTAATCCAGTGTTCCATGAACGCACCAAGCATATAGAAATCGATTGTCATTTTGTGCGAGATCATGTTTTACGAAATACAATCGCTACTTCTTATGTTCGTTCCGATCAGCAGATTGCAGACATTTTTACCAAAGCCTTTGGCATGAAGCAATTCGGTTTTCTTCGCAGCAAGTTGGGCATTTCTTCATTACATGCTCCAACTTGAGGGGGAGTGTTAGGATAAGATCACCTTTGATCTTATTCTTCAACTAATGAAGACCAAGTCTTTAGGAAGAGTTTGTTAATATCTTGTATCTGTATAGTTTGGTTAAGATAGTTTGTTTGTTCTCCATATAGTATTGTTACGATAGTATTAGTATTGTTACGATAGTTTGTTATCGTTTGTTTCAGTTTGTTGTCATTTGTATATATAATTGGCTATCTGCCACAAAGCAATACAACACTTATCATTCAATCCTTTCATACTTTTCTATATTGTAGGAGTCGGTTGCGAAATTCTACTTGCTGCAACTGGAGCATTCTTGAACAATCACGGATGGCGGCACCTTCATGAATTTGCTTGAGAAAACAACTGGCCCCCAATGAAGTTTCCAGATTTCAAAACATTGCTGCAAAAGTCAAAACTTCGGCCCCACAACTTTTGAGCTTGTCGACACAACTTTCTGTGCTATCACAGAGAGCATATGATCCATGCAGAGATGGGAGTGTCATTAGATGCCTATCAATAAGATGATCAAGGGACACCAATTCATACGAGTCATATAATGGGCTTCCACAATCCCACATGGACTTTGCTTTTGCTTCTTCTTCTTTCTCATCTACTTTTCCCTTCAATGTTATAACACTCTTCAATCTCTACCAATAACACCTATTTCAAGGTGAAAGTATGAGTAACATATACATCATGCCACAAGCATTAAGCAACAATTATCATTTCTACAATGATACAAAGAAACTTACCTTATACTCAACCAATTGAGAACCAAGGTCAAGTTCTATTGCTTGATCTAGTTCTAGCTCTTACTTCACTAGTCCAATTGGTTCCACTCTATAACCAATAAACACAATGACTATCCAATAACCATAAGCAATATACAATTGGTGGAAACTTAGATTCATAGTAGGTTACCTCAAATTAATCCCATTAAGCCCTCTTAACAGTATTGGGACGATCTTGTATGGGAAAATATCACTTTTCTCGAAAATAGGACAATATCCAGATATCGATATCCGGATATTGATATTTTGCCTTAGTATGCAGAATTAGTAACCAACACGAAATGGAGTCCATTTTACATCAAAATACAACCAATTACCACTCTCTCAACACCCTAGCATGCATTTCTACACACGGGTTCATACTCCAACTCATAAATTATGAAATCCCTAATATTCCATAACCTAAATCATGCCATTTGTCATGAAATACCAAAGGGAAGTTGTGGCATTTACCTTGGGGCTTCAACCAACAAGATTGCAAGAACAACCCAAGTCTTTATCCAAGAAAACTTCTCCCTCAAGCTCCAACCGAATTTTGTAGCCCCTAAATAGTGGGTTTTTCTCTTTCAATCTCTTAACTCGAACTAGTTTCTATGGTGGAGTGATGGGAGATGAAGAATGACAAGTGTTTTCTCTTGTTTCTTGAAGCTAGGATGAAGCTCAATGGAGAAGGGGAGAAGAAGCACTCCTTCGGCTTGGAAATGGAGCAATCCGCAAGAGGGAAGAGAGAATGAGGGGGAGAGAGTGTGTTTAAATCATATAATGTGAGTTCAAACATCCATGTGGGTAAAGACTTATCTAACCCGCTCACTTATCTCTCTTTCAAACTTGTCCTATTGGCTTATAATATTTTTGGCTCTTTGACCATTTTGGGACTTTTTTCGTTTATATTTTCGAATTTGGTATCTGGATGGGAGAAATTACCAGTTAGGGTCTTTAAGTGCCGCAGGGGGACCCAGCGACTCTAAATGACGCCCACAGTCCCCTGCGGCACTCATGTGATGTGTTTTTTTTTCGATCATAGTGCCGCCCCCACCCCCCATCGGCACTAATTCTTTTTATTTTTTTTTGGTTATGAAAGTGACGCCCAACCCCCCAATGGCACTCATTTAAAATTAAGCATGTTTTAATTTCATGAGCATGCGGTCATATCAGCAGTGCATGAACTGCAATAACACAGTGGTCTGTGCAAGGGCAAAGGAACACTGCAGCTCCGGCTATTCTTCAACTAATTACAACCAGGAAGAGAGAGAGAGATCTAAAATACTAGCATAGCAAGTGTTGAAGATCAAAAAAAGAACAAAGGAGAAGACAAAGACCTAATGAGTGGGGAAAAATTCTCTGCTATATATATACATAAAAAGAAATGAACCATTCTTCAGCATGCTAAGCATTTTGCTTCAGATTTGTCACATGAACTTTACTCAATTTGTGATTGGAACGTATCACATTGAAGCTCCAATCTCCAAGAGACCAATCAAATCTAGAAAATTGATAGGCTCTCTACATGCTTATTCCTTTCATCTTTAATGAAATCACCCTGACTTAAACAGGTGATATTGTCCCTAGCGACTGCTCCACCACCCTCAGATGGAAAATTATCCTCTTGTATAGAGTTCACCCCATGGTTTTCTGGGGTTCTTGATGATAACCCATTATCAGTGATAATGATGAGTGTCAAAGGATTCCATGGTTGTAAAGCAGAACTGAACTATGAATAAATGACCGCATGCTCATGAGTGCCGTTGGGGGGGGGGGTTGGGCGTCACTTAAGTAACCAAAAAAAAACTAAAAAATTTAGTGCCGATGGGGGGTGGGGGCGACATTGTGTCCGGAAAAAAAAATATGAGTGCCGCAGGGGACTGTGGGCGTCATTTAGAGTCGCTGGGTCCCCCCTGCGGCACTTAAAGACCCCAACCGGTAATTTCTCTCATCCAGATACCAAATTGGTAAATTTAAAAGGGAAAAGTCCCCAACTGGTCAAAGAGCCAATATTTTTGTAGTCATATTCCCTAATTTATTTTGAAGTTCCAGGTAATTTTATTCCAAAACTTTCACTATTCATACTTTTTCCCCAAAAGTATTTTAATTCATTTAATTAGATTAGTCTAATCTAATTAATTCTCATTAATTATGATTAAACCCTTAATCACTTTGTAATTCCATAATTTACAAGTTAAGGTCATTATATTCACTTATATTTTAAGACATGGCTGAATGGTAATCTAAGGGTTCCCCAAATGTTTACATGGTTCAAATGGCTAACCAATTAGTCTACTCACATCAACATAGCTAAGTCATTACTATCATTTAAACAATATTCAAACACATTCTCACATGATTTTCCCTAGGATGGCCGAAATAGACATATACGGAGTTTGTGGAATTTTCTTGCTTTCAATGTCAATAATTACCTCCGTTTGACATTCCATCACTCCATACATATTAACCATCATCAAAACAAAATTAATAAACTTTCCACATGCATTTTCCATCATATGACCGAAATGGGGACTTAAGTCATTCACTACATGTTCATGCTTTCCATAACCAACCATTTAATCCATTATACACTACACTACCTAGGGCATATTAACCATCATCAAGACAACCTAAAACACAATTCCAACATGGATCTTTACATTATAGCCGAAATGGACATGGTAGGTTTATACAATTTATATGCTTTCTTGACTTCTATATGGTTCAATCAACTCCACAAATATGAATGGACATATCCCTTCATCAAAACATACAACCATTCATGATTTTCCAACATCAAAATTCCAACAAAGTATTCATGAAAACCTAAGTTCAAATCCAAGGATTCAATCGTTTAATTTGTAGTTTTTTTACCTTAGATAAGTTTTACACCACCAAATGATAATCTTCAAGCTTCAAATCAATCAAAACAACATCATTTTTGCTCCTTGATGAACAATAGCCGAGTTAGGAAAATGGAGAAAACTCATGAACCAAAGCTTCCTAAGGAGAATGGAGACTATGGTTTCACTCCTAAGACACTAAGCGCAAACTTTCATGACAAGTGTTTAGTTGGGTAGAAAATGAAGAGAAAAGCTTGGCCTTCCTTCAATGGGGGGTTCGGGTTTGGCAGCGCTTGGGAGGGAAGAGGAGAAGTGAAAATGAAGGGCGTATTTGACTGTGTTCTGATTTTTTTTGTTTTTAAAATTATTTTGTAAAATGGTTATAGAAATAGTTGTTTTCTATAATTTTTTTTTGAAAGTTAAAAACCAAAACAGAAAACAAAAATATCGCAGACATGTTCTCTAAATTTGATTTTAAAAACAAAAAAACAGTTATAGTTTTCAAAATATTTTTTACAAAACAAGTCTTACCAAACGAGTTTTTTAGTTTTTTTGTTCTGAAAACTAAAAAACTGTTTTGCAAAACAGAAATCAAATAGAGCCGAAATTTTTGCCAACTCCTAAGTCACTTTTAAAGTCCTAAAAGTTGACTTTAACCAACAAGTTTCAAAATTTTGCTAATTAGTCCCTAGGTTTTATTTTTTTTAAAACCTTAATTTCTAAACATAATTTAACCTTTATGACATCATTTTCATATTATTAAATTTTCCAAATAATCATATTACAGTTATAAATAATTTGTTGATTGTCCATATCCGTTATGACTGTTGGAGACGTTATGGCTGTTGGAGATATTATGATCGTTGAAGAATAATGTCAGTTATTATAACTTTTATGTTTCTCGAGCCTATAAATAAGACATTATTGTAGTATGACACAAGTTAATAAGAATACTTTTTCCTATCTCTCTTATCTTTTCTAGTCCTTATTAATTTTACAACAAGTTATGAGCACCATTGTCTTTCCAATCTAAGAGACCACTGCACAATACTATAATTTTTTGTTTTTGTTATTCTGATTTTTTTTTCTTCTTAAACGCTTGAAAACTCAGTTTTTCTTTTACACCCCATAATATTTGGCTTCATTGTGAATACTTCAAACTTTAGACATCCTACAGATAGCTGAATTTATTTTTCTTCATATTATCAAACTATATTCTTATTTTGGTAACACTGATGAGTAAAGGATATTCTAACTACCAAAAATTCTTATTACTAACTTACTACCAATCACATCATCATTGGATCAAAGAGAGAATGTTAAAACAAATTTGAAGAGAGAGAAAATGTTAATCTAACGGTGATCAGATAGGTGGTAAGTTGGTAGTGAAAAATTTTGATAGCGAGAATATCCCTCCTCAAACACAACACTGATACCTTCAAACTTTTGCAAAATCTATTTTGAGTTGGTGAAATTTTTAACTTTTACGATCAAACATTTTGAGGGGTAGGACACACATGTAGGAACCCAGATTGGGTGGTGTCCTTTTCGTGTAGCTTGTGTGTTGGAGCATGGCTCTAATGGCGGAATCAACCATAGGGTCAATTGGGACTCTAATGTGCCAAAGGCACTCATGGGGAATGACATTCAGACCCAGATTTCATCACCGCCGACGCTCTGCTGGTTCCTCCTCCATGTCCGTCAATCACCTCCATCGCTTCTTGTTGGAGCACCATCCAAAAGAAAGAAAAAGAAAGGCGTCGTCAGGAAGCATAGATGGAAACTTGGAATACCAACCCACTACACAATGACATCTTCATCATTTGCGATATTCAACCACAAGTTAAAAAGAGTTGGTGAGCAACCCGCGCATAATCAGGTGTGGAAATTTCAATTTATTGCTTTGATTATTACCCTTATTAACCCCAGTAGTCTTGCATCTAACATATTTCCTTAATTGGAAAAATTATTTACATCAAGATTAAGGAAGTTTGTTTGCATCTCTTGTTTTTATTGATTGTTACAGTGTCCAAATGTGTGGTTAATTTTATGAAGGTCTTGTATGTAGGGAGCATGCTACTTAAAATATCTTGGGTTCTTGAATATCTACCTAGTTTTCAGGCTTTGATTTGTATATATAAGTTTCTTCGTATTTGACTGGTGTTCTTAATTGAGTGTTCTAATGGTTTGATGATGCTGGGTCCTTTTAAACATTATATGGTTGGTCAGGGTTTACATGCTAGTTGAAATGTTTATTATTGAGTTTTACCCTATCAGTTTGCTTTACTGAGACTACGGTGAGTTAGGTGCTTAAAATCATGTACGATAATGAATGTCTTACATTAGGTGAGAGAGGTGTGCATAATTTAATTCATTAAAAGAAAATAAAATATTAACTTCTGTAAATATGTAATAATTTAAAGCAAAACTTAAGCAATATGCATGAAAGATGCTGATTATTGATGTTAGTCAGCTTTATATTCCACTATAAAGTGTTATTAAACCTGACCCGGCATTGACTCGGTCAGAGTACTGGGTCACTGGTCGGACCGGTTGACCCGGATATATATAAATATATAAAAATATGAACATATAAATTCAATTATATTTTCCATAGTTAAAATAAATTAAGCAATGTTCATTAAATAAACTCAAAAACAAGAAGCATAAATAAATAAAAATGAATGCTATTACTATGTCAATTTAAATTGCAACTCAGAATCTCCATAAACATACCTCTCGATGACATTGAATTCATATTTTTCAAATTCAACTACATTAAAATGACATATATCACATTCTCTTAATTTATTATTCCGCAAATTGCTTCAGTATTAGAAGCTAAAATTTGAGGTCATTGTAAAAGAATATACTAGCAAATAAAATTACAAAAAATTTTAAAATGAGTTCTACATTTTTTTTGACAAGATGAAACAATTTTGATTTTTTTTTTTGTTTTTTATTTTTAAATACATGACTTGACCGGGTCACCGGATTTGGCCAGTTTTATCCAGATTTTGACCGAATTTGATTGGATCAATGCGTAATCGGTCTAATGCTTAATCCGAATCAATCCGATAACCAATTCACCGATTTCGAGTCAACCCGACCCGATCAGGCCGGATTTTACAACTACTATGTTCAGCATGTCAAAGATGTTCACCAAAACATGCTATATAGTATAATTGCACCTGGATGCTTTACAAATTACACATTAACTCGTGTGCTCCGTACTGGCAATTCAGTCTCTTTTTAGCACTTTATTTCGGAAGTTGTATTACTGTTTTACCATTATCTTTCTGAAAGTTATTTTTTTTGTGAGACGTGTATGACTATTAGCATGTTATTTCAAATGATATATTATGTTTTGGTATGTTTCGTGAAACGTGCCTATTATATTGCAATGTTAAACGGAAGTTTTGAATAAGTATGTTTGTTACCGTTCGTGAAACGTGCCCATTAGTATGTTTCATTTTTTTTGGAAAATTTGAATTAGTCCACGGAAGTTTTGCCGTCACCGTTTGTTTATTATTATTTTTATTCAATATACTGTTTGTTAGACTTTTTCATGTGTACACTACAATCATTAGTGTATGCTATTTTATTTTCGTTATATGTAGCGCATAAATGATTTTTTTTTATTTGCAATTTAATCAGTTATGCAATTCATTAAATTATCTCTAACTTGAATCATTATGAATAATCATTCAATATATAATTATTATAGTTTTTTCTCTCTATATCTAAATGACTGATAATAATTATAATTTTAGACCCGTTGTTCAAAAGCATTGCCTGAAGCAAATGCCAAACATATGAAAGACTCTAGCTATTTTGAAGGCTATAAGCACATTAATGATATAATCCCTAAAGAGATGATAGAAAATCTAACATTGGGTCAAATCACGAAATATGCTAATGAAATATGGCAAATTAAATAAAGGGCAAGTGTTATGATATGAGATTAATCCCAAACATATGAAAGCATTGCCTGAAGCAAATGTCAAACATATGAAAGACTCTAGCTATTTTGAGGGCTATGAGCACATTAATGATATAATCCCTAAATAGATGATAGAAAATCTAACATTGGGTCAAATCACGAAAGAAGCCAAACGAAAGTGGCTAATGAAATATGGAAAATTAAATAAAGGGCAAGTGTTATGATCTGAGATTAATCCCACTGTTGAGGCTAACGATATCTTTATTCGTTATTGCTCCTGAAGTAGCAAAAATCCGAATTATTTTATCAATTACCTATATACAAAATGATTTTCATGCCTCCATATGTGATCACACATATTGATATACTATTATTACTACAAATATTGCAGGTAAGAAATGTGTATAAAAGAAAAAAAAATTACCTGTTTTGCTTCCAATATATATATTAGCATGATTGAAAAACATGTCTTGGTAAATCAAAATGATATTGATTATAATAACTATATTATTTGGCATGACCAGATGGACCATCCCGAATCAAATATGATGCAAAATATTATTGAAAATTCATATGATCATGCATTGAAGAACCAGAAGATTCTTCGATTTATTAAAAATTTATTGAATTTTCTTGTGCTGCTAGTTCTCAAGAGAAATTATCACCAATTATAAGTTGAGATTCAATCTCTTGCATTTTTAAAATGCATATAGGGTGAAATATATGGGCCCATTCACCCATCATGTGGACCTTTCAAATATTATGAATTTAATAGATGTATCTACAAAATGGCCACATGTATATCCATTATTAACTCACATCTTGATATTTGTGAGGATGTTTGCTCAAATAATAATATTAAGAGCATAATAAAGACAATTAATTTTTATAATGCTGGTGAATTTATATTAAATGTCTCCAATTGATTACTAGAACATTGTTTATGAGAACAAAGCTCCCTATTTTGCATGGGTATATATTATATTTTATACTGCAGTACTTGTATGCATCATGCCAATAAGTTATAATCTCCTCATTACATCATTGGCTTATGGTCAGGAGCCAAATAATATTTTTGATGTGCAATTTATATTTTAATTACTCCACCACAACGCACAAAGATGAATCCCAAATATAGTTGAGAATATATGTTGGATATGAATTTCCTTATATAATATCTTGAAACAATGACTGGAGATTTAGTGGATTATTATTACAAGTCTTTCCAACATGAGGGGGAGAGAATAAACAGTTGGAAAATTTATTATTATCTTATATAGATCCTCGCACAAAGTAAATATGAGAAAAGATATTATATATCGACTGCCAAATGATTTCACTGACCAATAAGTCTAATATTCCAACTGTAAATGCTCCAATTCGTATTGTACATAGAAAAATGATCGGTTCCAAGGATAAAAATCCTCAAAGGGAGGAGGAGCAAATGATTAAGATGGTCATAATATGGAGACATTAAGACATAACTTTGATCAAACCTCAAGGGAGGTTCAGGTACCTGAAAATAATGAAAATGAAGAGATCTCTATTAGTTATGTCATTATAAGAAAAAGTTGGAACCGTAAAGATATAGTTGTCGACAATATTTTTGCATAAAATGAAATGATGAAATAAGACGAGGATCTTAAAGATAAATTTGTTGATAATGAGTGGCCAAATCATAAAGACGCAATTCAATTTCAAAGGTTTTTGGATCTATAATCCAAACATATGAAGGTGTAAAGCCAGTGAGGTACAAATGTGCACAAATTATAATGAGAGAATAAAGTGGTGAGATATAAAACACGACTTGTAGTACAATGATTTTCACTAAAGGCTGGCATTTATTATAAAATATATTCTCTTGTGGTGGATGCAATCACCTTCAGATATCTTATTAATCAGTATATGAAAAATTGGTGTGCGTCTAATAGATGTTATTATAGCCCATTTTTGTGGCTTATTCAATCGACAGTAAAATATGAAAATCCTATAAGGATCTAAATTGTTGAAGCATATAAAAATTTTCGGGAAATTCGTCGAATGAAGCTTCAAATATAATTAATGGATTAAAGCAATAAAGGCTTTTAAACCTCATATGTTCCCCCTTATTCTCACATTTTATCTTTATTTGTAAATTTGTTAGTAGGAATTATTTCTTTTTGATATACAGATACTAGAATAATGCAGGATCCACACAAAGCTATATTCCAAACAGGATATTTATTCACAAATGAAAGCACGACTATGGGATAAATAGCAATTCATGAAGAAAGTCAAGAATATGTTTGATCAAGATTTATTTACCAAGGCGTTATCTACTTCAAGTTTTGAGAAGCTCGTTTACAAGATCGGGATGCGTAAACTCAGAGATAGTAAATAAAGTTATCATCAGGGGGAGTGAAATACGTGTTGCACTCTTTTTTCCTTCACCATGGTTTTGTCCCATTGGATTTTCCTAGTAAGAATACTTTCCCCTATCTCTCTTATCTCTTCTCTTCTAGTTCTTATTAATTTTACAACAATTATGACATTATAATGGAGTTTAGGCCGACTTTTGCATAATTGTAATTTGATCCCTAAATTTTATCATAATTGCACTTTGCCCCTATACTTTCTCATAATTATATTTTGATCCTAAATGACTTGTTTAATATAAATTGGATTCTCATTCATAACTATCATATAATTCTCTTGAAATGTATGCTTAACTCCATGGTTAATTCATAAGTGTGGGTTATTATACAAATATTTTCCCCTATTTGATTTAAACAATCCATAAAATTCAGGGTTAAGATAACTAGTAAATTAGAAATAAATGAATACCAGCTCTGACTTGTCTGAAAATCTTGCCTGACTTCAGAGATCTTCCATTGCATGTCAGAGTTTCAGGCTTCGGCTGAAATGACAAATCTTAATATTTGATGCATGTGAAAGGTATAAGGATGCACAGCCTGTAAAGCTAGAAGCACTGCATCAGCCTGTACCCCGTACATAGCAAATGTTGGTGATTCAATCAAGGTATATCCATCAGCACTGAATTGGTGTAATAATCGCCCAGCATGCAAAAGAGTAGCATTTTCAGTCTCCCAGTCTTGAAGCCGAAATTGTTCACATGATAACCAATTTACCTGAGGGTAGCAATCAATATTGGCAACAAATTATAAGGATATGGTTCTCTTATGAATGTGAAAAGATTCTAATGTAGATAGCTATTATTATGTGAAATTATTATTTTAGTTGAAGGACTAATTTCTTATGTAATAGGAAGCATCATAATTAAGGGATATAATTTTTTTTTTGGAGAGATAGAGGGAGAAGTGTTTGGTACCTATCAAGCAGTAAGAGAAAGGTTGTTCCTTGATGCTCTTCGTTCCTTGGTCAAGCAATTGGATTTGGATAGTCCGAATTCAAATGAAACTGCCACATTATTGTTTCTGATTTCGTTAACTATTTTATCACTTGGTGGTAATTTTTATTGTGCCAGATAGACATGTGACATTCCATAGCTCAATATGTGAAGCAACATTGAATCCAACAAATATGGAATCATATGATGACGTTAACAGTGTCCAATTGGTAACTCTTGTTTCTGGGTCAATAAGTTCAATCTTTGATACTTTTTCATATATCAAATTTCCAGAAATTTTCTTCACTTCGTATGAATTTCCAAAAAAAGTCAGCTTTTTCGCCTGAGCAAACTCAACTGTCTCCAGAGATGGGCAATTATCGGCAACCAAAAATTGAAGTGATAATGGAAGCTTTGGTAGAGACCTAAGCCTCTTGCACTCACGTAGTGAAATATGTTTCAGCCATGAAAGATGCTCGATGCTTGCAGGCAAGCTCTCAACATTGCAACGATATATTGACAAACATACAATCGATGATAAGATGTTGATATTGTCTGTGAGTTTACCTAAATAACAATAGTCATCCAGAAGCATTTGTGCTAAACACCGTAGAGCAGCACGATGGTGGTGGTCATCATAAATGTTAAAACCAACACAGACTACATCTCCATAACGAAAACGGTCGTGTTTCATTATAAGTTGAGAAACATTGGCAGGATAAACTGATGAAAAGGATATCCCACTTTGTCCACTGCGATACCCAGGAATTCTCTGTCTCTCTGATCCTGATAGAGGAAGATCATACTGCCGTGAAAACTGATACTTACTTTCAATTCCAGAGGTTTCAGACTCAATGTAAGGTCTCTTATCTTCTCTGTTACCTTCTTGTTCATTTGAGCTTCGCATGATGACATCTGCAGCATACAATGGTCGAACTCCACACTGTTTCACGACAAGTCCTGAACTTTGAGGCAGAACAAAAAATTCAAAGGAGACCTGCTGAGGATTTTCATCGCTTGTTCCCTCTACAACTTTTAATTTGTCATACCAAAGCCATACCTGATCCGATTCAGCGTTATTGCAAGAAGAATTTATCATGCAAGTTCCAACATATTTGTCGTCAAAATAGTATCTACACCCTGCTTCAAACCGAATATGATGATTTTTCTCCCCGTTTGAGTGCATTGGTCCTAGAACAAGGTAGAAAGCAAAGCCCATGTCACTGCAACAATGATACCACCGTGCAAAAAGTTTTACAGTTGAGGAGTCTGTTATTTTATGTATGAACCAGTTTGGCACTTCACTTCCCGGTAGAATAATATAAACCGGAAGGGAAACATATATAAAATCTTCAGGGTCATCAGTTTGAAAATAAGGATCACAAATTTTTTCAATCTTTGATGACAGGTAGGCTGCGAGCTTAATTCTAATTAGTGCCTCTTCCATAACAGTCTTGCGTGCAATCTGGTCCAACTTTATGCAATTGTAAAACTCGAACCTCCCCAAATATTTACGATGACGAATAGACATTTTTTCTTCTTCTTGAATCTGTCTGAGCAACGATCTCTTCTTCAGCCTATCAAAAGAATCTTGCACCAGTGTGATCCCTAAATTTGATACTGTTTCTAGGGAAACACAATTACTTGCATTCAAGTCCTGTAAAAAGAATGGAAGCTCTGGCAAGGAACGAAGCCTCCTGCAATTGCTTACATTGAGAGCTCTCAACTGAGAAAGATTTTTTATGCTATCAGGCAAGTTCTCAATGTTGCTTCCTCTCAATGAAAGTTTATTTAATGTTGATAAGAGGCCAAGGTTGCCAGGGAGTTTTGATAACTTTGAACAATTATCCAGGAAGAGTTTTGTGATTGACAATGACGTGTCAAATGTTGGAGGTAAATTTTTAATTGCTGTTGCATTTAAGATCAGGTATTTCAATTTCTCTGAAGACACTGAAAATTTTTCAAGTCTCGAGCACCCACTGAGATTAAGCCATTGAAGAGATCTAGATTGCTTCTCACTTTGAATGTAGCGAAGTTGTTTACAGCCTCTCAGATTTAGTTGAAACAGACTATCAAGTGACAAAATGGATGAAGGAACTTTCATCAAACTTGAACAACCATCGAGATGTACTTCTTCAAGTTTTGAAGACAGAGATAAATCTGGGAGCTCAATCAGATGCTTGCAATCACTAAGGTATAATGACTTCAAATTCGAAAGATCCTGAGGAATAAGAAAGCTAAACTTATTTGACAAGTTGTGGATTTTTAATCATTCATATATATATATATTAAGTCAAAAAGTTTCGGCTATAAAAAAAAAAAAAAAAATCAAAAAAGTTTCGATAAATACCTGCTTTCCGTCCCAAAGTTTTTCAATGAGGCTATGTCTTAGATCAAGTTCAACAAGCTTCTCTGCACAAAACGATGGTGGCAAGGATTTCAATGGAAAATAGTCCCATCGGAGATAAGTTATTTTATCAGGCATACATTCAAGACCTCTGGAAATATACACTTTGCTTCTCTTATCCCAAGGGGGCATATAAAACTTCAGAAGCCTTAGCTTGTACATTCCGAGAAAAGTTTTAGGGTTTATTGTCACATCTTTGATTTGAGACATGTCCAACACTATGCTTTCAATAGAGTCAGTACCCTGGCAAACAAAAAGTAACAAACAAATTCAGAACGTAATAACATTATAATGGGCAGATCATTGTACTAAGGTGTTCCACATAGTTAGAAATAGAAATGTGAACCAAGGCAATTTGATCCCTACCATGTTATAATTGAGGACATCAAAAATTTCTTTAGGATCCCACAATCGACTTCGTTTTCCAGGCTCATTCATAAATTTTTCACGGACGATTTGCCAACCCATTTCTTGTATCAAATCATGCATCAGTACCTTGTTGTCCTTAGAAACATTTATAAGAGATTTATCTTGAAGGCATCTAATCCCAACATCTGTAGAAAAGCCACAGCCATCTAATAGACTTGTTATATGGCCTCTTGTCTCTCCTTTGAAACAACATGCAATATCTAAAAATATATTCTGCTCTTCGGGGTCTAACCCTTCATAACTCAATCGTAGCACATCATAAATTTCTGCTAGGGGGATTTTCTTGAGTTTATCCAACACATTTTCCCATTCTCTTGGTTGTTTGGAATGAAGTGATGAACCCAGAACTTTTAGAGCTAACGGAATGCCCTTAGCATAATTTACAACCCGTTCTGACAAGTGTGTATATTCCAACGTTGGATGGTCTTGTTGAAAGGCATTCAGGCTAAAAAGCTTTAACGCTTCATGAAAATTCAACTCCATCATGTGGTATACTCCATCAACTCCTCGGTTAAACACATCTTTGTTTCTAGTCGTCACTATGATTCTACTACCAGGTCCAAACCAATCTTTCTCTCCAACAAGATATTTTATTTGTTTTGAATCACTCACGTCATCAAGAATGATGAGGAGCTTTTTACGTTGGAGCCTTTCTATAACGAAAGTGGACGTCATACTAGGAGTGGTAATACACAAATTTGGGTCCCCTAACACCCCCCTCAGAAGTTTACTCCGTAAATCATTTTCTCTATGATTTTTCCATTCTTCTCTCACGTCGGCAACAAAGTAGCATCCCTCATATTGAGAAGAGAGTTTTGCATATAGAGCTTCTGCAACGGTTGTCTTACCTATACCACCCATGCCCCAAATTCCAATAATTCGTACGCCAGAGGACCCTTTGCATAACAATAATTCCACATGTGCAACATGTGCAGTAACTCCAACGAGCCCATTTGGAACATGTGAGCTCATACGATTCAATTTTTGTAATACATCTCCAACAACCATTTCAACCAGTTCAGACTCCAACCTAGATGAAACAGAGAGAATTGTCAAATTAATAGACAGTTGACAAACAGCTAAACCTTATTTTCTTTGTAATTTGTATCATGAATTTTTTTATTTTTTGTATAATGTATCATGATATTTTAACTCAGTGCTACATATTTCCGTATTTAGCCTTTCTGTATCTGTATTGCTTTGAAAACAATTTTTTATTTTATTTCAAGGGTTTGCTTTTTCCAAAGTTACTTTAGATAACTTTATCTGATGTTCATCAAAACGACGAGGGCAGAAATCATGGTGTTTTTGTAATTTTAATTTATTTCAGGGTTATAATAGTCTTTATCATTCTAATTTTTAAATTTTTCAACCCCAAAACGACGTCGTTTCGATGAACATTAAACAAAGTTATCTAAAGTACCATTAGATACTTTTTTCCCCTTATTTTAATGGTAATCTTTTAAAAAAATAGTTCACAACATATATAATTCTGATATAAACATGATAACAGAGCATCTATGAAGTGTCAAAATAAACTTATACTGCAAGCCTCTGGTGATAATACCCCCTGCACAAATTCCACACTACGTGGACTTCTTGAAAATTTTAATTAATATATAAAAAATGAAGACTTGATTAGCCTTGTTGGGTTTTAAACTTTATTTAGAATAAATGAAAATAGAAAATGAAGAGTTTGTGGTGAAGGGGTGTGTCCCTTACGAATTTGTTAGTGGAGATTAATGAGTTTAATGTTTTTAAGAAGTTGTCATTATTATGCTTTGATTTCCTAAGTTGGTCAATAGTATTCATAATCATTTGCTATTGTTTATAAATAGCTCATTGTAACTCTTGTAAAGTGGCTTGGTAGAATCAGTAATATAATAGAGGTATATTCAGAGAATTGTGTGTGTATCTTGTGTGTGAGAAAAACACCATTAGAGGACCTGTGAATTACAAATTGGTATCAGAGCTATGGAGAGTGTGACCACTTCCAGTATACCATTGCCCCGCCTGACAAAAGCAAATTATGTGAATTGGAGCATTCAGATGAAGGCGTTGCTCGGATCCCAAGATACTTGGGATGTTATTCATGACGGGTTTGCTGAACCTGCAACTACCGCAGGATACTCAGCAGCTCAAACCAAGGTGTTGAAAGAGACGCGTGCGAAGGACAAGGCGGCCTTATACATGTTATTCCGAGCTGTAGATGAGTCCGGATTTGAGAAGATAGCAAGTGCAACAACGTCAAAGGAAGCGTGGGACATCTTGGAGAATGTCTATAAAGGAGCTGACCGAGTTAAGCAGGTCCGACTTCAGACTCTACGTGGCGAGTTGGAAGGAATGAAGATGAAAGATTCAGAGGGTGTATCCGAGTTCATCAGCCGAGTTCAAGCCGTGGTGAATCAGTTAAAGCAGAATGGTGAGGAATTATCTGAGACTAGAGTTGTTGAAAAGATTCTGAGGTCGCTGACAGACGACTTCGAAAACGTGGTATGTGCAATTGAGGAGTCTAAGGACTTGGCTACGCTCTCTGTTGAAGAGCTAGCGGGTTCTCTTGAGGCGCATGAACAACGCAAGAAAAAGAAGAAGGAAGAGACACTGGAGCAAGCACTCCAGTCAAAAGCAAATATCAAGGAAGAGAAGGCGTTGTATTCTCAGAACGTCCGAGGTAGAGGTCGTGGCCAAGCTGGACGTGGAAATTGCCGAGGTGGTCGTGGCCGAGGTCATGAGGTGAGAAATGAAGAAAGAACTGAGCCGAGTCAGCAAAACTGGAGAGGTAGAGGACGTGGCCGAGGTGGAAGAGGCCGGTGGTCGAATCAAAATAATGTAGAATGTCATAAGTGTGGGAAGTATGGTCACTACGCAAGAGATTACAACTCGGACAGGTGCTACAACTGTGGCCGAGTTGGGCATTTCGCGAAGGATTGCCGAGATGAAAGGAGAGTTGACGGGACGTCAAACTTTGCTGCAGAAGGAGAGATAAGAGATGAAGGAGTTTTGATGTTGGAACATGGTGAAACGAGTTCGAAGAGTGAGACAGAGTGGTACTTAGATACTGGTGCCAGTAATCACATGTGTGGTTACAAACATCTGTTCAAGGAGTTGAAAACGGTGGAAGCCGGACATGTCTCTTTTGGAGACGCGTCCAAAATTGATGTAAAAGGCCGAGGTACGATCTGTTTCTTGCAAAAGGATGGACGAGTTGGTACAATTCGGGACGTGTATTACGTGCCTGAGCTCAAATGCAATATTTTGTGCATTGGACAGTTGATGGAAAAGGGCTACTCGGTTCTAATGACAGACCGAGTTCTACTATTGAAAGACAAACAAGGGCGTCTGATAGCCCGAGTTCAGATGGATAAAAACATAATGTACAAGTTGAGTTTGAGGAGCATGGAGGTCGGCTGTCTGCAAGCCGAGGTAGAAGATAAGATGGATTTGTGGCATCGACGGTTTGGACACCTTCATTACGGTGGTCTGACTGAGATGATGAAGAAAAACATGGTAGTGGGACTACCAAAGATTAACTCTGAAGGAAAATTTGGTGAGGACTGCGTATTGGGAAAACATGCGAGGAGCCCGTTCCAAAGGATGGCGAGATACCGAGCTAGGCAGCCTCTGGATTTGATACATACCGATCTGTGTGGACCCATTACTCCGGGGTCCTTCAGTGGTAAGAAGTATTTTGTAACTTTTATTGATGATTTCAGTCGAAAGACTTGGGTGTATTTTTTGAAGGAAAAATCTGAGGTGCTAGAGGCATTTAGGAGTTTTAAAGTAATGATAGAGAATGGTACTGGGAGGTACATCAAATCGGTCCGTTCAGACCGAGGTGGGGAGTACGTGTCAACAGCTTTCAAGAAGTATTGTGAAGAACATAGGATAAGGCGGTTCCTGACCGCACCATACTCGCCCCAGCAAAATGGAGTAGCTGAGAGGAAGAACCGGACTATCCTGGATATGGTCCGATCTATGTTGAAGACGAAGAACATGCCGAAAGAGTTTTGGGGAGAGGCCGTACAACGTGCAGTGTATGTGCAGAACCGATGTCCGCACTCAAATGTGAATGATAAAACTCCACAAGAAGCATGGAGCGGTCTAAAGCCATCAATGGCTCATTTCAAGATTTTTGGTAGTATTGCATATGCACACATACCAGATCAGTTGAGAACGAAACTTGAAGATAAGAGTAAGAAATTTGTATTCATTGGTTATGATGAGAAGACAAAGGGGTACAAGTTGTTGGATCCCGTCAATAAAAAGGTGTTGATAAGCCGAGATGTGAAGGTGAATGACGAAGATGCTTGGGACTGGGGTTGTCCATCTGGGGGTGAATGTTGAACCCGGGAAAATGACAATTGAGGTTGGACAACCTTCGTCCCATATCCCAGCTAATCATGAAATCTCTGATGATGAAGAGCAGAGACAACTGAGAATGAGGAGCCTGCAAGACTTGTATGACTCAACTAACGAAGCACACTTGGTATGTTTGTTGGCAGATTCTGAAGAAGTGAGTTTTGAAGAAGCAATCCGAGATGAGAAATGGCAATCAGCCATGGAGGAGGAGATTAAAGCAATAGAAAAGAACAAGACATGAGAGTTAGCCGAGCTGCCTAAAGGAAGTCGGCCCATTGGGGTGAAATGGGTGTACAAGAAGAAAATGAACGCTAAGGGGGAGATCGAAAGATACAAAGCCTGACTAGTGGCGAAAGGGTATAGGCAGAAGGTCGGCATTGACTATGACGAGGTGTTCGCACCCGTAGCAAGAATGGAGACAATCAGGCTGTTGATCTCTCAAGCAGCCCAATTCGGATGGCCGATCTATCAGATGGATGTGAAGTCGGCATTCTTAAATGGAGTACTCGAAGAGGAGGTGTATCTGGAACAACCTCCGAGATTCATGAAAGCCGGACAAGAAAGAAAAGTGTTGAGACTGAAGAAAGCTTTGTATGGATTGAAGCAGGCCCCAAGAGCCTGGAACACAAGAATTGACAATTACTTCAAGAAGGATGGACTTGAACAATGTCCGTATGAATATGCACTATATGTGAAGAAGAGAGGAGGTAAAATTCTACTTGTTGCTCTATATGTTGATGATCTGATTTTCTTGGGTAATGATGAAGGGATAATTCAAGATATTAAGAAGAAAATGACGAAGGAGTTCGAGATGACGGATCTCGGTCTGATGAGATACTTTCTTGGTCTGGATGTCAGACAAGACAAATCTGAGATCTTCGTCTCTCAGGAAGCCTATGCAAAAGGAATTTTAGAGAAGTTTAAAATGAGTGATTGCAACCCGGTTTCAACCCCCATGGAACCCGGCGTTAAACTTTCAAGATATGATGGAGGAGAAAAGGTAGATCTGAGTGTTTATCGTAGTCTAGTTGGAAGTCTGAGGTACTTGACATGTACGAGACCGGATCTATGTCTGAGTGTTGGAATAATAAGCCGATTTATGGAAGAGCCGAGCTATACTCACTGGAAGGCGGCTAAGAGAATTATGAGATATGTGAAGGGAACAATCTCACAAGGACTTCATTACTCGAAGTCGGACAAATACAAACTGACGGGTTATTCAGACAGTGATTGGTGCGGAGATGTTGATGATAGGAAGAGCACGGCTGGATATGTGTTCTTCATGGGAAACACGACGTTTACTTGGGTGTCGAAGAAGGAACCCATTGTGACCCTGTCTACATGTGAAGCCGAGTATGTTGCGGCATCTTGGTGTGTTTGCCATGCAATATGGCTGAGGAATTTACTAAGCAAGCTGGAGCAAGAGCAAGTCGGCCCAACCGAGATTCGAGTTGACAACAGATCAGCGATCGAGTTAGCAAAGAACCCGGTCAACCATGAGAGAAGTAAGCATATTGATGTCAGGTTTCATTTCATCCGAGATCAAGTCAGAGAAGGAAAGGTGGAGCTCACTCATGTTGCAAGCCGAGATCAAGTTGGAGATATTTTCACAAAGCCCCTGCCGACATTGTTGTTTGAGAATTGCAAGAAGAAGATGAGAATGAAGGACGGTAGAGATATTAAAGTTTAAGGGAGAGTTTTGTTGGGTTTTAAACTTTATTTAGAATAAATGAAAATAGAAAATGAAGAGTTTGTGGTGAAGGGGTGTGTCCCTTAGGAATTTGTTAGTGGATATTAATGAGTTTAATGTTTTTAAGAAGTTGTCATTATTATGCTTTGATTTCCTAAGTTTGTCATTAATATTCATAATCATTTGCTATTGTTTATAAATATCTCATTGTAACTCTTGTAAAGTGGCTTGGTAGAATCAGTAATATAATAGAGGTATATTCAGAGAATTGTGTGTGTATCTTGTATGTGAGAAAAACACCATTAGAGGACCTGTGAATTACAAGTGTGTGTGTATTATTCACCTAATATTTGAGGAATCCCATCCTGCTGAGTTGGCTGCTTCACGCAGGGCAGTTCTCCACTTCTGTACCTTGATTAGATTGTTACTAAAATCTTTCTCATGTTTTGTAAATGCAACTTCATAAGTTCCCCTCTGGTGTCTTACATCTGATGGATCGATGCGATAAAAAACAGGTATTACAACAAGTCCTTTTTTCTCCTTGCATTCAATGATTCTCTCGAGTTCATCCAAACACCATGTAGAATAAGCATAATTCTCTGAGAAAATTGTTATGGAAATCTTTGAGCTTTCTATTGCTGAAAAAAGTGTTGGTGATAGTTCATCCCCTCTCTCAATTTCCTCATCATCAATGAAAGTAGCGATTTTACGTCGACACAAGGCAGTATAGAGATGGCATGTAAAAGTGCAACGAGTATCTTCCCCTCTAAAGCTGAGAAAAACATCACGCTTTGGTTGAGAAGCACCAAAAGATGAGGAAGAAGCCATCTGAACACCAACAAGCAAACAAGTCCAGTTATGTTTTGACTTAAATTATAAGTCAATCAACATGAGTAAAGAACCAATTGAATACAAATATATTTTTTTAATATATCCCCACACACAAGAGTTTTGAAAAGTGGTGATAAGAATTGAATTCATAATCACTTGGTCAATTTAAAGAATGTAAACACTTAACTATTAGGTGAATGTCATATTGATGATTTTATATTTTTTTAACAATGTGTGATTAATATATCTCCCACAAACTAAATTTGTAACTGATGTGAAACAAAGTTAACCAGAACTAGATGATACTGTTTGAGTTTACCAACCAACTTCTATATTATAAATCAAGAAGAATAGAACAAAAACAAAATATAAAGAAAATAAAAGATTCGAAATCACAATATTGGTGGTTATGTTGCTGTTACATATTTTTAAATTTAGAATTTAGAATTTAATTTTAGAGTATTACATTTTGATTTAGAATTTAATATAATTTAGAGCAGATATTTTGAATTTAATTTAGAGTATACGTTTTGATTTAGGATTTAATACAATTTCGAACCGATAGGATTTGTATATTTTGAATTTAGAATTTAATGTAATAGGAGTTTATTGTGTTTTGTATTTAACATGGTATTAGAGCTTCAGTGACCACGACTACGAGGTCACGGATTCGATCCTCACTGCCCCCACTTTCAGGTGGAATTAAGAAAAACAACAACAAAAAATGGGTTTGCGCAACACAAAGCAAACCAACAATGGACTTGTGTCATATCTACGCTTCAAGTCCAAATGACTCTTACATGATGGAGTGTGTAAGAGTCTTAGAGATATAAAATAATCAATTTAGCCTCACCCAATACTTTAAAGTTTTAGGTTGAATTGACGCTTAACACACAATCTCCTTATTTGTGGGATGGTTGCTTTTCCTGTTACCGAATATCAGTAAAAGCTCTTCTTGTCTTGGTCAAGTTCAAGATAGAGAAAGTGGTTAATGGTGATTCATTTTATTTCAAGTCAATGCTGGACCAGAAAATATTACTTATGTCCTCTGCCCCCAAAAAAATTTTTAAAGAAAATTTTAGATGCATTAAAAAACAAAAAATATAAACAAGAAAAAAAAACTTAAACTTAACTTAAAAAATTATTCCCAATACCATTTTTTTTTAATCAAGCTGATTTGTTGTATGACATCATAAAATATCCACTAAAATATATGGCATTTCATTTCATCCCACCGTATTTCATTCATTTCCATTCCACCCCTCATTATATATCCAAGCAACATCATGCTTTAATACTATGCTTAAAAAAAAATTAAGGGTTTTATGTCCGCACTTGTGGACAGAGGCGCGCAAGTAGCTCTGCCTTTCACATGTATTTGAACTTCAAATACATGTTGTTTGGCTTGCATCACCCAAAGGCCAAAACGTGCATATACTCTGGTTTTGCCCTTTCATAATAATCTGGATGTGCAGCAAATAAATTTCTTAGAGGGATGCAATGCAAAGAAAGGTGGAGAAATAAAACACAAGTTTATAATAATGCGCTTGTGTTTTTGTAGTGTGTCAAGAATACATAATGCTTTACTAAGGCTAAAAAGAAAATAAAAGATTAAAACAATGGGGCTTTTTTATTTATTTATTTTGTAAGCTTTTGTATTTTAATAATAATGCTCTTTCCAACTGATATTCATATCATATAACAGTTGTAAAGAAGTCAAATTTTACAGGACGGATTTCTTAATATCAATTGTGGTTTCTTTTTGAGTAAATTTCCAAATTTTTATTTAAGAAATTTCAGTGTGAACACATTAATTTCTATTAATACTATAATTACCTTAGTCTCCAAAAATCATAAATGTCAAAACATATTATCTATTAGTTATTACGCATCAGGTACATTAGTTTTTTAGAATGATAAATATATGGAAAAAACATTTCTCCGGCAACTTGAGATAAGCTTATCTCCGGCCATCCTAAAACTACGTCATTTTGTTTATTTAATTTTTTATATTAATTAATTCACCTTTGAATGGTTATGATTTCTTTTTTCTCTCTCTTCCTTTATTACCATTGATCCATCTTTGTACAGTTCTGATTTGTTAACCGGAGATAAAATTATCTCTGGCAGCTTGAGAAACGATAAACCCTAAATATATTCTACATATGTAATTCTTTAAAATCAAGATGACATTTTTTTCTCAAGAAATATTTATAATTTATATTCTTTTTTTAATTGACTTCCAAATTTTACTCCTATTTTTTTTTTCATTTGCTAAAATAGTTAGGAAGTGGAAAACTGAATTTCTTAGTGTAAAACCCCAAAAAAAAGATAAAAATAAATAATAATATAAATCACATACCAAAAAAATAATAATAATAATATAAATCAGTCACAAAATTATTATAAACAACACTCCAAAAATATATAATTCAATCACCAAATTATTATTAACAAGGCTTTAATGTTTCTACGATTAATGTAGATAAGTTATCTACATTCACTCTCAAAATAACGTTGTTTTGGGTTGAAAAATTAAAAAATTATAATGAGAAAGATTATTGTAACCTAAAATAAATTATAATTATAAAAATACCTTGATTTTCGCCCAAAAACGACGTCGTTTTGGGTCCAATGTAGATAACTTATCTACATTGATTGCAGAAAAAATGAACCCTATAAACAACACTCCAAAATATATAATTCAATCACAAATTTATTGTAAACAACATTCCAAAAACATATAAATCAATCATAAATTATTATAAACTATGGTCCAAAAATATAAATATCAATCATAAACTACACTCTAAAAATATATAAATCAATCATAAATGATCGTAAACAAAATTTCAAGACACTCGACTCACATAGGAATGTTTCTTTATTGCCATATTAATTTTGCTATTTATATCGTAATATTTTTCCTATAAATAAAGGTTTGATGAACTATTAGCCATTGCTTAAAAATTAAGAGAAATCAACGAGTGAATTGTCTTGAAAAATTGATTACGCATATATATGTATGTTATCATATGAGACGATATCAGTAATAGCGCAGAGTCATATTTTGGTGTGTGTGTGTGGATTGGACTTTTATGTATTTCAGTTACAAGATTAAATAGTGGGATGTGATCCCTGATTAGTCTAATTTTCAGCTATTATGTTGTCCATAAGATTCTATTCGAAATGTTACACGTTATCATATTCGGATAGTTATTTGATCATTAGTTGTGGTCACAAGGTTATCGAGCATGGATTCTGTATAGGTAGGGAACTACGCAGTTTATAATAATTTGAAAAAGGGAAGGTTATGTTTATAACTTTTTTTATTTACAACTCTTGCAACCTCAAATATGTATTTTAGGGAGTACAAATACTTGAGAGTGTACTCCTCGGAGTATATAGTTAAGGTTGTAAGAGTTGTAAACAAAAAAAAGTTGTAAACATAAATACCCCTTTGAAAAATAAGTTTTGCATGACAATTTATTTGTACTTTAGGGAGTACAAATACTTGAGAGTGTCCTCCTCCTTATCCCTAACTGTATCGTCCCATACCAGCACAGTCTCTGGAATCCCTCTCTTTCGAGTGTTAATTCGATTCGTTCATGTACCCTCGCAGCTGCAAGATTTGGCATGAGCCACTCATTGTCCATGCCTCTTTTTGCATCGGGATCACTCTCTGCCCTTGCTAGCCCTTGGAATGTTATATGCCCACCAGCTTCCGCCTGGTTCGTCTTCGAACCACACCGTACTGAGAGAGAGACCCTGCTTTGATACCACTTGTAATGCTCGAAAACTTGCAAGGATCAGTGATTGTCCCTACAAACTAATACGAGACTTTTCAGCGTGCTTTGTCCTTACTCACACACTTTCTAGGAAGGAGATTACCTATCCCAGAATTACTCCAAGTCAAGCACGCTTAACTATGGATCCCGAAAAGTAGATGCATCTTGTTAGTATAGATAGTGCCAATTAATTCTTATAAGTTATCCCCAACTATACCATCCCATACCAGCACAATCTCTGGAATCTCTCGCTTTCGGGTGTTGACGATTCATGTATGTACCCCTGCAGTTGCAAGATTTGGCATGAGCCGCTCATTATCCGTGCCTCTTTTTGCACCGACAATTACTTCCTACCTTTGCCAACCCTTGGAATGTTCGAAAAAGTGTGAGAAAAGAAAATGTTGAAACACTTGTTAGAATTCAAATCATACTTTGCAACTATTATTAATTATTTGGAAGTACGAAGAAGCTATAAGAGGCTGCTATCTACCATCTAATAGAAGAACACGACAATTGGCTATGAAGAAAGTAGAAGGTTGTATGAAGATTTGAAGTTATTAGAGCATTCTTGAAAGAAATGGAAAATGAATTGGTCAAAGAAAAAACAAATTGAAAAAGAAGACAATTTTGAAAAGCAAGTTAGATTGGTAGAAAGTTGTAGAAGTTGAATATTATAATATATTGTTAGAAAGAAAAGGAACTTGTGGCGGTAAAGAAAAGGAAGACAAATTCAAGATGAATTGGATAGTTTGCCAATATTATATTATAATTTTAGAGAAGACAAGTCGGTTAGTTGAAGTCTATATATATAGGTGTATGTATTGTATGTGTGAGTGGTATTAGAGAAGAGTGGAATTGAACGAAAAGAAAAGAAAGTGCGCAGCACTTGAGAGGAAAAATAGAAAGAGAGAGTTCTATTAGTGTGTGAGAAAAAGAGTACTGAGATACTGTTAGAGAGAAGAAAAGAGAGTTTGAAAAAGAGTTATCTTTAAGAGAAAAATTAGTCAGTGTTATAACACTTGTGTTTTGTTTGTTATTATTAAAAGTTCATCTTTTTCTCATATTTATTTTATCCTATTTTTAACAAGTGGTATCAGAGTATACCATTAAATTTTCAACAATTTATATAAGAGGAATTGAAATTCTCAACAACACAACACTTGTGAGATGAAACACTTGTAAGAAAAATAAAAGAGGGATTTGTGAGAAATAGAAATAGAGATTAGTGTTGCAATATTTTGTTCTTGAGTGAAATTTTTATATTTCTATTGTACTTTATCTATTATTGTTATTCTATCTCCAGCATTGAGAAGGAAAGCATTGTCCACTGGGTTTATCCTCCATCAGGGTGGGTAAAGGTCAACGTAGATGGCTCTACTGCTAACGGTGGGCTGAGTTCAAGCTATGGAGGTCATGTGATCCGGGACAACAGTGCTAGTGTCCAGGAATATTGGTCACAGGAATGCAATTAGGGGGCGTTTGGTACACGGCATTTGGCCGGATTCCCGGGAAACTGAATTTTTCTAAATTTTAAATTTCTAGATATTATGGTAAACTGAATGTAAAAATCATATTTTTGAAAATTGAGATTCTCGGACAAATAAAAATTTCTCCTGTACCAAACGCCCCTTAGAGCTAAACTCTGGGGAATTTTCCATGGACTGGACAAGAGGCTTTCAGAGGGTCTACATTGAGGGGTTCCTTTTTAGCCATTAAACAGGTCTTCGCAGATGAACTCTCCACCATCCACCAATTAAACAGGTCAGGTTTTTAAAAGATAACCTCTCTTATAAATACATAGGTGCATTCCTCAAGTATACACTTCTAAAATCCTAACTCTCATATTCATTGCATATGCACCACCAAACATTGGATCCTTACATCAGTGATTTGTCGTCGTCACCTGTGATCACCTCCTCCCTAGGTAATCACTAATAGATAGATCCAATATCAAACATGATCTCTTCCGATTAAACAACAACATAAGTAAGTGAACGCTAACAGCTAATTAATAATAAAAAAAAATTGTTTCAAAATGGAATAATTCAAACAAAGTCACAATGCTAACACAAACTAGATAAAAGATGTGTGTTACAAAGGAATAAATAAAAAATGCCAACTAAATAAGTATTTTTGATTAATTATATATATATATATATATATATTTCAATTTTTTTATTATTAAATTAAATTTATTTCTTTTATGGCTAGGTCAGGATTAAGTGTTGACAAAACATACCAAATAAATAATAATAGCTACTTTAGATTAACTCAATTTTAGGACTAAAATTGTTTTTAATTTTTAAAATTTATTTATTTCCAAACATGTTACAAATAATTAAAGAGCACGAACCTCTTACAGGTATGAATGGAGCAACTAAGCAGACTCAGGTGTAGTTGATTGGCAATGTTGATGTTCTTTAACAAATACGGTGACGTAAATGACTTCAGAACCAAAAACTAAGTAGTCTGCAACAAATATAACAATAATAATATTATGATCATAAATTAACAGAGTACCAGCATGGATTAAAGGTTTTAATCTCCTTCAGTTAAGCAGCTAGATATGTACAACATAACTAAGTTGAGGAGAACAAACTCTGACCTCTTCTCACTTGTTGATTAAACTCCAATACTTCAAATTAATGAACAGATGCTATACTTCAAACTCCAATTCGTTTACCTTTTTTTTTTTTTTTTTTTGGGATTTTCTGGAGTTTATGAGCTCAAAAACAAGAAACTCTAACCTGGAATTAAAACGACAAATCTCAAAGGGAAATGTCAGTACTCAAACTAAAACACAAACAATCAGCAACATTTTTTCTTCTTCAGTTTCTTGGGTTGTGCGAGCTGAAAAGCAGAAAATTATAAAGAATAATTCAAACAAAGAATCTAAAAGATAAAAATGAAGAATTAATGACTCAAAAATAAAACCAAATGTATAAGAATCAATCTGCAAAGTAAAAGAAATCTCAAACAATCGGCAAGCCCGTTTGAATTTTGTTTTTAGAAACAGTTTTTTAATTTAAAAAAAAAAAAAAAAAAAAAACTTATTTGATAAGGTTTATTTTATAAAAATAGTTCTAAAAATTATAACTGTTTTTTAGTTTTTAGAATCAAATTTAAAAAATATATCTATATTATTTTTGTTTTGTATTTTAATTTTTAACTTTCGGTAACATATCACAAATTTCTACAAAACAGTTTTGAAAATAAAAAAACACATACACAATCAAACATACCTTTGTTTCTCTTTTTCTTTCTATTTCTTTTTTTTTGGGGGGGAGTTTTTTGTGTTGTATAAACTGCAATGTAAAGAGTTGATTGAAGACTCAGACAGGAACCGAAAAGACAAACAATGCGCAATGCTCTTTTGCTCTAAGGTGGAATGTAAGTAATCTTTGGGTTTCAATAGATATATCCGTATAAACATGTGCATCTTCCTAGAAAATATCCTATATAAGTGTACTTGAAAATTACAAGTAATAAAAAGAGAGCAATAAATGCCATTTGTCTCTTATGAGCGTTGAATATCGTATTTAAATTAGATATAATGAAACTGACAGCCAGCTAACGGTATCAATAAAAAATGTCATTAGTCTTCTTTCTTCAAGTTGAATATCGTGATCGCTTTACATGACAACTCTATTTGCAAATAATCTTCAGAAGTTGATAATGGGAAAGTGGAGTCATTTCGAATCGTTTATTGATATCGACAAAGTCAAGAAGAATATCTGAAATTCTTTCCATATGGGAAAATGACAGCCAGCTAATGGTAGCAATAAAAATATCATTTGTCATGTTACTTAGAGTTGACTATCGTTTGCATTTAATTCGGTGGCATTGTACGAGATGGGAACTTCCCCAGGAAGAAACCTCGCGAGCAAGGAGAGCGTGGACATCAAGGTGTAGCCACTCACTAGTTAGTAATTCACTCTTCTGATTTTAAATTGAAAAACATTGCAACCAGAAATTTATACAGAAACAAACCAAACAGAATTTCTATGGGGAAATTGGGAACAAAGACTAGTTTTGCTCTGGCTATTTGCAAATTATAATGTCAGTAAGAAATTATCATAATCCCAAATTTTAAAATAACATATTGAATCTGCAGTTCATAATTAACGAACGTATGATGAGATCTATGCACTATCGGTTTAAAAAGAAAAGAAAAATTGTTCAGCAAATAGGTAGCTAGTAGTAGACTAATAGCCCTTTTGAACTACCAAGTGGTAATATGTATCATATGAGAAATTCATTGACAAATCAGTACAACTGAAATTTTCGATGTTTTAGCAGAGAATTTCATTGACAAATCAGTAAAAATGAAGTTTTCGATTGACATCACAGCATGTTTCAGTCAAAAAGCTTGTTATAAAATTGATACCTATATATATTATGATCTTTAGCTATGTATAGATTTTCACTTCAGGAATTTTAACTAAATGGCAAAAAATTTATTTTCCGTAATTAATTTTGAAGTCAGTATCCAAACACGAATCGTATAATATTGTATGCACTGCACCTTGTGTAATAGGAGCTTATTTTAAGATGGAAATACGTTTCTAATAGAAGAAGACATGAGAGAAATAGAGAGAAAGAGAGAATTTAGGGAAGAGAGAATTCTTCTGAATATTACTTATCTATTACTTCATTAACTTTGATACTTATACTCTCAACTGAGTTATATGGTAATACTGAAATTTAAATTGGACTGAGTAATATAAAAGGAAAATGACATTAGTTGTTGACTTCAATGGGCCTGCCAACATTAACCCACGATACATGTGCCTTACTCTAGGATGTAATCCTTGAGGTATGTAGGTTTTGTCTTCCTTCGTACCAAATGATCTGAGCCCACTACTTGGCCCATTACATTGCCCACCTCTGCAAAATCCGACTTGTCCTCAAGTCGTAATGGCAAGGACGCGTGGTTGGCTGGGAACGACTCTGGTGATGGGTAGGAATCGAACGATTGAGATCCCTTCTCCACGACAGCAACAAACCTGGGACGTTGGATCAAAAGGGATGGTGGGTTCCAGCTGTAGTGCATCAGGAGCAACCAAGGGCTGAGATGTTGCAGAGGGAATGATCTGGATCGTCGAGGTGGGAACCAGTTGAGTTGTCCTAGGTAGCTGTTGGACATTAATGTGAGGTGAAGTGGGTGAGTTGGTCAGAGAGGTCCTTTGCACGTTTTCTCGTTCAGTCTCTCCACTGAGCCTTTCTTCTTCCTTTGCTCCTATCATCGTCATCCGGTTGAGGTCTGTACTTATGGTGTTCAACACCATAGCCCGGTCCTCCGAAGTGGAGTCTTCCACTGGTAAATTTTGCCACTGAACCAAAACATGTGGTATCAGTTCCCCCTTCCTCCAAATGTGTCGAGATCCAACCACAGCAGATGGAAAGTGCAGGAGTGGGGTTTCTTTGTCAGCCATGGGTAAAGGATGAACCTTATACTTATGTCCTGCGTGAAAAGGTCGCAATAAAGAAACGTGGAAAACCGGATGGATCCGTGTTGAAGGTGGTAACTTTAGCCGATAAGCCACTGAGCCAATCCTTTCTTCAACCTCAAACGGTCCATAGTAGCGAAGGGCGAGCTTCTGGGAAGATCGGCGAGCGACAGAGAGCTGTCGATACGGCTACATACGGACTAGAAGCAATTCCCCAGAGGTAAAGTGCCAATCTTTTCGCCTTTTATCTTCTTGAGCTTTCATATTTTGTTGAGCTCTGAAAAGTTTCTCCTTTAATGTTCCCAAAAGGGACTGTCTGTCAGCCAGTGTAACGTCAACAATGTCGTTGGAGGAAGTTCCTAAACAGTAAGCTAACAAGTTCGGAGGTGGACGGCTAAACATGATCTGGTACGGTGTGATTCTGGTGGAAGAATGAAAGGATGTGTTGTAATGATACTCGGCCAGGCTTAGGAACTTGGACCAGGTTGACGGATGAGCGTGAGTAAACGCTCGAAGGTAATTTTCCAAACATTTGTTTACCCTTTCGGTTTGTCCATCAGATTGGGGGTGGTAACTGGAACTAAAATTTAACTTTGTACCTTGCATCTTAAAAAGAGATCTCCAAAAATCACTGAGGAAGATGGGATCGCGATCTGTCACAATGGATTCGGGAAGCCCATGAAGCTTGTCGATAAAATCCCAAAAAAATTGGGCAACTATCACTGCTGAATAGGTAGCAGGAAGAGGAACAAAATGAGCGGCCTTGGAGAATCTATCAACAACTACCAAGATTGCAGTGTGGCTGGCAAATTTGGGCAAATGGGTGATAAAATCCATGCTGATGTGAGCCCAGAGGGTGTCTGGTATTTGTAACGGTTGCAGTAGTCCGAAAGGCAAGTGGTTAGGAGCTTTTAATTTTTGGCATGTTTCACAGTTGTGTATATATTCTTTAACGTCTTTGCGCAATCCCTTCCAAGTGAAGTTCCGATGAATTCGATGGATGCAGGCCTGAACTCCGGAGTGCCCACCTTGCACTGAGGTATGAAAATCATGGAGGATGTGTGGAATCAAAGAAGACCCTGTAGGAAGAAAAATGCAGGACCGGTGGAGTAGAAGGCCATTGTGGAACTGCCAATCAGTTAGAGCTGTAGGATTATTTTGTAATTGATCCATTAGCTGCGTAGAGTACTCATCTGACTTGTATTCTGATTCTAACCTCTGAGTATAATGAAGTATGGGCCAGAAATGGCCATAAACTAGGGTAGCTGGTTCGCGGAGCCCCCAACATACGGTCTAGAAAGGCCGTCGGCCACTGTGTTGGTCTTTCCCGCCTTATACACAATTGTGTAAGTAAACCCCAATAGTTTAGAAAGGAATTGTTGCTACTCTGGGGTCTGAATAACCTGGTTCATCAGGTTATGTAAACTTTTATGATCCGTGCGTATAATAAAAGGTGCACCCAGTAAATACTGGCGCCACTTGCTGATGGCGGAGGTAATGGCAAACATCTCCCTGACATAGACTGACTGTCGTTGCATAGTTGGGGAAAGTTTGCGACTAAAATAGGTAATTGGTTTCTCCTTCTGTAATAGAACCGCGCCAATACCCACACCTGAAACATCTGTTTCCACCATGAAAGGGTATGAGAAATTGGGGAGAGCCAAAATAGGAGTCGATACCAAAAGTTGTTTCAGAGTCTCAAAGGCCTGATTGGCCAACTCAGACCATATAAAACCAGTTTTGGATAGTAAATCGGTGAGAGGAGCGACCATTGTAGCATATTTTTTTATGAATTTCCGATAGTAACCAGAAATCCCCAGAAATGCTCGAACTTGAGTAGAGGTTGTAGGAACTGGCCACTCGACTATAGCCTTAATTTTATCCGGATCAGGAGTGACACCTTGTCCCGAAATAACATGACCCAAGTAGGGTATCTCACTTTGAGCAAATGCGCATTTTTCCAGCTTAGCAAACAATGAGTGAGAACGCATGGTGCTAAATACAGCAGTCAAATGATCCACATGAATCTCTGGAGAAAAGCTATAGACTAAAATATCTTCAAAGAAAATGACGACAAATTTCTTGAGAAATTCAGAAAAAATGGCATTCATGGTGGATTGGAAGGTGGAATGGGCATTGGAAAGCCCAAAGGGCATAACCACAAACTCAAAGTGCCCATAGTGAGTCCTGAAAGTTGTCTTGTGCATGTCAGCAGGGTTCATTTTCACTTGATGGTAGCCAGACCTCAAATCTAGTTTAGAGAACACTGTGGCCCCTTGTAACTCATCTAATAACTCATCAATAGTAGGAATAGGGAACTTATCTTGCACAGTAATGGCATTAAGGGCACGGTAGTCTACCCAGAATCTCCAAGTGCCGTCTTTCTTTTTGACCAATAAGACTGGGGAGCTGAAGGCTGAATGACTGCCCTGGATGAGGCCCTTGTGTAACATGTCTGCCACCAATTTTTCTATCTCATTTTTTTTGTAGTGGGGGTAGCGATATGGTCTTACTTGAATGGGTTTGGAATTGGGTAAGAGGTGGATGTGATGGTTATAATCACGGTCTGGAGGCAAAGAGGTAGGTTCTGCAAAATTGTCAGTAAATTGTTGCAGTAAGGTAGACAACTCCCTAGAAGGCCCTGAAACTAGTGTAGAGGGTGGGGGTAAAATCTCTGGTGAGGTGAAGCACATGAGGCATGAAGAGACAGAGTTTTGAAGTATGAGTTTATGCAATTGGGACAAACTGACTTGGCTAGAAGTAACTGCGCCTATGCCTTGGAGTAAAACCTGTGAATTGTTATAAGTAAAGGACATAGTGAAAGCAGCATAATCTGTTAGAATGGGGCCCAAAGTGGCGAGCCATTGAACCCCTAAAACGATGTTAGCCCCTTTTAAATCAATGACATACAAATCCACAGTGAACAAATTGGATTGAATATCAACAGTAATTGTCTTACAAATGGCTAAACAAGTGAGAGCATCACTATTTCCCACCTGAACCTTGAAAGGAGGGATAACATGTAGTGTGAGATACAAGTACAAAGCCATACAGAGTGTTACAAAATTATGAGTACTACCGCCGTCCACCAGAATTTGGACCGGTTTACCCACAATTGATCCCTGCAAACAGAAGGAATTGGCTGATCTATGACCAAACAACGAATTGTAACTGATTTTCGGAGAAACATCAGAGACAAAAGGTTGTAGCGTGTCAACAGGAGGAGTTTCCTGTGTGTGGTT
This sequence comes from Gastrolobium bilobum, assembly GCF_033153095.1. Taxonomy (NCBI): domain Eukaryota; kingdom Viridiplantae; phylum Streptophyta; class Magnoliopsida; order Fabales; family Fabaceae; genus Gastrolobium; species Gastrolobium bilobum. Next base: position 261,125 of record NW_026900059.1, read on the forward strand.
ATCAAGAATGTCAGGCGGTTCATCTTCTGTACCTTCCAAATATAAGAGAATGGCACGACCCTTGCATCTGTGGCCAGCCACAAACCTTTCGTCACAATTGTAACAAAGGTTCTTTTCCCTACATGCTTGGCGTTCCTCAGGAGTTAGGCGTTTAATGGGAAGTGCAGGTAATGACAGAGGGATTTTGGTGGTAGGAGGGACTGAGGTAATTGGTTGGGCAGCTATAGGTGTATTGGAGCCAGTAAGATTTTGCCATGGCCGAGCATTTTGACTGTCCGCTGACTGTTCTTCATACAATTTGGCATAAGCAAGAGTTGTTGTAACATCTAATGGCCTGTGAACTAGAACTGCACGGCGGATGTGGGGTTTTAAGCCTGAAATGAAAAGGATCTTTCTATTAATCGGTGTTAACGCTGGAACACGTCGAGCAAGCAACTCAAACGTTGATTGGAACTCCATAACAGAACCCGATTGCTGTAATTTGGCTAAAGAACCCAAAGGATCTTCGAATTCAGAAGGGCCAAATCATTGCTGAATAATAGTGACAAAAGAGAGCCAATCTGGAAATTGACCATTGCTAAAAAGAGCTTCGAACCAACAAGAAGCAGGCATATCCAAATTAAAAGAGACAAGATCTAATCGCTTATGATCGGGAACATGGTGATAGCGAAAATACCTATCCACCGCAAAGAGCCATGGGCTAGGATCGCCCAAGCCAAACCGTGGAAATTCAATTTTCATGGAACGCGTCTGGGAAGCAGGACGTCCGGGTGGTGAACCCAGGAGACTCGCCTGAGAACCGGACCCTAGATTTGCGATCTGCTGTAGCATTGTCTGTAAAAGGGTGAATACCTCCTGGATCTGGTGATTGACAGCCTCAAAACTTTGATTGTGCTCTTCAAATTGCTGGTTTTGAGCAGTCTCAAAAGTTTCCACGCGATGATCAACAGTCTGCTCGAGTGTGACGAATTGTTGTTCTTGAATATGAAGCTGGTTAGTAAGGTCACAGACACGTGTGTTGTCAGCCATAGTTCAGGAATAGCAATGAAAGCACCAATGTAATATGAGCTTATTTTAAGATGGAAATACATTTCTGATAGAAGAAGAGATGAGAGAAATAGAGAGAAAGAGAGAATTTAGGGAAGAGAGAATTCTTCTGAATATTACTTATCTATTACTTCATTAACTTCGATACTTATACTCTCAGCTGAGTTACATGGTAATACTGGAATTTAAATTGGACTGGGTAATATAAAAGGGAAATGATATTAGTTGCTGACTTCAATGGGCCTGCCAACATTAGCCCACGATACATGTGCCTTACTCCAGGATGTAATCCTTGAGGTATATAGGTTTTGTCTTCCTTCATACCAAATGATCTGAGCCCACTACTTGGCCCATTACACCTTGCTAGTTTTATGAATAATAAGTATAACGTTGTTTCGAGCCGATTAGTTAATATGCAATATGGTATTTAAAAGCGCAACATATTTAAATAATAAGTAGAATAATTTTGAAAATATCACTAGTATCTTATATAACTATGTGACTTAACTTTTTCCTTTTATTTTTCCTTACGTATTGTCATTCATACTATATTTTTCATATTATCATAAGTTGTTAGCTCTCCCAAATGAGAGTTAATTTGGTATTTTTATAATGAATTTGTTGCATAAATTCCATATAAAATATCTTAATTGCATGATAATTGAACTGAATATTGGATTTCCATGATTAAGTGCTTTGGGATGACTAAGTATGAAAAATGAGACAATATTCCTTGGTTTTGTGTAAGAAAATATGACTTGTTGAGTGTTTATCTTCGTAGGAAAAGTTGACGCTCGAGTGTTGTAGCAAAGAAGCTGACAAAATAATGATATAGCAATCGGGATGGCATGATAGCGAGGACAGTGGAACAATTGAAATTCAAATTTCAAAAGTTAGTTATTCCCCAACAAATGGATAAAGCACCAGCAAGCAAGGGATGGGGATATTTTTGAAGATAAAATCACATCTTAAATCCCAACAACCAAGGATAACAAACTCTTATCTGATCAGCAATAATATTGGCAGAATAAATTCAAGAAGATCAAGATCTTATACAATCAAGTGCCAACAGCCATATAAATAAGGATAAGATAATGCTGCAGCAGTACAATTCATGGATTTTCACTCCCAAAGTTAAGGCCAAGTAACCAACCATTTTTTCTATTTAAACAAGACCACCCTACGAATTCAATAAGCTAGAATGACTGAAGGTAGTACCACATCACATTTATATATATAGAGAGAGAGAGATTCTTGGAGGAGGAAGAGTTGTTGGAGCAAGACTGTGACAGAGTCTTACAAGAACATCTTTTTAGTCTTTTCTTATGTTTTTCTATGGATTCATTCTTCTTCTTCTTCTCTATTTTCTTTATTTCCATTGTGAGCTAAATTGCTCCTTAGATTGGGTGATAAAGTACTTATGTTGTAACATTGTAATAGATGCATAAGCTTTGTTTTTATGAATGTTTAATTAGTTTTTTAACAAGTTTGCTTATTTATATTCATGTATGCATGTCGAGAGATACATATATGATATTGAGGAGGTTGGGGCCGAGAGGTTTCCTAATCCAGACCCTTGTTGAATTGTGTGGATTAATTAGGTGAAGAAAAGTAACTTAATTAAGTTGTAGTAGAGAGATCATTCACAACACATAGCCTTTGAACTTGAACTTAATGAATTCGATAATTAAATTGGCCATAGAGATGTGAGAATTAGTTATTAGGTATATATGTTAGGTTGATCAAAAGCCCCAGCATACTTTAGTGTTCAGTTACTAATTAAGCATTGATAGAGCATTGTTATAGCATCGTTTCAGTATTGCTGTATCAGGAAAATTGAATTTGACCTAAATCTCATCCATCACTTTAATATCTTAGAATTAGCTTACTGTTTTCTTAGTTTAATTGTCTTTTACTTTACAAACCCAGCCATAAAAATCAATCTTTTTCTAATTTCTTTACTTAAATAAGCATTGCTTTTATAAATCATGTCCATGGAAACGATCTTGGACTTATACATCCCTTTATTACTTGTGACACATGCACTTGCATATTTGTGTGATTGATTGCAAATTGCACAACATAACCATTACTAATGGTCAATAACTACCCAGATATGATAATACATATCATTCCAGATAGAAACTTACGAATGACATTTTCGTTGTAAACTAGACAGTTCAAGGATAAAATCCCACAATCTTGTACAATCTTGGAATCCATAAAAGTCTAGTCCAAACATATACAGAATAGTCCAATACATATGGACCTAGAATCTATCTGTAGATTCATAGAGATAATGACTTCATGCCAATACTTACATAATCTAACATATCATATATACATACTTATACATGTCAATTTCAAAAGCATATAACTGTAAAAGGCTAAACATACCTAACTACAGAATATATACATCATATACATATCTCTCAACACACATATCATATTGTACAACAGTGCATGGTCATATATCATGCTATAAAAGAATATGTACAATCCTCCAAAATAAACTAAATATCTATTTCAGTCGAGTCCTCTAACCTGAAACATGTTCCCCAAATGGGGTGAGATACAACATCTCAGTAAACTCAAGGTTTATGGAGTAATCCTCACCCAAGAGTTTACTTTCTGCATGAAACATTAGATACAGAGTATAGATAACATCATAGAATCATAAATAAAAGATGACTTCCAGGAGCTTAAGTCCTCACTCGGATAATCCTGACAAAATATCTGAGAACATAAGTCCTCACGGAAGATAACAAAATATTATGAGCACCTTGGTCCTTACAGAAGATAACACATTCCTCTGAGCACCTTGGTCCTCACGAAATGTTTAATGGTCATAACCACAAATACATATATCACAATATCACATATACATATCCTACATGAATGTAATTATACTAAGTATCTAACATACATAACCATACATATATCCAAACCACAATCCTATTGGACCATGGTGGAACAAACAAAGTATTGGAGGAATGCTGAAATCCATGAAGAGAATTTCTCTAGGCCAAATAATCATGAGCTTTGCATATCATCCTTCTTAAATCAGATTAACTCGAGCAGATCCCTTAGTCTATGCAATAGCTACTATTCTGAGAATGCCATTACATCCTGGACCTGTCCTGAAGTTGATACAATCAAGCTAAATGTTGATGGGCCTGTTTCTAATGAAAAAGCTGCATGTGGTGGTCTTCTCAGAGATCATAAAGGTACTTGGCTAGGTGGTTTTTCGTCCTTTTTGGGCTCTTGTTCCCCCCTACTATCTGAAATCTGGGCTGTTTTCTATGGTTTAAATTTTGCTTGGGAGAATGGGTGAAGGAAGATTGACATTGAAAGTGACTCTCTTGTAGTAGTTAACTTACTTACCTTGGATGGTAATGATACTCGAAAGCTTCCACTGGTTGCTAAGATTCGAGTTTTACTTGATAGAGATTGGTTGGTGACTATATCTCATATTCCTAGAGCTAGCAATAATTGTGCGAATTGGCTAGCCAAAGATGCCATCAACAAGGACTTTGGGCTCTCTACTTTTTCATCCCCTCATCCTGAACTACAAAAGTTGTTCACTGCTGATTGTCTTGATCCAGGAGACATCACCCTTGCTGCTCCTGTTTAATTTGTTGTTTTTACTTTTCTTGTGTTTGTTTTCTGTTAGTTTTTCTGTTTTGTTTTGTTTTCTGGGGCTTTAGCCCCGTTTATGTAACAAAAAAAAAACTTCTAAACCAAGAGCTTACCTCTTGTAGCTTCCTTTTCAAGTTACTTGAAATCCAAGAAAACTAGTCCAACACTTGATCTCCTAGCACAAAGTCACTTGTTCCCAACCTAGGTTATCAACCAAACAACCAACACCATAAGAGTTCCATTTCAAGCGTTAAAGTGACAAAGTTTAACACTTTAATTACTTCATCAAATTCTAACATGGTGTTTAAGTTGGTTTTATCATATTTCCATCATTAAGGACTATTTCTCATCATATTTAACATAACCAATCACGCCAATATCTAGTCATGACCAATTATCCCAATTTCTCAAGAATACTCACATTTAAGAAATCAACATGAACACTAAACCAAACAAGGTTTTTTGACCTTAACAATACTTGAAATAAACCTAGAATTTGATTCCAAGCTTCATTCAAAATTTTGCAAGCTTCCTATGCATATTTTCACAAGATGGCCGAAGCATGCTTTGGTGGTTTCATCCACAATCCAAGTTTTCCAATGGCTACCAACTAATCCAATTAACACTACAATATTTAATGTATAATAATCACCATCAACTCACAAACAACTAACATGACCATCATCATTCACAACATTACTTGAATGCAAGATACCATACTTTTTCATACATAAATTTATGCCAACACACATAGGTAGCCCAAATGATTATTTCATTAATTTTTCACCACTAAATATCATTCCTTAGCATATTTGGTGAAGGCACCAAGGTCTATTCATGTCACAACATCATCAACTAGACAAACCCTCTTCAAACTCATGCATTTTAAAGACTTAAAATTTGAACTTCATGCATGTTAGTTTTTATGATTGATTCACCATAAAATCACCTCCTAAACACACTTCTTCAGAGGATCAAAGGCTAACTCACAACATTAGAGACAACGGTAGTCCATGATCCAATCCAAAGCTAACAAGTCAATTTGCATACGAGTTACCTACACGATATGTATGAACTAGTTTAATATTCCAATATTCCAATCTCTTGACAACCATACTCGTACTCGAGCTACTAAGTGAGATTCGCGAGCTGCATCACCTTGCCTAGTGAGCATAGTGATGACATTGCTCGCATCACTTTTAAAAATGTTTTGCCTCCACCCCTTATTCAAAGCAACCTCTAGGTCCTTTAAACTCCCTTATAGTTCTACCATGAAGGTTGGACAGACTCCTATATTATAGAAAGAATTTATCTTTAGTGAATAAAATCTAATATTTCTTAGAGCATATAAGACCCATTATTAGGTTCAGAACATATATAGGGTTCTTTTTCTGCTTTCTGCAGTAGTATATAAGTTATCTACATTGAATCCAAATGACGTCGTTTTGGGAGTGAATGTAGATAACTTATCTATATTCACTGTAGAAACAATAAAGTCAATATATATATATATATATAGGCTTATCGTTTCTCAAGTTACTTAAGATAACTTTATCTCCAACCACTAAATCATAACCATACAAAGATAGATCAATGGTAACAAAGAAAGAGAGAGAAAATAGAAATTATAAACATTCAAAGGTGAATCAATTAATATACGGAAATAAATAAACAAAACGACGTAGTTTTGGGCTGATCGAAGATAAATATATCTCAAGCAACTTGAGAAATATTTATATATATATATATATATATATATATATATATATATATATATAAAGTTTGACACCTCGTCTGAGAACTGTAAGATAAAAAAAGACCAATGATGTCACATGCTTACAAATCAGAGTTATTGATCTTTTTTGATCTAACGACTCTCAGATGAGATGTCATACTTTAAATTTGACACTAGTGTCAAATGATCTTACCTCATATATATATATATATATATATATATATATATATATATATATATATTTTCTCTATGCAATTGAGATAAACTTATCTAAGCTATCCCTTTTTTTTTGGTAATCAAGCTATCCCTTTTAACTATGTATTACAGATAATATATAATTATAATATTAAAGTTGCTTTTTTTTCTCTCTCCACGTCAACAGATAAGTTCGAAAAAGTGACTGAGGAGAGAAAAAAAAATAACTTTAACATTATAACTATGCACTAGTCGTAGTACATAGTTAAAAGTAAAAGGCTAGAGAAATGTTAACCACACACATATATATAAATAAATATGTGTTGTTATTTGTGCTGTTATTTTCTGTCCATTTAATGTATATAACAAATAAATATGTTTTAAATAAACATCTCCGAAAATATAAACATTATTACTTTATTTTTATAAAGTGCCTAAATTAAACTAAATTAATGATAAAAACTCCGATAGAATAAAAATGGGGAAGGTTATATTTATAAACTTTTTGTTTACAAACTCTTACAAACTACATATGTCTGACTGGTCGTACTTAGTATAATTTGTAAAAAAAAAGTCTGTAAACTAATCATTTCCCAATAAAAATAAAGATTATTATTTTTATATTTATCTCTTTTTTTCCCTTCTTAAGGTTCGTTTAATGTTTAGTAGAATTGAATTTGAATGAATTAATACTAAAAATATTGATTTGTATTTAAAAAAGATATTTTTAAGTAAATTAAGAGAAAATGTTTTGTTTAAATAGTAAAATAAAATAATATTAAAGTGTAAATATAGACGTTTTTAAAAATTTCGTAAATCTCAACTAAACTCAATTATGTTCATCGAAAAATGTAAAATATCTCACTTTTCTCAAAATTAATTTTATTCCCCCACAAAATTAATTTTGAGAACCTTAAAATTTAATACATATAGCACATACTTCCGTATATTTATAGCTCTAACCAAATACTCACTAAATATTTCGCTCTCTGCCTCATGGGAGGAAATCTGAGTTTAAAAGTGCAACTAATGTTATTTTAAATTTAATTATCTTTTAGTTAGGAGACTCAAAAGCCATGAAAGAAGCTCATAATATTGAAAAACTAATCAATTTTGGCTAGTTATAAAGTTTTTATCATGAATATTATTTATTATTATCCAAGGGTTTGAAATGGGAAGCTACTTAAAAAAAAAAAAGGGGGACAATACAATGAAGTGAGAATGTGACAGTCACCGACTTACAGAAGTCAAATAATAATAATAATAAATAAGATAATATGACAGTCACTGAGTACCAAATATATATATATATATATATATATATATATATATATATATATATATAGTTTATCGTTTTTTAAGCTGTTTGAGATAATTTTATTTTCGGCTATTAAATCATAATCATATAAAGATGGATCAATGGTGATGAAGAAAGAGAGAGAAAAAGAGAATCATAACCATTCAAAGGTAAATCAATTAATATAAAGAAATAAATAAATAAAACGAAGTAGTTTAGAGTTAGCCGGAGATAAACTTATCTCAAGCTGCTTGAGAAATATTTTTCTCATATATATGTATATATATATATAGGGCTTAACATTTCTGCAGCAGCCGTAGATAGTGTTATCTACAGCTGACACAGAAAAGTGGGCCCCACGGCTTTAAAAAAAAAAACAAAAAAAACAAAAACTCAAGATCCGTTGCCGTATCCTAGGATCCGGACGCGGATCCTTGCTTGCTGTAGGTACAGCAGCTGCAGAAATCATTTTACTATTGGATCAACATTTTCTCTTTTTTCAAAATTTTTTTAGCATTTTCTCTCTTTAATTCAATGGTGATTAGATAGGTAGTGAGTTAGTAGTAGAAAATTTTGGTAGTAAGAATATCCTTATATATATATATATATATATATATATATATATATATATATATATATATATATATATATATTTTCTGCAACTACTTTACGTACAGCAACGACAAGTGTATGGTTAAGATTCTTCACATTTAATGCTTTCATCCTTTATATAGTTATGATTCCCTACTTTTAATGCTTTTAAGTATGGGTTTTATAGGAGTTATGTTCTAGGAAAAGTGATTGTGTAATGTTATAGAGATTCGTTTGGCGTGCCATAATTTTTTCTTTTTCTTTTTTCTTCAAAAAGTGTGGGCCCCACAAAATGTTGTGTGTGTAGGAAAATTTGTTATGTCATGTTAAATGACAAATGCAAACCCTTTAAGTATATATATATATGGAAAATATTTGATTGCTGCACGTACAGAAGTCACAGAAATGTAAACCCATATATATATATATAGGGAGGGTTCTTTTGACTCAAGAGTAAGACTTTTAAGTCTTACTTTTCATCTCAAGCCGTTGATGGACGGAAATCAGCGATTGTCATATATAGTGTAATTAATAATTAATTAATTAATATAACTTCCTAAACTATAACCGTTAGATGGACGAAAATCTACGGCTAGGATAGGGAATAAGATTTATAAGTCTTACTCTGGAGTCAAACAATATCTCTTATATATATATGTGTGTGGGTTTGATGAGTGTCAAGTCACTGGATATAAACATTTGTCCAGCCACTAAATCATAACCGTACAAAAGTGAATGAATGGTGATAAAGGAAGAGAGAAAAAAAAAGAAATCATAATCATTCAAAGGTGAATCAATAAATATAAGGAAATAAATAAACAAAACGACGTAGTTTAATACTGACTTGACCATCCAGTGACATAATAAACAATAAACCCTATATATATATATATATATATATATATTACAGTCACTGACTTACCGAACGTTTACCATGATTCCAATTGTGGGTGAAAAAATATAAAATAATTTGGGACCCCAATTTTTTAGTCACTAAATATTAAAATGGTATTGCGTGCACCAAAAATTAAAATGGTTTAAAATTATTCATATTTATTTTGAAACTTTTATATTATATCTTACTTAAAATTTATTTTTTTCTTAAATTTAGAAATACGTTATTGGATTAAAATTTATTTACAATTATATTTATGCTATACATTTTTTTTACTTTAGTGTAATTTGATAAATATGTTTTTATTTATTCAATATATTTTAATGAACTAATTTACATTATATTTTATGAATTTAAATGAAATTTAGTTTTATATTTTAATGAATAGGTTAATATTTTTCATGGGGAAAGATCATTTGACTTCAGAGTAAGACTTATAAGTCTTACTCCTCATCTCAGTCCTTGATTTCCGTCCATCCAACTAGGGGTGTAAATGGGCCAGACTGGTCCAGCCCGGCCTACATTGAGCCCAGCTCAGGCTCGGCCTTTCAGAAAAGTAGAGTAGGCTTAGACTTATAAATTTTTTTTTTTAATAAATAGGCCATAGGCCAATTTTGTCAAGCCCGGCCTACAGCCTTGTAGGCTGGCCTATTTAATTTATTAAAATAAAATAATAAAATAATATTTATTTTATTTGGCAAAGACACAAAGTACCAAATACCAATATCTCTTACTTTTTGTGCTATTTTATTTTATGAAAGGAAAACTTGTCTAATGTCTCCAAATTTTACATGTCGTCGCAGCTTAATACCATGGAGCAATGGGTACCTTGCTGGATTATGATGTTATTGATGAAGATCTTTCAATAATACTCTTCTTTCTCTTGTCTTGATGGTGGTTTAAAGATTTTTAGATGAATGACATTCTCTTGTAGACTTTATTTCAGCATCCAGTAATTGTATTTTTTTTTTTTTCCTATTTCTTTGACTCTATTCCTCTATGATATACATTCTAGAGCTGAGGTATTATGTTGACTCTTTCTTGTTTGTCATTTTTTTCTTATGAGAAGTACTGGTGCATGCATGAATGGAACTTTCTTTGCTCTATACAATTATTTTTTTTTATTAGTATATATAGTGGGTGGCCTACAAGGCCTGTAGGCCATGTCAGGCTTTTTTATTTTTGAAAATGGGCCGGGCTTGGCCTACAAATAAAGCCTTTAATAGGCCAGTAGGCCAGATAGGCTGAATTTTTTTTTACGTAGGCTTGGGCCAGGATGGCCAAAGCCCAGCCCAGCCCAGCCCATTTACACCCCTACATCCAACGGTTATAATTTAGGAAGTCATATTAATTAATTAATTATTAATTACTTTACAAAAACGGCTAAGATGAGGAGTAAGACTTAAAAGTCTTACTCTGGAGTCAAAAGAACTCTCCCCATTTTTCATATTATAGAAGATAATTTTATCTCTAGTACACACATAAAAGCATATGGGGTCCATATTTTTTTCTTTTTTTCCTCTTCTCTCTTCACATAGCCTCACATGAGCCCCACACACTTTTATATATGTGTAACAGATAAAATTATCTCCTATAAGGTAAGAAACAATAATTCATTTAATGAATTTGATTAGTTTTTAAAGAGAAAGAGCCTAGAGTGTTAAGAATTATCCTCATCTCTATTCTCGCTAATTGAGATTTAATGAGAAGCGGTTTATAGGGGGAAATGAACAAAAAATTTAAAACATCAATTCCATATTTTCATTTATGGAAAATTGTAACTGTTACTCGCCTTAGCTCCGGCAATAACTATACAACTTTTTCTTTTTTTGATAAACTAGCTATACAACTTAACTGAGGGGGAGTTATGCGTGGATTTTTCTTGGAAAAGTTTTTAATGAGGCAGTCTATATTAACGTATAACAAAAGCTTCTATATTAATATTGTACTCTTTTTCCTTCGCTAAGCTTTTATCCCACTGTTTTTTTAGCAAGGTTTTAATGAGGCATATTCAAAGTGTTTAGTCATCCAATAGAAAGTGTTGTAAAATATAGATGACTTAAATTATGTTACCGTTGGCAATATCGGTACATTTATGGATGACATTACGGTTGGCAGTAACAATGTAATTATCTCTCATTCATAACTATATAACCACTGCACTAATGGATCATTACTCCCTCATTCATGGTTGTAATAATATATTGACATTATTTGTATTGGAGTATACAATTGAATGAGAATTAGATTTCTGCCCTACTTCTTGTGTATTTCTCTTTTTCATTTCTCTCTTTATTTTATAACAAATTCACTATAAATGAATATTAAAATTATATTTTAAACAAATTCAATCAAACAATATATTTAAAAATCTGATTAAATGTAATTAATTAATATGGTTATATGATGACAGCATATTAACATTAACCATTGTGATAAAAATGGATTTGAAATGATATGAATATAAATTAATCAGAAAAATATTTCTACAATTACTGCAGATAAATTATCTACATTTACTCCCAAAATGAACTTGAAATATAATAATTATCTGCAATTACTGCGGAAAAAATATAAATTTGAGATTGAAATAAAAAATTATAATTATAAAGACTATAATAACCTTGAAATAAATTAAAATTACAAAAATATCATGATTTTTGCCCCAAAACGACGTCGTATTGGGTGTACTACAGATAACTTATCTACGTTAACAGCATAAAAAATGAATTCTAAATTAATTATATAAATACATCATAATTCAAAGTTTGATAGATCAAATTATGCTTCCGATCTGATTTTAAAGACAACGGTGATCACTTCCTTTCGTATTTAAAAGATCACTTCCTTTCCTATTTACCAAAAAACAAAATTCATGAAAAATGAATTTCAAGGGATGACATAATTGGTTAGCGGAGTCTGTTTCAAGGATTGGATTTTGAAAATTCGATCATTTTTGGGACATTTGCGATTTTAATCTCGGTGTAAAATTAGGATTTGTATACTCTCGTATAATCGGAGAGAATATATCTTGAGCTAAGAGACAAAATAATGAGATTCACTTCTCAAAAATGGAAAAAAGAAATTAAGAACATAACTATAGAATAGTTTATGACATAAGATAAACTTACATTTTCCATAAATTAATACTTTGAGGATAAAATGATAGGATCAAGTTGTTAATATCGAGATTTTAAGTAAAATCGGAACGAGATTAAAAAATCGTAAAGCGTAAAATTGTAATATAAAAAATCATAAAATATCGTAAAAACATAAAAATGTTTGGAATATTGGTAAAATTATTTTGATAAAAAAATCATAAAAACATAAAATTATAATGATAAATCAAGATTTTAATAACTATAGATCGGAGATAATTAAGTTTTTTTTTTTCCTTCTCTAGTTTTGTAAGGCCTGGATTAACTACGAGATTTAGATCGTTCGATCTTCTATTAGTTGGGCTAGGACTAGGCCGGCCTAGAAGTGTAACTGCGAATATGACCGGTTGACAGCCCATGTTTCTAGTCCCTGAATTTTAACGAAATCACCCAGAACTAAGAATTGTTCACAACATCTTTGTGAAATTTTGAAAAGAAGGAAAATTTATTAGTTGCAGCAGGAGTAGCTAAGTGTGTACTCTCTCTTTTTTTCTTTCTAAAAGTAGAAAATTTTCTCTCATTTAAATCTAGTTTTTAATTTGTATTTGTATTTAAATTCCTTTTTTTATAGGATTTAGGTTCATCCGCTGCACTCAAGATTTGTTCGAAAAAAAGTTTTTTTTTTTTTTTTTTAGTTTTATCATTTCTCTTGTCACATGAGATAAAGTTATTTTTATTAATTGCAGAATTATATCATTTTAAGGATTGAAAAAATTAATAAAGGATATTTTAGTAAAATTTATATAACAAAGAAACAAATAAAATTTCAAAAATATCCTTAATTAATTCTTTTAAGGGAAAAAAGTTTTCGATGTTACTTTAGATAATTTTATCTAATTTTCATCGAAACGACGCCGTTTTGGAGTTGAAAAATTAAAAAATTAGAATGATAAAGACTATTATAACCCTGAAATAAATTAAAATTACAAAAATACCATGATTTTCGTCCCAAAACGACGTCGTTTTGATGAACATTAGATAAAGTTATCTAAAGTAACATCAGAAAAAATAAACCCTTCTTTTAATTCCTAAAACGATGTAATTTTGATGCTGTTGAACATAACTTCATCTCCTATGGCAAGAGAAATACTTTTATGAAAAAAGAAAAAAGAAGAGTGTAATTAAAAAAGGGATCAATCATCTAATAACAAGTAGTGTGTATCAATTTAAATGCTCAAGGAGGTACATGATTACCAAATATTATGTGTATTCTACGAATATATTGAATGTAAGCAAAATTTTAAAAGTATAAAATTAATTAAAAACGTTTAAAATTATAGAAAATATAGGCATAATTAATTCGGGTAAAATTTAAAAAAATACAAATGATATTACTGTCAAATGGTCAAAACCTAAAAATTGATCCTTGGATTTAATTATTACATATTATGTTACAAACTCATCCAATCGTTAAATTGTAAGTACTATCTATTATGTTTATTATTTATGCAAAATTTTATAGACTTCAACGACAATAAAACTATAATCAAATAATTATTATTTTCATATATTTCAAAACTATAAATCACAATTAGATGCTGAACTGATTGTGATTGGGAAGTCGCAGATTTAATTATTACATATTAATTGCGTTATAAATTGATCCATCTGTTGAATTGTAATTGTCTATTAGATTGATTATTTGTGTCAAATCTTATAAGAGTTGGACAATAATAAAAATATAATTAAATAAATATTATTTTTATATAGAGAAAAGTGTGTATCATTTTAAAGGATGTAAAGTTGTGTCATTTTAAGTGAGAGAAAGAGATAGATAAAAGAGGAGAGAGAGGACAAAAAAATATAAAGATGTGGGTCTCATCTCTTTGTGAGAGTGAAAGAATATAAGTTGTGTCATTTAAAAGGACAAATACTTTTCCTTTTTATATATTTTAAAAGCATAATATATATTATGTTAAACTTGATTTATATTAATAAAACATTGTATAATTTTTTAATCTAATGGTAAGTTTTGAGATAAAATTATTTAGTAAAGAGTAATTATATATATGTGTGTGTGTGTGTGTGTGTGTGTATATATAACTTTTATTGCGGAAAGATTAAGGGATTTGATGCCTAGAATTGTCTCTCTCAACCAAAGCAGTTTTATTAAGGGTAGGCAAGGGGTTGATAACATTATCATAGCTCAGGAGGTTATTCATTCCATGCGGGCTAGGAAAGGAAACATAGGCTGGATGATGGTTAAAGTTGATTTGGAGAAGGCTTATGACAGGCTGGACTGGAGTTTTGTGCTCACTTTGAAGGATGTTGGGATTCCAGATTCTCTTTCCCAACTTATTTTTAATTGTATTTCCACGGCTTCTATGCAACTTCTCTGGAATGGTGTCGCTACTGAGAGCATATTTCCAGGTAGAGGCATCAGGCAAGGGGATCCAATCTCCCCTTATTTGTTTGTATTATGTATTGGCCCAGCTTATTCAAATGGCTGTAGGGATAAAAGCCTGGAAGCCTATCCTGTTAAGGAAGAATGCTCCTCCTATTTCTCATCTCCTATTTACTGATGACATTCTCCTCTGTGCTGAAGCCAGTTTAGAGCAGGCACACATGGTTAATCAAGTCTTAAGAGTTTTTGCTGGAGCATCTGGGCAAAAGGTGAGCACTGATAAAACCAGGGTGTATTTCTCTAAGAATGTCAGTTTGGGGAAGGCTAGGGAGATTAGTAGTTCTCTTGGCATTGGGATCACTCCTGATCTTGGTAAATATCTGGGGATCCCTCTTCAGCATAAAAGGGTCACCAAGAACTCTTTCAGACATGTGTTGGATAGAGTTCAGGGTAGACTCTCTTCTTGGAATCAGAAATCTTTGTCCTTAGCTGGGAAGGCTACTTTAGCCAAATCAGTGCTAGAAGCACTGCCTGCATACTCCATGCAAGCTCCTGTCATTCCATTTGGGGTGTGTAATGAAGTGGAAAAAGCTACTAGGAGTTTCATTTGGGGTTCTTCCTCTACCCAAAGGAAGACTCATCTGGTTAGCTGGAAGAGAATGTGTCGTGCTAAGAGAGATGGTGGCTTGGGTTTCAGGGAACAAAAACTGATTAACAAGGCTTTTTTCATGAAATTAGGCTTCGGTCTATTATCTAGAAAGGAGGATCTTTGGGTGAGGGTTATCCGAAGTAAATATAAATTGGAGAATTCCAATTTTGGTCAGCTGAGTGACAGTAGATTAGGATCCAATGTCTGGAAGGGGATTCATGGAGTCTGGGAGTCTGTTTTAAAGTACTCGAGATCTTTGATTGGAAATGGTCTCAACACATCTTTTTGGTTTGATAGATGGCTGCCTAATGGGGCTAGGCTCAGTGATCTAGCAGTGACTGATATTCCTGCAGATTCAATTCATTGGAGGGCTGTGGATTGTGTGGTGGATGGTCATTGGGACTGGAACAAGATTAATTGCATTTTGCCTAGAGATGCCCTGGAAATGCTTGAGAATATATGTCCCCCTAATAGTGCTGATGATGAGGATACGGTTCTTTGGAGCCTTTCTTCTTCTGGTGAGTTCTCTGTTTGCTCAGCTTATAATTGTATTGCAGATCAAGGTGGAGTTGCAGGTACTAAGGATTGGAACCTTGTGTGGAGATGGGAAGGTCCTCAAAGAATTAAACTATTCCTTTGGCTCTTAGTAGGTGATAAACTACTTAATAATGCTGAAAGGGTGCGCAGACATATGGCAGGGAGTAGTGCCTGTCCTAGATGTCAGAAGCTGAATGAGGATAATGACCATATTTTTAGAAGCTGTAGTTGGGCGAGAGAGGTGTGGAGCCTTTGGGTGGACAGCAGGGAGTTAGTGTCCTTTTTTAATAAGGATATGGAGAACTGGTTGAAGGTTAATCTCAACAGAAGTAAAAAGTATTTTGATTGGAGGTTGAAGTTTGGAGTGGTGTGCTGGCTTATATGGAAGGATAGAAACAGCTTGGTCTTCACTGGCAATTCATCTAGCCCGCAAGAGATCTTTGCTCAGGCTTCTCAATATTATGCTAATATTAAAGTGGCAAATGAGACATTGGCTGGTGCTGGATTGGCGTTGGGGAACTTTGCTGAGATACTGGTTAGATGGTCCCCTCCTCCAAGTGGGTGGACTAAGATTAACACCGATGGGGCTTTTGGGGGAATGGTTTATGGTTAGCCTGTGGAAGGGTTGTAAGAAATGAGTTAGGGGAATGGATTAAGGGTTTTTGCAAGAAGTTAAAATATGGTTCAATGTTAATGACTGAAATTTGGGGCATTATCATAGGTCTGGAGTGGGCCTGGGGTGATGGGAGGAGACAAGTTATTCTAGAATGTGATTCTTTGGTAGCTTTACAACTTGTGAAGGAGGGTTGTGTGAGCTCTCACCCTTGCTCTTTGCTTGTAAATAGGGCCAGACTGTTGGTGGCTAAAGAGTGGTGTGTGGAACTCTGTCACATTCACAGAGAAGGGAATCAAGTGGCTGACTGGATGGCTACATATAGGCTTTGTACAGATTGGGATACTATTTGGTTTGATGTTCCACCTGCTGGGTGTAGAAATTTAGTGTTAGAAGATAGCCTGGGCACTACGTGGCCCAGGAGCGGCAGTTTGTAATCGCTTTAGCTTTCCTTTACATTAAAAAAAAAAACTTTTATTTTACTTTTTATAAAAAAGAAAAAATTGCAATGGACAATAGTTCTCCCTTTCCTTTGGTGAAAATGGAAATTAATCGTGGTGGGTGGTTGTTACCTGCTTTTTCTAACAAATTTAATGCTGCTTTTACCTTTTAAATAACATCGAGACAAAGTTTCAGTTAAAAAAAAGAAGAAAGAGAAACACTCTTACTAAAAATATGGACTAAAAACCTGTAAATGTAGCTTAGCTGACAACTGAGTTTTCAAGAATTTGTTATTTTCTCACATATAGTTTTGTTAAAATGTGAGTAAAGATTATAGTAATAATACCATAGGTAATATGCTTCTAATGGAGATGAGCCCACAAAAGAAAAGAGAGAAAGAAAAAAATGAGACCTACTTATTTTTTGTGTGTATATAAGTTAAAATTAGAAACATATTTTCCTAATATTATTCACAACAATGTTCTATGGCCAAGAACATGAAAGTAGAAGAAATATTGAGGCAGTTGTTGGAAGAGGTGAAGGTGATAACAAAGGAACAAAGGGTCCATGTGGAGTGGGTTGGTTTCTGACAACATGAAACCCATCTCCTATTGAAATTGACAAGTCCATACAACACTATTTGCAATGGATCATGGCCATACCATGATGATAACCGATCCATTGTATAACCGTAGGATCCAACAATATAATTTTTTATCCACAGTTGAATTTTAAAAAGTCGAGTATTTTTTTTAAAACTGTGTAGCATTACTCTATTTTTCTAAATGAAGCTCACTTTAAAGACATAAAAATTTCTTGAGGTTCCTTTATAGAATCGATAATGTTATTTATACATACTTTTTTCACATAATTCACACAACTTGCATTACAACTATCTATTTCGTATTTTCTCTCTCCCTTTTTTCTTTCACTGTTAATGGCCCATGTTCCCTTATGTTAGTTATGTGTTGCCTTTTTATATGTAACAAACATTTCTCCTATTAAAGTTCTTGTGCTATGAAGTTTTTTTTGACTTTTTACTATCTAAAAAATTAATAGAAAAACAAAATATTTGTTCTTCAAATTAATATTGCTTCATACATATACTTTTTTATAAGCAGAGCTATCTAATCTCTGCTTTTTTGTTCTTATGTGTGTGTATGCTATCTAACTGATTATATAAATAAATTAATATTTATTCTTATTATATGAAGTATATGTTAAATCTAGAGCTAGGGGTGAAAGTGAGCTGGGCTAGGCCAAGCTTTGCCCTGAAAAGCCCAAGCCTATGCAAAAAACTTTCAATTTAGCCTGATTCAAGCCTAGTACAAGTCTAACTGTTAGCCTGACTTGACCCGTTTATAAAAAAAACAAATGGTCTGGCCTGGCCCATTAGCCTGTTAATTTTTAACTTCCAAGCATAACCATGAATCAACTTCACAAAGTACTCAAATTTTGTTGCTAAACCAAAAATTAAAATTTCAACGTCCAAATAGAATCATGAATCACAACAAAATTCATCATAATCTGCATTTAAGTCACTTTCAAAAGCAAAATGCTTAAGCTAAATAACATATATTTCATCAGCTCCAACAAACAAATCCATATTATGCAAATTAAAATAACTACATGAATCCAACAAACACATCATGCATGATGCTTGTAGTAAGTATAAGCTCTCCCAAAAATCTTTTAATATATTCATATACACAATCTAACATGTTGAGATATTGTTTCCTCCTACATAAGAAATAAAGTCAGATTTCTATTAATATATAATCGAATATAATTAAGTTATAAATAATTGCAATTGATTAAATTTATATCTCTTGTTTTTTTAAGGCATACTTATTCTATTTTATTTTATTTAAAACAAATAGTACAATATAGGTCAGCCTGTAGGCTTATAGGCCAGACCTTGTGAAAGTCGGCCTACGGCCTATTTATTAAACAAGCTTTTTCATAGCCCAAACCCAGCCTATTTTACGAAATATACTAGATCAGGTCTGACCTGACACAGGCCGAGCCGTAGGCCCTTGTAGGCCGGCCCGGCCCAGTTTCACCCCTATCTAGAGCACCTATCATTTTTGAAAATTATTTGTCACATTTGACTAATCATAGTTTAAAAAAAAGAAAAGAAAATCAAAGTTCCTTTGACTTCTAATATATTTCTCAGGTGGCGTTTTTTATTCTGACAGCTAAAATGAGCTTTATGAATTTCATATACATATGTTGTGACAAAAGAGACTTCCAAAATTTAACATTTAAAAAACTTGGATTTCAGTAGGTGCTTCCCCTGTATAGAGTAGTGGAAAACTAAATCTTTATTGAAGTAAAAGATAACTATATTAATCTTTTTAGGAAAAGAAAAGCTTATTACAGAAATCCATATGGTACAAATTACAATCAAGGACCATAACACCAAAATTTAAAGACCAAAAGCAAAGTTCTTATACATATTATGGAACTAATTTATTGCAATCCAAGCATGAATGAAGATAAATTTTTATATTCTTATGTCTCATTCTATTCATGTAATTTTCTTATTTCTTGCACAAATAAAGTAAATCTACAACAAACCCAGATAGGCCTTTTCTCATTTCCTTGTTTTTCTTTCTCCTATCTTCATTGCCCTTCTTCTTCTTCCTTATCTTCACCAAAAATTTATTCAATCTGGAGACCTTTAAAGACCCTTTGGATTTCTCTGGGGACCCAACTTTCTGTGCCATCACAGAAACTATATGATCATGAGAATGATGAGTAGGCTTTGATCCATGCAGAGATGGGAGTGCCATTAGATGCCTGTCTATAAGATGATTAAAGGACGCCAATTCATATGAGTCATATAATGGGCTACCACAATCCCACATGGACTTTGCTTTTTCTTCTTGTTCTTCCTCATCTATTTTTCCCTTCAATGTTGTTGCTGAATTCATCAGGGTTTGATTTCCACTCAAGTTTGTTGTTCTCATCTCCTCTTGGTTTTCTTCTGCAGCCTTAGATTGGTCTCGACGGAGTTTCCTATAAATGCCAACATCTTTGCATTGTATTTGCCTTTGCCTACTAAGGTTTTTGCTAGCCATCATAACATAATGGGATAACCCAACCCCCCCAAGTTTTTCTTTATATATATCATTTGTATATAATATTTGAGAGTTATATCTATGTAAAATGAAATAAAGTAAATGGTTGTATTAACTCTGACGGTTGAGGAAAATGACCAAAACTAATAATTTAAAATGAGAGTTTCAACCATAGGTAATGAGTGTCATGTACCTGTCTATGTAGGCCATTCATGATTCACCAACCACCTAAGCATGATCAAAGCATCTTCAGAAGTTTGGGTAGTTAGTATACAGTTAGGTACTGTGATAATTTATATGTGTTGCTTTGGTTTATGAAAGTGCATCTCTGCATAAATTGGTACTCTAAAGTGACAACTCATAATAAATTAATTTTTTGCCTTAGTCGTTGTTTTTGAGACACAACAGAAACGCTTATGTGGAACTTTTAAGTACATACAATTTGCTAACTAGTACGTTAAAAGAGACATCAAACCTTTAGATGTTAGGTCTGGTTAGGCTTGATCTTACTGGTTCTTTCTATGTTGGGTTTATTGTCCTATGTTTCATGCCAAGTGGGTCTAGAGAAATTCTTAATTTTCTAGAACAAGAAAAAATGTTGCTATGTATCATTCATTGTATTGTGTATCATTTCAGTTATGCAGGTCATTATTATCTTCCTCTTTAAGAACATTGTTAATGTGTTATATATAAGGTGGTACACAATTAATGGTATAGAAACAGAACTTTTTTTGGTTGAGTACATTGCCCTCCCACCATTCATAAAAGTGACTTCCACATGGGAAATTCACAAAAATAGGAAACAAACAACATGGCTCAATCCCATATTGATGCTTATCCCAAACTAGTTTGGGTTCAATCCCATATTGATGCCAAAATAAAATCATGGTGTATATGACTTCTCATATCCATCCTACATCATATACATAGTCATCATAGATAACCAAAGTCAACTTATTTATATCTCACAGTGTTATGAATGAGACACTTAATGCTCTGCTACATCTGATAGATATGGGTCATATTGCATAGGAGATATGATAAATTGGACAGTGGAAATATCTCAAATGGTACATGATAAGATTCATCCACCGCTAGAATAATCATAACTATTGGGTTATTTTAGGATAAAAGAAGAGGAAAATTAGGGAAAATGCCCTTTGAAATGAAGAATGAAATTATGTTAACTTCAATTTTTTATAAGCATTCCAACTGATAAACTCTATATATATGATCCTCACTTTGATGTTTGATTGCAA
The DNA here is from genome assembly GCF_033153095.1 of Gastrolobium bilobum. Taxonomy (NCBI): domain Eukaryota; kingdom Viridiplantae; phylum Streptophyta; class Magnoliopsida; order Fabales; family Fabaceae; genus Gastrolobium; species Gastrolobium bilobum. The sequence continues at coordinate 282,608 of NW_026900059.1, forward strand.
AACATAATATTTGAATCTAGGAAAAAAATATATCAGAATTATAATGAGCAAAACTAGGAGCGAAATTTGACTCAAAACTAATACCATCTCTGAATTATAGTCAAGAAAGAGTATGATATATATTAAACAATTTCAAAGGATCAAAAATCCAATGAAGCAATACATTGCTTTTATGCAAAATACATTAAGAACAAAGAATAACTCGCATTCTCATCACCTTATTTTATTCATGAGAGTACAGGATTTCCTCCACAAACCAATCAATTATAAAATCCAGAAAACCAAATTTTTATTTTCTTGTGCTTCTTTCCCCGTACCTCCTTAGTCACCTTCCTCTTCCACATGATCTTCTCAAAAAAGTCACTCAAGCTGGTCAACTTGGAAGAACCTTTGACTTTTGCAGTTGAAATCAACACTTCACCAGGATCAGAGAGCTTGGTGATGATCTTCTTTGATCCATTAAGATATGGCCACACCATCATATGCCTCTCAATTATATGAGAAACTGAGATCAACTCTTGTGAATCATATAATGGGCTGCCACAATCCCATATTGGAAATGCTCCTACTTCTTTCTCATCTTCAAATTCCATAGAAGCTGTTCTCATCTTGCCTGAATTTTCTGGTAGTGTCAAAGATTGGTTCAAGGAGACTTTGCATCCACTTTTATATTATGGAGCCAAAGCTGTTCTTGGCAACAAAATAAAATACCATGCTAATACATTTAAATCCTGAGATTCTTAACATTAACCATGTGCATGATGAGGATCAATATCATACAAAGCATCTGCATCTAAAAGGGTTTTTCTATACAAATAATTGGCTCAGGTTTGTCCAAGAAAATGACAGATCCATTGATTTTAATATTAGGTTACTACACAAGTAAACAAGATGGTTGATTGAAAAAATGATCAAATTGATATCAATCATAATTGATTGATATCAATTAGAATTGTTAATATTTATTATCTTTAACTGTTTTAATATTAGATTGACATGAATTAATGGTGATTTTGAATCTTTGATCAACGTGGATCAACTTTGCCTTGTGGCGGACTCTATTGGATACGAGGCCACCTGGGTGAATGAAATGAGAACAAAATTCTATCACCAAATACATGGATCAACTGGTATAAGGATACTCTAACGTCCCGAGTTCGAATCATTGAGAATGTATCTATGTTAAATCTTGGGGAGTTTTGCATTCCATATGATGCTACAGACTCAAATTGGACTAGTCGAATTATCGATGAACCGATAATAATATAAAAAAAGAAAAAAAAATTATACTTACAACTTATTTTTATTTATAATCATATCTTAACCGTTGATTTCCGTCAATCAACGGTTATTATTTTCGTAAATCAAACTCATTAATTAATTATTAATTTGCAATAAATGATAACCGTTGATTAAGGAAAATAAATTGTTAAAATATGATTGTAAGAGGTTGTAAACGAAAATAGATCATAAATATAACCTTCTTCTAAAAAAACGCAAAATTCCAAAAATCATATCAAATTATTCTTATCTTTTAACTCTGTTTTTGCATTAATTATTCTTCCTTCTATTTCAATTTCCTTGTCTCTCCGTCCCTGTCTTCTAATTTTTTTATTTGGTTCATAACAGTTGTTGCTTTTATTATTTACTCTTCCTCCGTCATGGATTTCAATACGGTTTTTGACTGCATCTTCGACAATTTTATCAACACCGCTTTGGATAGGGTTTTTAATCAATCGCTATATTGTTATGTCAAATATGGAGTCACATTTATAACCACATCAACCAAACCGCAGTTAAGCACGAGGATGCATAACCGAAATCTCAAATTTCTTTTCACCAAAAAAAAAATCTCAAATTTCAATAAATATACTTTTTTAAAATTATTATAACTAGAAATAGTATCAATTTTTTTTTCTAGTGTATTAATTCGAAAGTGTTCGCTTGAAACAGCTTTGGCTCACATTCTCACTGTTTTTCCGAATTGGGATTTTTATTATTTCGGTAAAGAATGAGTTTAACCTAAAAGTTTAAGTTGTTGGGTTAGGCTAAGTTAATATTTTTATATATCTCTAACACGTCTACTCACAAGAAAGCTCATTGTGGTTGAAAGGTGAATCAGGCCCAACCAACCTATCTGTGCTAAAAAATTTCACAAAAAAATATAGGGCGGCGAGGATCAAACCCTAAACATCGAGGCTCTGATACCATGTAAAGAACCAATTCAACCCAAACATTTAAGTTGTTGAGTGAGGCTACATTAATGATTTTATATATACCTCTAACACGCCCCCTCACAAGAAAGTCATTGGGCTTGAAATATGGATGATGCATCAGACCCAACTTACTTAAAAAAAGGAGGCAGTGAGGATTGAACCCAGGACACCTAGGCTCTGATACCATGTAAAGAACAAATTTAACCCAAAAACGTAAGTTGTTGGATGAGACTATATTAACGATTTTATATATCTCTAACACGTCTCTTCATAAGAGAGCCCATTGGACTTAAAAAGTAGATGATGCATTAGGCCTAACCTACATTCATAAGAGATACCATATAAAGAACCAATTCAACTCGAAAGCTTAATCTGTTGTGTGAGACTTTTATATATTTCTAACACGTCCCCTCGCAAGAGAGCCCATTGGACTTGAAAGATGGATGATGCATCAGGCTCAACTTACTTGTGACACCGAGGTTCTGATATCATGTAAAGAACTAATTCAACCCAAAAATTTAAGATGATGGATGAGGTTACATTAATGATTTTACATATCTCTAACAATTAGTCAATCTTAGGCCAAATGATTATCAGAAAATTGTAAGGTAGGGCTGGCAATATGGGTTGACATGACATTATATGACATAACGTGAACGTGAATATACTCAACAATTACGATACAAATTTAAAAACGGGTCAAAACCTTCATTACGAGCACAATTTATTTTGTGGGTTGATATAATACTATCCTAAAATTAACCCATTCATCTCAAAGTGTTATTTATTACGCGAGTCGACACAACATGAGATAACATAACACAATATGAATAATATGTAAAAATATTAACTTGGGTTAGTTTCGTGTTTACAAGTTGACACTCAACAGATAAGAAATTTTTCGTGATAATTTTTAATAACACGAACACCAAACAATTTAAAAATGGATCAACAAATATCTCCGGTTGTGATCGTATTGTGTCAGCTGGTGGTATTTAAAATTGCTACATAATTTAAAAAAAAAAAAAAAAAAATTGCTACATCTATTGAACGTCAAAACAGACAAGTGAGAATACGCGCAATGGAGATATGCCGTGTACACGTCATGACATGAAACTTAATCTTTTTTTATTAATAAAAAAACTTCTAATCTTTTTTTACTTTTTTGGTGAATATAACTTGTAGTCTATAATGTCACGTATGTGCATACGCAATGGTTGTCCTACTTTTTTCGTGTCCTATTCTTTAATATTCTAGTAAGAGTTTCATCAAAGAGTTATTTCTATGTTTTACTGCCAATAGATTAGCCCCAGACAATCATAGTAAATTCAACCCAATCTCCTATGGAAATGAAGGTGGTGTTGCTATAAAGTACATGGAATATCTGGAGACACTGACAAAATTGTTCATTATGTTTATCTAGATGACTTGAAGGTGACTCTTTATTTTAGATTGGATCTTTTTGCAGATTTTATAAACTACAAAAAATATCTTAACCATAAAACAATGAGAAAAATATTTTTATAATTATTGTAGATAAGTTTTCTGTATTTACTCCTAAAATGACGTTGTTTTGAGATTGAAAGACTAAAAAGTTATAATTATAAAAACTATAAAAATCCTGAAATAAATTAAAATTATAAAAACACCATGATTTCCGTCCTAAAACGATGTCGTGTTAGACTTACTGCAGATAACTTATCTGCAGTAACTGCAGAAAAAATGAATCTTAAAACAATTTAATTTTTTTAGCAGTATTAGTATATAGGTTTATTGTTTCTCATATTATAAGAGATAAATTTATTTTTTACATATATATAAAAGTGTGCGAGGTCTATATTTTCTCTTTCTCTCCTATCTTCATATGGATTCACATGAGCCTCACACACTTTTATGTGTGCTTTAAGAGATAAATTTATCGCTTATAAAAACAATAAACCTTTAGTATATATAATTCATTAACTGTCAACGGTTATAATTTATTTTATTTTATAAATTAAAAGAAATACTCAATTTCTTTGTTCATAAGGACAACTTTAGCCTTTCAAAAGCGGGACAACAATCAAAGTGTCATACTTTTTGCAAAAAATTACCTAATGCTGCAATTTTTTTTCTAAAATACCACGTCATTTAATTCGTTACAATACTTATAGCGAGTTAAGTGTGGACACGTGGCAGAAGGTGCATAGCGACGTAAGCTGCTGCGCAGAGCAACGAGATTACGTGGCGTCAAATGTACTATGCATCATAACATATTACGTGTGTGTCATAAAATAATTTAAATTAATATAGATTGAATTAAACTAAAATTATTAACAAACATAAATTACATTTAATTCATTAACACTTCTAAATAAATTACATTACCTTAAAAAAATTAACATAACTTAAACTAAATTAAATGAAATTAACTAACACTCCTAAAAATAATTAATTAATAGTTATAAAATAATTTAAATTAATATAGACTGAATTAAACTAAAATAATTAATAAACATAAATTACATTTAATTCATTAACACTTTTAAATTAAATTACATTAATTGCTTACCAAAAAAAAAATTACATTAATTAACGGTTCAAAAAAAATTAACATAACGTAAACTGAATTAAATGAAATTAATTAACACTCCTAAAAATAATTAATTAACAATTATAAAATAATTTAAATTGATATAGACTGAATTAAGCTAAAATAATTAATATAAACTATTAATTAATTATTTTTAGGAGTGTTAATTAATTGCATTTAATTAACAATTACGTGGCCATGCACGTTCTGCCACGTGTCCACACCTAACTCGCAAGTGTTGTAGCGAGTTAGGTGACATGGCATTTTGAAAAAATATTTGCAGAGCATTGTATTCAAGTAATTTTTTGCAAAAAGTGAGGCACTTCGGTCATTGTCCCTTCAAAAATCCGTCGTAGCACTACCAAACACTAGATTAATTGATAAAGGGTTACTCTAACGTAATTTGTGATCTTGAATTGAGTATATGAAACGTAGTTGTGTTAAAATTTGATAGGAAAATTTTTATCACCCATGTAGTAATCGATGAACCATGGGTAATATCAAAAAGTAAAATTAAAAAAAAAAATATTGTCTTGCGATTTAATAAATCAAGATGTCCAATCAGAGATTGATATGTTAATATAAGATCTGTTTGTTTTCTCTCAGGTACCTATGGGGAGGTACCGTAGAGATCAGCGGATCACTGTGCAATCAAGGCGTAGGGTGTGTGCATAGTGATAAGCTAAGAGAGAAGGTTTTGAGAATACGTACCTTATTGGTTTAGCTCCTTATTTATAGATAGGTTACCTGACAGGAGTGGACTTCTGGACCTCTTAGGAGTATTTGGGGTCGAATTGTTGATCCATTGCTGTCGTAGTAGAATTAATATAATTAAAAAATATTTTCTTAATTTCCTCTTAAATGTTAGCCCTATTTAAACCTTCTAAAATATGAGCTTTTCTGAGGTCCATAACACATGCATAGCCAGTAACTACTACACAAGGCCACCAGTATGTTCTTCCATTGTAAGGTTCACCTAACTGCTTTTTAGCACTGAGATTCTTATACTTTTTCCCCTTCTAATCACAGTAAAGAAGTCTCAGTCACGTGAAAGCTACGTTGATGATGCTGAAGAAAGCTTATTTGTCCTTTGTTTTAATTAGTGGTCAATTGTTATCATGGGGGGATTCTGATTGGTGCATCAATAGTCTTAGGAGTGTTTAAGCCACAATTAAAGCCTCCCACTCGCAAGGAGAAATTCTATATTTTGTCTATGTAAGCATGTTTTGTCTCCCCACTCCACTTTTCATCCTCCTATCTTTGGTTAACATAAACAACTTGGAAAACGCATTTGTATATCAACAAAATCTTTTTTTAATTCCTTTTGAAATCAGCCATGGATAAATTTTAAGGCATTATGCATATTCTTGAGGGAGAAAAGAGATACTATATGTGTATACTAAAATTCTAATATTTCTATGTATATGAGAGCACACATAGATTGGTATGTGCATTATTTATTCTTTAATTTCAATAGACTCTTGTGTGAGGGATCTGTTAGAAAAATCTAACATAAAACTATTAATGCAATTCGTGGTTTTTTTTTTTTTTTTAAGTTGATTTGTTTTGTCCATAGGGTACATATTCATATGATCTATCACCTTTATTCACGACAATCATGGCCTTTAGCTCCAATACTAAAAAAACATTTTTGATTTCATTACCAACCGAACATGTGGATTTCTATCCATTACGGTCAACCATTGACTATATATTATTGTAGAGGGTGCAACAGAGGTGATGAAGGTGGCAGAACATAAAGAATTATGAGTGGAAAAACAAAAAAGTTAAAAGGAGGTAAAAATTTGCACATTGGTTAAAAAACTGAAACGAAACTTCTATGAATTTATATTACCAAATTTTATTCAATTGAAAGCAGCACTGAGATAGTTCTTCACAACATTTTCACACAATATTTGCAACACTTTGCTATTATTAGGACCTACACATCTTGGTGTCTTGAACTGACTAACAGCAGCACCTAATCCTAGGTAATGATCAAGAATCTTTTGAAATGTTCCTCTCTTAACAACTCGGAGTTCAAGGGGCCCAATGCAATTGACTTTACGAGAACTAGTGTAGCCAGCATCAACAAAAGACTTATCTAAACAGTTGCAGCATTCACTAAGCAATTCTTCACTTGCATCACCACTGATTTCCCAGAAGATAACATAGTGCCCTGGTTCTTTGGATAAATCAACATGGCTAGTGTAGTCAACAACTTCCAATTTTTCCTCTGCTAACAATTCAGATGCTGCTTCCACAGCTAACTGTAAATCCTTCTCTGTGTTCTTGTCAATGTTAATGCTAAGCAGAAGACCACACCTGCGAACAAACTTGAGTTGTGGAGTTGAGTTATGGAACCCCATAACCTTCACCACATCCCCTAACCTATACCGGTATAAGCCTGCAAATTATCCAAGTTACAATATTAGGAAAAATCTTAGAATAAAATGATACATGCAGATAACTACAGGCACAGTAAGTTCTATGAAACAAATCCAAATTAGTTGTTGTAACTTGTAAGAATAGACCTATGTTGTAACTTATAATGGTGTAAGTATGTTACCTTAATGTGATTAGGTATGTACTATGTTCCTTTGCAAATCAGAATGAAAAAATTGCTTTAAGCTGGTCCCATGTGGGTCATATCACCGCCCCACAAAAAAAAAATGAAAAGTAAATAGCTTTTGTTTTATTAATAAGCATTTTGGCTAAAAGCTTTGTCAGAAAGTGAAATCCCTCTAGAATACTCTCCACAATTACTCACTTATATTCCCAATATAGACTAACCCGTAAGCATTATTCCCTTTCAGAAAACAATATACAGAATAATATTCTGAAATTTAAAGGAAAAAATGCATTTCCTTTTCAAGACTCTAGATGGAAAACAAAACACAATTGGTCAAGTAATTATTGTGTTTATGGTAATATCATGTCAGTATCAAAATTTGGCAGTGTGGTGGAATGTGTACCTTAGTCATCATTTATTAAATGGAAGAAAACAATTAATAACTAGAGAAGAATTTGGTACCTGCTGGATTGGTAATAACAATCTCATACTCCTCACCGACCTTAACTTCAGTGAGGCCCACTGGCTTAGGATCCATACAGATTCTTTCCATGTCTGTCAGAGGGATGAATTCAAAGTAACCAATTTGAGGAAGCACAGTGTAAGTGGCCAATTCAGGAGGCAATCTTGGGCTCACATTTGTTGCTATCCATCCTTCAGAAGATCCATAGTCAGAAGTCAATAAAGGCAACTCTCCAGCATAATGCCTCAACTTTTTCAAATAAGGCTCCATTGACCCAGTCATGATCCCATAAACATACTTAACATTAGGGAAAAGCTCTGGTATCAAACCATACCAATTGCTCAACCCCATGCACTTTTTGTGGATCAAGTTGGCTAGTTCAGGGTCTGGTTTGAGCAGTTTAGACATGACACTTCTAATGGATGGAACTGTGACCCTACTTGTAAGGACCCCTTCACGGATATCAGCACATAGGTCTTCCCACACTTGTTCAAAGGTTCTAAAAGCATGGACAATGCTATGTGCGAATGTAGAAGACACCAACTGAACTTCCTCCCTGAAAATTAGCCCACACAAGAGATGGCAGTACAATGATTGGTGAAAATCAGGACCAAATATCACTTCATCTGGACTGCAACATTGGGACTGAAGTGCTTTCATTGCACGCTTGAACCCTGAATTGCGGAACACATTGGTTGTAGCAGTTCCTGCTGCAAGACCCCCTTTTGTTTTGAACTGCTTGCTACTGTAGATAAAGCTTAAAGCCTTTCCATTTTTTATGGGAAACTCTCTTCAGAAATGGAATTGTTTGTGTCAGTTTCCAATTCCAACTAGCAGAAAAGCTTTGTGAGTAGAAAGAAGAAAGAAGAAAAAGGTACATGTGAGTGAAGAATACCTGTTCCTAAAGGCAAAAGAGGTGTGATATATCTGCACTGTGGTTTTAAACAATTCATCATTCCATGGTACATGTTTTGGATTACCCTGAGTAGTGCCAGAACTGCAAGAGTTTCACTTTTTTTTAAGAACTCAGAAACTAATGAATTGCAAATTCAAACTACTTAGATGAAACAAGGGAGAAGGGGTCAACGTCAAACCTTAAAGAAATGGTTGTGATGGGTTTTCCAGTGAGAATAGGAGAATCACCATCACCATCAATCATTCTGTTGATGTAAGGCTCCAAGTCCTTGTGAGTGACTAGAGGGACACAGGCCTTGAAACTCTCAGGGTCAGTTCTTCCATTGAGTCCCAAACTCTGCAAGTATTCAGCTGATGCGTTATCTTCCAAGATCCTTTTCAGTGTTTCCCTTTGAATCCTCTCAGCATCCTTTGTCAGAGCCTCAAATTCCTCTATCACTTTTTCCGTGTCAAATACTTCCACTTTCTCTAGCATCTTCACAGTCCTTCAGCTGCAGCACCTATCACGAAAAAAGTAACAAAAGCAATCAATTATATAGCGGATTGAGTAAAGAGTTCTTCTTATTATTATTTTTTAATGCTGCCCCAAAATGGTAAAAGTGGAATAGTTAGTTTATAAGAAGAAAAAAAATTCTGAAAAAGACAAACAATAAACACAAACATTGCATTGGTCATTGGAGTTGAAAAATATAGATAAAGCCAAACTGCACTATTCAATTCCGGTTTCTTTATTATCATCATTATTATAATTTAAGGTGTTTTAATGTTCCCTCCTTGTTTTCCTTGCCACTGGACCCAGACGAATAAATTCTGAAAATAAATGCAAGAAACATGACAAATGCACATTCAAGAAGTACTCTGAACCATTTAGAAAGACCAAAACAGAGTTAAATTTGCAAAAACAAAAACAAAATAAAATAAAAGAATAAAAGGAAGACAGAAACAGAAATCACGACGAATATTCTGAGTTATGTTCTTTCTATTTTCCTTATTTTCTCCCTTGTTCATGTAAGTCAACTAAACTTTCCAAGAGAACAAACACCAAAATCAAAATTCTACAACAATCAAATCGAGGTCGAGAGATTTCGAGATATAAAGAAGAGAATTCATTACAAAAAGTAATTGTGAGTGACCCATGAACTGTAAGAACATAAAAAGCCAAAAAAAAAAAAAAAAATAGTCAAAAGGGAAAGAAAAAGTAGTCCATGAAGGGTAAAAGGACGAGAACAAAAAGTGGTTTTTTTTTTCTTCCATAAAGATGAGCTTTTGAAATAGCTTTTGCAGAGAAACTAACCAAATTGGGTAAGATAGATAGAAGAAGATGACAACTTGGGACCAGAAAATTGAACCCAAAAATCTCATCAATTACTTCTCAAAGATTTCAATGAAAGAGAGAGAGAGAGAGAGAGAAGTCAACAAAAAACATGTCATGTTTGTTTCGGGGGTAAAAAAAAAAAAAAAAATCATGGCAATTCATCTGGGTTTTCTAATTTGTGGAACTTCAACAACCATGGATTGTTGAATAACCCAGAAGCCAACGGAAGTAAACTGGGGAAAAAATGAGATTTTTTTCAAAAGAAAGGGGAAAAAAAGATTTTTTTTTGTTTTTTTGTTTTTTTGGTTTTGTTTTGTGTTTGTGTTTGTGAAATACTAGAAAATGAATACCTACCTAGGATAATCTTCCTGTGTTTAAGGTTTGAGGGGGACAGAGAAGGGTTTGTCAAAACAGAAAGAAACTAGAGAGAGAGAGAGAGTAATGGATCTGAAGTGAGAGAGAGAGAGAGAGAGAAGAACTTAGTATATTGTTAGTGAGGGAAAGACAGAAGGAACTGAAGATGCAGAATAGTCAGTTATAACTTATAAGAGTGCTGAGGTCAAGATTCACCTCGGGGTATGCAATTTATAGGCATCATCTATTTCAGTTTCATTTTGCAAGAATTCTTTTTTTTTTTGCTCTTTTCTCAGTTCATAATTTTGCCCATGGATTCACCTCTGAATTACCAAAGAGAGATAGTGTGTGTGAGTTTATTTATGAAAATCCAATTAATTATGTAATGTTTTATATGATAGGTTATATTTATTACTATTTTTCTTACTATCAATTTGATCAAAATCAAAATAATATCATATGAGAATGATTGATTTAATTTTAATTTAATGATAACAATGTTGATAATAAGAGATAATAATAAAAATAGTAGAAGTATAACTTCCCTGTGTTTTAAATAAATTCTTATCCTTTGAATTCATAATAACATTAGCAACACACTATTTTATATAGGTCTGGGATAATAGGCTACCTTATTTGAATTCAAGCCAAATTTTCTTAAATAGAAATAATAATGTTAGTGTTAATGACATTTATTATCTTGATTCTGAATTTTCACCAATTTAGAAAACCACTAATAACATTATTGAATTCAAATTAATCAATGGCATTCACCATTGGCAATTATGGCAATTATTTAAATTAGATTAGTATCTAGTATCTAGTATCTAGTATCTAGTATACCTATAAATATGAGAATAATGCTACAGCAGTATCCTTATCCTTACTTTCAATACAAGGTATTAAATGAAAAAGCTATAAGTATTTAATATATTAAAAACTTAAAAATATTTAATATTTTCTTGCTTTTATAATTAGAAGGAATCTTAAACTAATATTTATTTTTTGTATGGGACAAGATATACTTACCACCAAATTTTTTTATCATTTTTACAATCAACCTAATCATCGTTGATTTTCGTTAATCTAATAGTTATAATTTATTGGGAATAATAATTAATTAATAAATACAACCCAATAATTTTAATAAATTATAATAATTAGATTGATGGAAATCAATGATGATTAGATTAGTTGTAAAGGTTATAAACTTTTTTTGGTGGTAAGTATATCCTTCTCTTACAAAAATATATAATTTGATTTTTTAAAGTGCGGAGCTCTTATAAAAAAAATTCAAACTTACAACGTTGATTTAAAAAATAATGAATTAAATTTTAACAATTTCATATTATGTAAGATACGTGTATGTAATTTATTATGATTTTAATCATTGATTTTTCAATCAACCTCTATAACTCCATTTTCCCCCAAAACAAAAACTGCACAACTTACTTTAGAAAAGTTAAAGTAAATAAATAATTAAAACTTCCTTAATGCCGTAATAATTAGGAATGTATTCAATCTTTTTTAAGCTAATTGTTTGCAAGGATTTGGCACTTCTCTAATCGGATTTTGGGCTTCCTGTAATTAGTGATGTTAATAGAATTCAAACCCATTTACATTATTATTATTATTATTATTATTTTATTATACAAGTCTTGATACTTAATAGTGTTTAATGTACTTATCTTAAAATGAGATAAAAATATTAATTGGTTTTGGGCACTTTGAGGATTAGTTTGCTTAAATAGTAATGATTAATGACACTTATTATCTATATATTTTTTTCTTTTAGATATTAATATTAATTATCTCTTTGAGACGAATAGGTTATTCCCACAAACTTCAATTCATTGAACTAGTTATAAAACTAATTTCGAATGTGAGGAAAGTTAAGGATTATATTTATTCTTTTAGTGATAGAGATGTATCATCTTTATCTTGATCTGGTTAATGTTTAATTGAATTTACCTTTTTATTAGAAATCAGGAAGGGTAAAAGTGTTAATTGAATTTTGGGCTATTTAAAAGATCATTAATCATATTTAATAAAGAAATCACTTAATACTTCAGATAAAAAAAAAACCTTTTAATATTTTCATTAGAAAATTAGGAAAAAAATAACGCTATGTCCGCTTTAAAAGATAGTCTAATAATTCTCTTATTTACTTCTTTGACAAAAAAAACAAATAGATTAAAAAAGCACATGGATCAATTTATAGAAGGTTGTTCTAATTTGATCATTTGTCTCGATATATGCATTAATTGAGTTAAGAATTTGATAAGAAGAGCTTTATTACTATTGTAGTTCGAATTGAATTAGTTGGTTATGTATATTAAAAAAAAAAGAATTAAATGGGTAGTCAATGAACCGATAAAAAAATCAAAAAGAAAGAAAGAAATACATTGCTAAAAATATTTACCACGTCGATCATTAAGATTATTTAACACACGATATTGTCATATTAAAAAGAAAAACGAGAGAATCTATTTGCGCTCATGGATCTATTAATGCATTTATTTTTTATTTTTTATTTACTAATTAAATAACTAAAAGAGTTATTCGACTAATATTGTTTTAAAGAAAAAAAACGACATTTTTTTAAAGAGAAATATTAGGCTAATATTACATTACAACTTAGAATTATCATTTATAGTGTATATATATTACAATTTAGAAATAGATATACATTATTTAGGTGACAACAACATCTAGGCATTAGCTAGTTTTCAAAAAATTTAAAATTTGGCATAGATAAAGGCTAAAATTTGACAGTAATGTAAAACAGGTAAAAGGATAATGAGAGCTAATATATTGTAAATAATTCTAGTTTAATTAATTTAAAAAAAAATGATTGCTAATTTTGTCGTGTTAACTTAATTATATTATCACTAATTTCAAAACAAACAAAATCTGTAATAAGTCTTCACACATCTAGCATGACTAGCTAGCAACCCACTTTGCTTATCTATTCTCCCAAAAGATCATTTGTCCTTATCCTTATCTTTTCAATAATAGTTTACCTTAACTTCCGTAGTGTAACTACTAATAGGTCTTTGTTTTCCCTTTTAAACAAAGTAATTTTTATCACTTCTTTATTTTAAAAGTACTTTTTACAAAAGTTAAAACTATTTATATTTTTATAAAAATATTTAGTTTTTGAAAAAAATATTTGACTTTTAACTTCTGCTTTTCTTAAAAGTTAAAATTTTTAGCTTCTGAATGAAAAAATTAAGTTTTTAACTTTTTTTGTGACTTCTCCTTTTTTTAAAAGCAGATATCCAAACGATTTAAAAACGAAAAGTGTTTTTTTTCTTGAAAAAAAAGCTCATCTAAGTATATACCCACAATAAATATGGATTAATTATATTTGTTACCTCTTATTATCATCTCTATTATTGTCGAATTAATAGATGAAGTGAATGAAAAATGGTATCTTTTGAATCTAAAATTATTTTACGATAATAGGGATCATAAGTGTAGCATAACCGGACTCAAGTTAAAGGGTTTGAATAATTTCCGGGATATATGTATATCTTAGTGTTATCATTATAATAAAAAATATATATAACCGATCTCAAATAATTTTTAAAGTTGATATTTAGGACGGTTAGCACGTTTTAACTAAAAAGTTGTCAGAATTAGAGATTCAACGATAACTATGAACTTGGGGCATCTTCACTCTTCAACGATCCAAGTGAGAGTTGAAGCATCGATGTTCCATTATCTTATGACCACTACTGATTTCATAATAAAATAAAGGGAAATAATTATCTTATTTTAATCGAACTACTCGACCTAGAGTGGTTTATGAACAGGTTTGAGAATTTAAAAAATTGATTCAAACCGATTTTTAACTCGACTAAAGAAAATTTCAATCCCCTTTCAAAAATTTGAAAATACGTTATTCTTATATTTATATATTTCAATTTAAAAAAATATATTAAATGTTATTAATTTTTTAAAAATTATTATTCACATATTTTATATATTTTTAATTTTATAATGAGGTGTAAATAAGTATTTATTTAAAAATATATTTTAAAATTAATTGTGATGATTTAGTAATTTTGGTTGCATTTTGTCATTGAGAAAAATCAACTTTACTTATGTAAAAATTGAGTTTTTTTTTATCTTTTAGTAATGTTAAAAAAGAAAGATATTTATTACATATGATTTACATAACATGTTAAAAATACGTGCTAAAATTGGAATTTGAGAATGTGTAAAATCAGTTTCAATTAAGTAATAAAAATTATAAGTATAAAATAGTATTTTTATATATATATATATATATATATATATATATATATACATCATTATAAAAAATAAAGTTTTTATAAAAAATATCTCTTTAAATTGAAAACTTTAAATTCAAAAGAAAAATTATTGCGTACAAAACTTAAATAGATTAGACTGTATCGCTATTCAAAAGATAAATAAATGTCTTTATATCAAATCACACTAGGAATATAGCAGATTATTAAATAAACGCACACTATTAAGTCAAAAATAATATCTTCAAATTTTAAAAGTATAAAAATAGCTTAAAATGTTAAAAATGAGTTCGGAACAGTTCAAAATTAGTTTAGGACTAGTTCAGATAAAATTCAAAACTGATTAGGAGACAGGTTCTAAATCAATTTTGAAAACGATTTTGGAACAAATTCCAAGTCGATTTAAATAAAAAATGGTTCAAGAAAAGAAAAATCAATGTTCATGGATTATTAATCCTATCGAGCCAGACAGGATCACAAGGGCAGTAAAATTTTTTCTACCAAGTTCTTAACACAATTGCGTACCTAAAACTCAAACTTCAGACCACTAATTATGCTAGAACAACCTATTATGGGTTCATCATATAGGTCCATGCTCTAAAAGGCCCCAGAGGGGCAACAACAGAAAGGAAATTAATGGAAATAAAAAAAAATCCTCAAATGATACTAATCATAGTACAACAATGGACCAAACATTGAGCCTCCAAAAAGTCACTAAAAGTTCAGAATTTCAATATCTACATATAAACTCTATAAATAAGATGTAAAACCTATAGGTATGACACTTACACTCTTTTTATTTATTGTCATCGTACACACACATCACCTTATTGGCTATACCGTTATTTTTTGTGTATAGTGATCTGATCTACTACCTTCAAAAGTAATCATTCCATAGATACCTGAAAGAGCGCTTAGATCCAAGATCAAATCACTAATCTTTGACTACACATTTCTATCTCTCAAATAAAACACAACTCTTTAACAATTGATCAACATGTTTGATGATATGATTTTATTTTATTTTTGGTAAACATGATTTTATTTAGAGAAAAATATTTGTCATTTTAAATGACATAAAATTATGTTATTTTAAGAGAGAGATAGACACAAAAGAAATATATTTAAAATTTAAATTAAAAAAAAACTAATCACTTTCTCCTCCATGATTTTCATTCTTTGTGTCTATCTCTCTCCTAAAATGGCATAATTTATGTCATTTAAAATGACAAACATTAAACCCATTTATTTATTATATTCACCTAAAGAATGTGATTCTAATTTTATTTTATTTTTTGGAAACTATGTGATTCTAATTTTAGTGTAAAACAATCAAACAAAACCCATATTTCTAAGGGTTTGTTTTTTCTAAAGTTACTTTAGATAACTTTATCTAATGTTCATCGAAACGATATCGTTTTGGGGCGGAAATCATGGTGTTTTTATAATTTTAATTAATTTCAGGATTATAATAGTCTTTATCATTCTGATTTTTTAATTTTTCAACTGCAAAACGATGTCGTTTCGATGAACATTAGACAAAGTTATCTAAAATAACATTAGATAATTTTTTCCCTATTTCTAATCACCTTCTCTTGTGTGAACCAAACGCTCCAATTATAAAAAGGGGTCAACATCAATTAGTCTAATTAAAAATTAGTATCATATTCAAATGTATTAAAAATTCATGCTTACAGCAAAAAATGCCGTATACGCATCAGACCTATATTCTTTAAGTAGTACATCTAGAAAGCCGGAGATAATTCATACTAGTAAATATTATTTTTCATCCTCAACAAATTTTACGATGTCCGTGTTAGTTCCTAGTAAATAAAAAAGCTCATCGTGGTCCCTAAGAAATTAAAAATGGACTCATTTAGTTGAAATTGTGGTCCCTCACAAATTCAAAAAAGACCCATATTAATCCCTAAAACGATTAAAATAAGTCCATTTTGAATTTTTAGGGACTGCGATGGACCTTTTTATTTGCTATAGGAACTAAAGCGGACATCGTAAAATTTGCTGAGGACAAAAAAGTATTTACTCTTCATACTATAACGTACATATATATTGTCTGTTAATGCGAGAGTACTGTGTTTGGGAACGGCATTAAAATAAAATAATTTGCGAAACAATTAATTTAATAAAATACCACTGCTCATTAACCTGGGAAAAAATAAATAAAAGCAACAACAGATTGGACCACTAGACAAAATAAATGTTATTTTTTACTCGCTTGTAACACTTTGTTTTATTTTTGTATATAATTTTTCCTTTCTATATTTTGATTTTTCCTCTTTCATTGTCTGATTATAGATAGATAGATAGATAGATATTTAAATGGGAAAAAGTTGGATTTCAAATGTATTTTGAAGACTAGAAAGAACAAATCACATAGCCGCGCTTACGACTCTTTCAAGATTAAAATTTGATTTTCTATTATACTCAGTGATATATGACAATAATTTTCCTTTTTCCAAAGTAACATTTCCCTCTCAAGAAAATGACATATATTTGGGTAAAGGAAAATTATTGGAACGGGATGACTTTTGTAATTAATAATTAATGCAACTTGCCAAGAGCTTCACAATCCACAATTAAATTAATTCATAGTAATTTTTTATAAGAAGTATACTAGAGACGAGTAATTGGCTGCAGGTGCCTAAAATGGCGACCTTTTTAATGCCTTGGCCATGTGATTTGTATATTACGATGCCAAGAAAGTTGAAGAAACAAAATAATGATAGTTTAGTTAGTCTACGATAATTAAGCAAGCGAAGGTAATAATATATGTTTGATCCTACACAATATCATTTTTAGGAGAAATTTAAATTTAAGCTTTAATTCTGGATCTGTCCCGAACAGAATTGTCTTCTATAAAAAATACTTAGTTTATAAAAAAAAAAAAAATTGAAGAATAAAACATAATGACTATGATCTTCAAAAAGATGATAACAAGAATTAAGATTTTTCTTCAAATAAATAGAGGGATAGCATAGGTAGCTATACACATGACACAAATTAACCTGTGAGAGGTTGTGGCAGTCTTATCCTACAACCCTTCATAGGTTAAGAGAAGAGGTAGCCAGTTCAAACAGGGAAATGGTCAATTTGATATAAAAATATAAATACATAGCTTATACGATTTTTATGTGTAGCAGTTAGTTAACATTACAGTTAGATTGTTATATTTAAATTACAAGTTCACAGCATCTCTCTATAACAATTCAGATTAATTCCATCAATTCATTCTCTCGTGCAGAGCCGGACTTACGGTGGTGTTGCATGTGTGTATGTGTGTCTGCACATGCAGACACAAACATTTGAGAATTTCTTTTTTTTAAAAAGGTGCGTGATTTAAGTAATGTAAAAAAAATAAAAAAAATTAGGAAGATTTAAAAAAAAAAAGTAAACATAGGCTCAACTATAATAGTTAAAATTGAGATCTTACCTAAAATCGGAAGGAGGATAAAAAATCATAAAACGTAAAATCTTAACATAAAAAAAATTGTAAAAGTGTTTGAAATTTTGATAAAATCGTTTTGATTAAAAAAAATCGTAAAATCACATATTTAAATTAGGATTTTAACTAACATGGGCTCAACCCAACCAACTCCTATAATTAAAAGCTTAAAGCTTAAATCTTATATATTTATAATTTTCTACAAAAATAATTGCTGCCCCCGAACCCCCACCTTAAGTGATAAATAAAATTTTCTGGATCCGCCACTACTCTCTCTTGTGTGTCAATTTCTATATGTCATTTTCTCTGCCTTAAGTTCCTCTGCTTCTTCATTAATTTTTTGTCATTATGCCTTAGGATTTAATCTTTTGGTATAAACTTATTATGTAAACGCAGTCCAATCTCAGTTTAAATGTGTACGACTTTTCATGAGATGGTATGCCAGGATGCCAATGTATGTTAGAGATATTTACATAAATTTATTAATGTGCATATTATTTACTATGTTATTGCCCCCGTTTTTTAATTAATAAAATTAAAAAATGCAAGTTAAAATCAACACAAGTTAACTTGGTATGTAACCAATTCAAAACGAGTTTGCATAGTCCATCTGATTCTGATCTGATTTGGTTTTGAAACATAAACTAGTTTGGAACTGTTTCCAATTTAGTTCCGAATCGATTCTAAAATAATAAAAAACAATTTGTTTTGAAATCGAATCAGTTTAAACTCGTTCAGTTTGATTCCACCAAAAATTCAGTTTGAGTCAACCCTTGCCCACCCTTACTTGTGTGAGAGGTGTATTAGTGGTATTAATACAAAATTATTAATATAAATGTCACTTAATGTTTTAAGTTTTTATGTTGGATTGATTCTTTCACATTATCTCGATACAAATAAAGTAACAAATTTCTTTTGTTTTATATTATTGAATATGGGTTTTCGTTTTGTCCTTTAATATGACATGGTAAAGTTTCCTACACACATAACATTTTATGGGGTTCGTATTTTTTGAAGCAAAAAAAAAAAAAACTAAGGCACGAAAAACGAATCTAAGTATCATGACACAATCACTTTTCCTACACCATAACTCTTATAAAACCCTATTGATATATATATATATATATATATATATATATATATATATATATATATACTACGATAATTGTAACATTTAAAATATAGTTAAATTGGAAAATAAAAGGTAGTAACTTCTCGTTGACTTTTGAGTTTACAAAGATAAGAATGATATGAATATCTAATGGCAGAGACAGACACGAGAGATGCGTGTGTTGGATTTTGCTCTTTCACTAAAGTCCAATAGGGTCTAGAGTGTAAGAAGAGCCCAAAAAATCTAAAGCTCATTCTGCTTAGGGCTAGGGTTTCTTGGAACCTATATATATTCTACTCTTATAGTCATCAGTCTCTCTAGTCTTCACTTGGTGGTTGCAGAGGCTGAGGTAAGGTCATCTCCCAGAAAGTGAGAGAGTGCCCACACACTTTCCGTTTCCCCTTGAGACATAGTCTGGAAGATCTACCACAGTCCAGCTTCAAGGAGGTTGTTCGTGCTGCAGCACTGAGGTGAGCAGTTCGTGAGGAGGAATCATACAAGGGAAGATTCTACACGATATCTGCGCACCAAGAGGTAATCGTGAAACGAGGATGATTCGGTAAGCATACCAATGTACTAGGTCTTAAACCGCTTCCGCATAAATCCAATAGTTCCTACAATTGGTATCAGAGCCTTAGCTGTACATTGGTATGTGAATCTAGTTTCACTATTCGTGTAATTAGTTTTGCTTCGTAAAATATGGCACCTAGGATTCTATATTTGTTATTCAAATATTTGCATGAGTATTCTTTTCATTAAAAATCTATTCTTTATATGGTTTTGGCTTTAATCCATGGTAGAAATTTCCTTGTATTTTCTTGGGTTGTAACAAGGAGGCTAATCCCATGTGATTAGGTTTCCTCCTTGATGTTTTATTTATTTTTCGCAATTTCTGTGTATTTTTTCAAATTTTGTAAAAGTTTAAGATCGAGAAATCGCGAGGAAGATGTGCAGTCAGCACTGTCAGATACTTTTCGAGAACTTACTGATCTCAGAATGGGATGATCTGTATATGGTTGGAAAGAGGACGTAAAGACGAACGCAACGGTGTATGAATCGCTGCCAACGTAGCCTCCACGCGCCACCACAAGAAGCTGCGAGTGGCCGCACTCTCCGGAAAAGAATGAGAGAGTGAAGGAGCGTCCGGCCACCTATTTGGGTGGTTCCGGTGGAGATTCACTTGTCTCTTCAAGGCGGTCCTTCCCCTGGAGTTTCGTTCTGAGATGAGTTCAGGTGATGGCGCAGTGGACGTGACGGCTAGGGTTCCTGAATGTTGACTTAGGGTTTCTCGCCAAAAGTTGATATTCAACTTGAATTGCTACATACTAATGTATGTGGATCAATTAGCGTTCAAGCCAGAAGAGGTAATGAGTACTTCATTATATGAATGTTTACTCTGGATTTGGACAGATGAACCTAGTGCGCCATAAGTCTAAAGCTTTTGGAAAATTCCAAGAGGTTTAAGTCTGAGGCAGAAAAGCATCTAGGTGTTCAAATCAAATACTTTGGTCTGACTAAAGTGTTGGCTACCAGTCTGGTAAGTTCAGGTCTTATCTGATTTAAGAGGGGATAGTTTTCGTAACTGCCAACTATAGGAACGCGTTAGTTGAATGAAGTTGCAGTATGCAAAAATCAAACATTTCTAGACTTGGTGAAGATCATGTTCAGTTATTCATCTTTGCCAATGTTGTTCAAGGGAGATGCCTAGGAGAAGGAAATGTACCTTCTTAACTTGGTTCCATCAAATTTTGTTGTAAAGAAACCTAAGGAATTATGGAAAGGGTGCAAGCCCAGATCAAACCATATTCGGATTTAGGGTGTTACAGCACACGTCCTACAATAGCAGTCAAATAAGATGAAATCTTGTATGGAAGAGTGCATATCTTTTGGCTACCCTAAGAGAACGAGGGATGATTTCTTATTTAGTCTTAAGGACAAGATAATCTAAGTGAACACTCTCATGATTTTCTTAAAGGAGGACTATAAGAGAAATTATAAGCTCTTAAGTAAGGTTATTCTTGATGAGATTTATCTCAGATCAAGAATTTCCAGAATCTCTAGAAGCATCATCCATTGTTCCCTTGATTGTTCAAGAGGGAATAGATATATCTCTAGCTGAAAAAACAAGAGAACCGTAATTGAAAATTCAACATGATAATATATAAGTGAAACTAGTAGAAATATTAGTATCACATGTGGAGGAACAATATCAAGAATAAGCAGATCCTCAAGAAATTGAAGATCCACCATTTGACCTACTCTTTGTTTTACCTATAAATACACAAGGTCTAGTGCAGTACATTCGTAGTGAGAGAGAACTTTGTTAACTCTCAAGTTGTCTCTTGTTGAGTGACATTGATCCTACTAGTTACGATAATGCACTAGAAGATGTTGTTGATCAAGTGTTACTCAAGCTATGAACAATGAGATGAAATACTTGTATTTCAACTCCGTTCGGTCCTAGCAAAGACACCAAGAGGGGTAAAATCCACAAGGTGCATATGGACATAAAATGCAAAGAGAGGATGAACAGGAAGGTGAAAACCTTCAAAGCTAGCTTGGAGGCAATTTTTGCCAAACGCCATGCTTGAGTCTATCTAGATTCTCTTAGTTGCTATAAGTCTCAATTATGAGATTTAATTTTGGGAGTTGGATGTCAGGATATCTGCATACAACAACCAAAAGAGTTTATAGCAAAAGAGCATAAACACATGGTATGCAAGTTGTGAAAGTCTACTTCATGGACTTAAGCAAGCATCCAGGTCTTGGAACATCAGTCTTTGATCAGGTTATCAAAACTTTGATTTTGAGAGAACCTTGATGAATGATGTGTATTTGTATGTAAAGAATCCAATGGAAGACAGTATTTTTTCCTGGTACTTTATGTAGATGATATGCTCCTTATTGAAAACAATATGGAGGTAATATCAAGCATAAAGAGTTGACTAAGTTAGTGTTTTGGTATGGAAGTACTGGGGAAGCCAATTATATTCTTGGTATAAAACTCTTATGAGACCGGAAGAATAAGTTGTTGGCATCACCTCAGACTACTTACATTGACAAAACTCTTGCCAAAATTCAACATGAGAATTCTAAGAAAAGAATTATAATTCTCAGATGTAGAACTCATCTCCCTAAGGAGTAACAAAAGACTCCTGAGAAGGAAGAGTGCATGAGTAGTATATCTTAGCTTTGGAAAAGGTAGTCTCATGCATATCGTGTTGGGCGTTAAACCAGACATTTGTCATGCAGTGGGAGTAGTGAGATGGTACCATTCTGGATATAGAGGAACACTAAGATTATTGTTAAGCATGTACTCAAGTATCTTTGGAGAACGAGAGATTATATGCTGGTATATTCTAGTGGGAGTCTTGAAAAGCTGAGTTTTCACAAATTCAGTTATTTCAAGTGGATATTGACTCAAGAAATCAACCTCGAGCTATGAGTTTTTCACTAAACTCAGATAGCATTAGAGGTGGATCTTGCAGAACCAGTTACTAAGAGTTTGTCTGAACTTATGTTCAAGAGGCATTTTACTTCTTTGGATCTTAAGAGGATCCCAGACTTGCATTAAGCGAGTGAGAGTTATTGGTTTCATTGTGCTCTTGGAGTAAGACAATGAAACAATGAAATCATTTTCTGAATTTCATAAATAAAGTTTTTATTTATATTGCGCACTATTTACAAACATCAAGGTCCGAATCAAATTGTGGAGTATATGATCATATGGATACGTTCATGGAGGACATGATCATAGGTTCTCACAATTGATGAATAGATTCACAGCTGTTAAATAAAGTTAGGCACTTTATTTAGGCTGCAATATTTTATGAAATGATTTTGTACGAATCATTGTAAAATATTGGTGTGAATTAACATTTACATTGAAAGGATCAAGGAGAGATTTGATTAAGGTTGTTTTTCTGTCATAAAGTATCAAATCTCCAGTTAACTATAGTTATGTAATTGCTCTTAATCCTGAGTTTATTATAGATAGGTAATCAAATAGTTTTCATTCTTTGATTTACCAACGTGTGAAGTTCGATCTATTGACGACCAATAACTCGGTATTTTGGGAGTGAGATTATTTGATTATCGGTATTTATGAGATAAACAACATGGAATTTGTAGGATATGTCCCCTTGATATGTTTCGGTACTTGGGTATTAAAGACACTGGCCAGTGCATGTAATCCATTAAAGAAACTATCATAGTCAAGGGAATAAATAATTGATTGAGTTACAGAAAACTTTTCAATCAATTATAGACATTCTACGAAGGGGCGATGCATATTCATGTTATAAGTGTTATTAATCTTGGAGTTCAAGTTCGGGCTTTTAGTGGAGTAGCACCGAATTAGATAATCATTCGTTGATTATCAAGAGCCTTGATTAATAACAAATGGTAGATCCCCAGGCTAGCTCAAGAAAAGGGACGGGACAATTTCAGTTGATGACGACTAGTGGGATACATGGACTTGGGTTTTGGGCTCAAATTTGTACTCAAGAGCAAGTGGGAGATTGTTGGGTTTTGTTCTTTCACTAAAGCCCAATAGGGTCTAGAGTGTAAGAACAGCCCAATAAACCTAAAGCCCATTCTGCTTAGGGCTAGTGTTTCTTAGAACCCATATATATTCTACTCGTATAGTCATCAGTCTCTCTAGTCTTCACTTGGTGGTTGCAGAGGCTGAGGTAAGGTCATCTCCCTGAAAGTGAAAGAATGCCCACACACTTCCCGTTTTCCCTTGAGACATAGTCTGGAAGATCTACCACAGTCCAGCTTCAAGGAGGTTGTTCGTGCTGCGGCGCTGAGGTGAGCAGTTCGTGAAGAGGAATCATACAAGGGAAGATTCTACACGATATCTGCGCACCAAAAGATAATCATGAAAAATATGATTCGGTAAGCATACCAATGTACTAGGTCCTAAATCGCTTCCGTATAAATCCAATAGTTCCTACGACATGTTCAGGAATAGTGGATTGTTTCTTGTTCATGACCCTTTTGTATGTGCCATGTGAACAGCTACCTTGCTATCTGGTTCATTTCTTATGTTTTTGGTTAGAATCGTGTTTACAATGTTAATTAATTGTTAATAAATTGGGAAGTTCTCAACACAGATTTCAACTCGTTATTATGTATACGCTGCTTTGAAATTTTTTACTTAGTTTAGTTGTGATGTGTCTGACGAGATTAAGGTCTTCTCTTTGGCTTTATTTTTTTATTTTTTTTTGGTAAGCAGCTTTATTTTAATTTGAAAGAGTACTTTCATTCTTCTTGTTGGGTTTCAATATTTAAAACTGACCTATTCTGAATGTTAAACATAACCATCAAAATATTTATAATTGTTATTCTTTATTCTTTTTTATAAACTAATATTTATTTATTTGGAAAGCATAAACTAATGTTCTAACTCTATCTTACTTATATTTTAATAACTTTTGGCTCATAATCTTATGTTAATAATATTAATACAATTAAAATATATATTTATGACCAAAGAAATATATAAATCAGATAAAATTATAATATTGTTTCTTATTGTTTTTTGGGTTTATGGAAGAACGTGCACAGTGGTAGGTTACATGGAACCCACAGAACGGGAAGAAAGAGGATAAGAAAGGAACAATTGCAGGGGTTGAATTCGGGTATTTTTATTATATTTTCACAACTCTACTAGCATTTTTTTTTTTTTGGTAAATAACTACTACTAGCAAATTTATCTCATAGAGATTCACGAAAATATTTTTATTATTATAATTTATAAACATTAAGATTAAAGAAATTTTAAGACATTTTAATGATGTATATTTTTAATTTATGAAAAACGAATATACTTTTATTTTATTTTAAAAATATACAGTCATGAAAAATTGAATGAAAGAAATGAAAAGTCAAAAAAATAAAATAAAAATAAAAATAAAAATAGTTATATAATAAAAAATATTAAAATTAAAAAATGCTATGTAATAATAAAAGCAAAAAAGGTATATACTATATATAGATAAAAATATATATTAATTATTGGTGCATAAAAGCAAAATTAGTGATAACTCCTATATATACGGGTACTGAGGTACAAATTCATGTTTCTAGACTTATGGACAAACCAAATTTTTCTTAAAAAGGATCTGTGTGCGTGAAGAATATAATATTATAATTTATGGATAGGTTATTCTACTTACTTTTTTGTTATGCCTACTCTTCTGTTGGAGTGACAAAAGTCTAATCTAGGACTAGCAGGTTTATTTTGGATCTGGTATTTTTTCTAAGATATCTATAAATGAGATAACCTTAAGGTGTTAGATCATTGCACATAGATATAAACAACATTTGCCAAATGAATGGTGTGTGTTTACAGCGACAACATAACAATAAAAGAAAGATTCCATACCTGTAGGTTTTACCTCTTATTTATAAAATTTATCTGTGGGTAGTAGAGTTTTGGGCCTTTAATGTCCTGTTCAGGGGCCCAATATATGACTGTCTAGCTGTTGTGATAGGATTGTCATTAATATGAGAATCCCTTCCTGATTTGTGTGACTTTCCTATTATGTTCACTTTATTGAGCCTTCACGAATATGGGCCTTACATGAGCCCATAATAGTTTCCCTCATACCGATAGCTTGGGTATCTGAGTTATTGGGGTGCATGATGTTTGAAATTATCTTCATACTCGATCTCAACTAGTCAGGTTATGATTTTAATCTGATTTCAGCAAATACATGAATATAGTAATCATCTGGACCTCGGCATATAATCTTCTGATGTAATTCAACCAAAGTTTCGCTTTAACTCGAATAACTTATGTATCCGAGCTATTTTGGATCTTGATTTTGGATATATCCCCTCCTTTAAATCATGCCCAAGCTTTTTAGTACGAATTTCCTTTACATCTATGATTATTAATCCAAGTTTACACTTGACGTCTTTATATCTTTTGAAAAATGATGACGCTTTTCTAGGTGGCATTTATTGATTGTTTTGATCTGCTTCAGCAATCGCCTGCCGTCTTTGCATTTTATACGCATTAAATGCGAACTGCTAGAACATCTCTTCAACCGTCTTGTAGGTGATTTGACATCTTTGTCCCTGCCCTTTTATTTCACGCGTTCAACTTTTGATTTCCTCTTTTCTCTTCACATTCCTTATTTCCTTCACAGTATCTAGTATCCCATTATTCTCTTCCTTGTCTTTTTCTTCAGTTTCTAGTTTGTGCATTTCTGGGGATTTGTTTGTCTTCAAAGACGCATTTCTTTGAACAGGTACCTTCTACAACATTGTTTCTTTTTTTATATTAGCTCTATTTCTCAACTATAGCTAGTTCTTTTACTCTTGAGAAAAGCGATTTTGCTTGTAATATTCTGTTGTCCTGCATATTTCTGGATTTAAATCTTCTTTTAGCTCTCTGAGTATGTTTCATACTTGTTGCTTATTTTTCCTGGGTAGACAAATTTCTAGGTAGGAAACTAACCATAACCTATTCTTTCCCCACCTTTCAAACACATTATTTAGTATGAGTGAGGAAAGATAAAGAGGTAGGGGCAAATCAACTTGCCCTCAATGTTTTGGCCGAAGTGATGAAATTAAAGAGGATGAAATCGAATTTATTCAAAGCCTCTCTACAGGTCCGAGGTTTTGGCTTTAGAATGTCCCTCAAACGGAGGAAGAAAAACAAGTCGCAATGCTTCAAGGGTACTGTGGTGGAGGGAGTAACGAAAAGAAATATGGATCTCGTCCTCCTACCAACCGAGGTCGCGGATGAGGTCAAACTCAAATTGCTGGACGAGATATAAGGTCAATGCTTCCTGTTTCAATTCTAAAGCAGGGATGGACCATGCTCACCCATAGGGCCTTGCTTTGCTTGTGTATATCTGAGTGCTAGATTTATTGAGCAGGGCTCAGATTTTATGGCCGAGTCCATTTTAGGCAGTTGCCCACATCAAAAGGGTGCTCAGGAAATAAGTTCAATTCCTGGTATTACACGTCATCCCATTGATATCTCGGATGGGAGGTCTAGCTCACCTTGTAGTAGTTTCTTTAATTCAAGTATATATATTTTGTTTTAATCTTCAGATTTCCTTATTCTAGGTTCTTATGGAGTCACCCTCTGCAGAGGTAGAAGTTGAGGTCACCTTCGTTGATTTAGGGCATCAACCACCTAGTGCCGAGATAATAACCTAATATCCTTAGGTTGCTCATGAAGTTTTGAGTATTAAATCCAACATGAGTGTCGAAGATATAGCAGGGCTTCCTGTTGGTAACCCAGTTGGCTACAAACGTCGCCAATGTTTTGTCAGAGTGACAAAAGTGTCTAGCCTAGGACTAGCAAATTTATTTTGGATCTGGTACTCTCTAAGGTATCTATGAATGAGATAACCTTGAGGTATTAGATCAATGCACATAAATATAAACAGTGTTTGCAAAAGGGGTTATGTGTGTGCACAGTGACAACATAATAGTAAAAGAGAAATCTCATGTACCTCTAGGTTTCACCTCTTATTTAGAGAGTTTATCTGCAGGTAGTCCAGTTTTGAGCCTTTAATGTCCTGTTCAGGGGGCCATCGTGATAAGATTGTCATTAATATGAAAATCCCTTCCTAATTTGTGTGACTTTCCTTTTGTATTGCCCTTTATTGATCCTTCACGAATATGAGCCTTACATGAGCCCATAACACCTACCTTACCTACCAATCTCCAATACATTTAGATTAGAATCTCAAGAGGAGATAGATCTAGTAAATGTTAATTGAGATTCTAATCTAATAGTGTTGGAGAGTGATAGGTAAGGTAGACATGAAAAAAAGATAGGTAGAATAACATATCCTTACAATTTAATATTGAAATGATTAATGAGATAGGATATTGTGCCTACTTTTTTCATGCCTACTCTACCTACTCATATATAGCATTGTTATATCAGAAAAATAGTGAATGTTAATTGAGATTCTAATCTTTTTTTGGAGATATTTTAATCGTTTCATCGCTTCGCGACTAATCCAATTCGGACATGTTCTGGGATTAAAGCTTCAAACTCTTCCAAAAACAGTACTAAGTGTAAGAACCCACACTGTTAAATTATGAATTTAAATAACTTAATGATGAAATTAAAGAATAATTCCATAATTGACCTTGAATAATTATGAGAGGGCGTAAATAATTATAGTAAGTGCTTAATAATGTTGAAAGTCATTTTTCGGACGAAAAGTGCAGATATCGGTTCTGCTTCACGGTATAAGTGCGTAACGATGAAGTATCTCAAAAAATTATAAAAAATATGTATATATTCCTCGCATAATATTTAGGACTGGTATGTCAAGTATGGAGTCGAACTAATGAGAACTGGCATCAGGACTGATATCGGCTACGGAAAAACGTGTACCGACAAAGTGCTGCGAAAATTATAATAAAAATATGACAAATCCTAGAAAAATGACTAGGTTAAGAATCTGAAATTTGAAGTTAAAATAATTAGCGAAGCTATTAGTGCTAATACAATGGTTTAAACTTAAGCGAACTATAAATAGGCATGGCACATAACCCTATGCTGATTCTATCAGTTTTCTACTTGCCACATTTCTGAGGTGTAGGCAGCCACCTTGCCACCACCCTCCTTCACCAAGAAAACCTTCAAGGAGCCACATTCCCTCTTGATTTCTTCACCGAAATACCATTGATGGGTGATAGCTAGCCTTGTGAGGGAGTGTTGCTGCACATTGCTAAGTTGTGGTCTCTGTGTGAGGTGAGTTTGAGGGCTGACTTCCTTGTTGGTGAAGTGGGAGCCATTGTCTCGGTATTTGGAGCTCCAAGAAGCCATTTTGATAGAGAAAGGACCTTCCTTGATAGCCATTTTCGTGGCCCTTTGAAGTCAGATTTTTGGAGCTGCATTGAGAGCTCCAAGAGCGCCCTTTTGTTCTGTTTTGAGCCTTTGGGTATGTTCTTGAACCTTGTTCATGAGTTTCCTATGTTAAAATTTGAGTCTTGGCATGTAAAATAAGATGAGTAGGTAACCAACATAAACACTGACCTTAAGGTGTCTAAAAATGCATGCTTGGTCGGGTAATAGTGTTAAAAATGGAACCTTGAAGGGATATCTTCGCGAAATGCAGAAAATGCATTCTGTCGCGAAATATCCGGATATGATATCCGAATATGGCCCCGTGAAATATCCGAATATTCTGAGAAATTTCGTGGATGAACCTGTTCTGTCCAAACAGAAGTGTGGGTTGGTTTTAGGACCCTATATTGGTTAATGTGAACTTCTGCAATAAGTTAACTAAGTCAGAATCACTTAGATTAAGGCTTATGGCTTTGGGAGGAGCCTAAAGAACACTAAACAAAAAAGGAGATGTTTTCATAATGAAATGAAACTTTGGAGTATGAATATTGATGATGTTTCTGGTCTAAACAGATTGTAATTGTGCTGTTTGTGGACCTTGGGCTGGTGTGGACTCTTGAGTTGGATTGATAGCTTACGAGGTAAGCTTTCGTGTCATCGGTCTTGCCCATTGTTGGTTCCACCATATCTCATGGAGGGATGGTTTATATGCATGATGTGTTTTCATGAATTTATATGATGCTTATTGAAATGCTATTGAGCTGTTTAATTGAGTGCAAGTGCCATATGATATGTATGTGGTGTACCACCTAGACGATAAGCCTGAGTATGTGGAGACATACAAGATGATGAATCTGTGGGTGAAGTACAAGCGGTGTTCCTTGTACTGTAGGTTGTAGGCGTATATAATTTCTACATTTTTATTCTCCGGACAATAGGATTCTTACACACATGACATGGATATATGCTGCATTGCACAGATTTTGAAAATGATATTATTACTGTTTTGGAACTTATATAGCACATATAAGTGAGCTTGGGGTGGAGAGATCCTTAGGACCCCTTGTCTTACTGAGATTTCTTTTTAGAGATTTCACCCCTTATTGGGGCACATTTTCAGGTTCAGGTATCTCGGGGGTTGATACCGCTAGCGACAAGAGGCTGAAGTTGAGTTGATATGCATGTTGTTGTGCTGATATGTTAGAGATTGCCATGCTTTATTTCAATGTATTGTTATTTGAGCTGAGACTATGTTGCCTTATTTGGTGAGCATGAGGATTGTCCATGCCACATTGACATCAGTTATGTTTGACTTTATTCGAGTTGTATAATGTATCAGGATTACTGTCCGGTCTACGTGTTGTAGTTCCGTGACTAGATACATACTTATTTATATTATGAGGTTATTCAGTTAGCTTTTATTGCAATTTACATACATGCAATATTTTGAAAAGAAAATAAGTAATCAACTTGGTTAATAATAATGACCTCATAATTGAAAAAAAAAAGTTAGCTTCCGCATTTATTTAGCTTCGCTACTGCCATATGTATGTTTAATATGTTGGGTGCACACATGGTGTTATTATGATATCAAAGCAAGGCCTCTCTTTTAGTACGGTGTGGTTCGAGGACGAACCAGGCAGAAGCTGATGGGCATGTAACATCTCGGGCGCTAACGAGGGAAGATAGTGATTGCCGGTTCGAAAGGGCATGAACAAGGAGCAGCTCCTGGCAGGCTTCCAGGGGTACATGAATGAATCGAATCAACATTCAAAAGAGAGGGATTCCTGAGACTGTGCTGGTATGAGACGGTACAGTTGAGAATAACTTATAAGAATTAATTGGTACTACCTATACTAACAAGATGCATCTATTTTCGGTAGCCTAGAACGGAAGAACTTCATAGTTAAGCATGCTTGACTTGGGACAATTCTGGGATGGGTGACCTCCTGGGAAGTTTTCCCAGGAAGTGTGCGAGTGAGGAAAAAGCACACTGAAAAGTCTCGTGTTAGTATGTAGGGATAGTCATTAATTCTTGAAGCGGCCGGACGTTACATTAAGAGGATCAAACACATACTCTCACCTTCACCTGCTCAGTTCCCTGGCGCCAACTAAGTTACCATAATTTGATTGAGTTTCTAATATGGTATTAGAGAAGAGTAGATAGAGTAGACATAAAAAAAGATAAACACAATATCCTATCCCATGATTAATGTCATAATTTTTTTAAAGAATTAATGATCAGATAAGTTAAAAAAATAAAAAAAATGTTCATAGAACTTATAGATTAAATTCTAATAAGTTTTTATATTTAACAACTTTTTCTTAAAAAGGATTGATGTGCGTGAAGAATATAATAATACAATTTAATATTGAAATGATTAATTGGATAAGATATCATGTCTATTTTTTTTATGCCTATTCTATCTACTTATATCTAGCACCATTAGATCAAAATCTCAAGAGGAGAGAGAAATAGTGAAGGTTAATTGAGATCCTAATATAATTGTATTGTAGAATAGTAGGTAGAATAAATATGAAAAATGTAAGTACAATATCTTATCCCATGACTAATATCATATTTTTTTTAAAGAATTAATGATCATGTTAACTATATTAAATTTGACACTAATATGTCTGCATATATATCAGATAAGTTAAATAAATAAATAAATGTTCATAAAACGTTATAGATTAAATTCTAATAAGTGAGACTCACTATTTTTTTTTTTTACAATAGACATACAATCGTAATTCAAAAGTTAATACATATGTACTTCATAATATCTAAATATATTTAGGGTTTAAAAGTTTTTAAAATTACTTTAGACAATTTTATCTATTGTTCATCAAAATAAAATACATATGGGATCCATGTGGACCCATGAAAAGAGAAAAGAGAAAAAAAAAGCTTCATATTTTTTTTTGTATGTATTTTAGTGAATATTAAATAAAATAATTTAAAATAATTTTAGAAACTTTAAACTCATATATTTAATATTTTAAAATTTTTACAAGCTTCTTTATAGTGATGTTATTAATCTAAGGAAACACATTAATTCATCAGCAGACTCTGAAACTTTGAGAAGTGTAAAATAATACTTGCTGGTTCATTGATTCAGAAAGTTAGGACCAATAAAGCAAAAGATGGATAAAATTATATTTTAGTTGTCATGGCGTTGTGACATTTTTTTTCCTTGGAGTTAAAAAAGGTGTTGGGCAATCAATGATTAACATTTGTCATTGAGAATAAGAAATAATACTTAAAAAATGGTCCTAATGCAAACTGTTGTTTATTCTATGCAAAAGCAGGGTCCTATGCTCCCATCTAAATTCAAATTTTCGACAGTGATTATCATTAATTAAAGTGAACAAGTGCAAATACGATGACAATGACTAGATAATTCTTAAAAATGTCACTTCGTGCAAAATGAGAGGTAACTTTTTCTATTGGAAACAAATTATTATATAAATTTATAGGCTTCGAACATGGGCTTGATTGAACAATTTAATAATTTTATAATTAGGGTGCTAATATAATTGTTTTGTGATTGGACATTCAAAAGCTTGTATAACTAAACTATTTATATGTATATATTTTTTAATGTTTTGTTGAAATGCCAGTAGGATAACAGCATAATGATGGGTACCTTTTGAATTTACCGCCCTTGTTTACTTTAGACAATGTGCGGAAGGGCCCACATTTTATTTTTTTATACCAATTGAGGTACGAAATTTCGATTAATTTAATTAAGGGCAATGGTAATCTTATCTAACATGAAAATTTTCTTATCTTCTATTCATAGATTGATACTTGTGTTGTTGTTTTTTGTCCTCTCGCCCACTTCAAGTTAAGTGTGCACTAGACAATTTTTTTTACTATCACATAAGAGCACAATCACCCTTTAATTAATTTGATTTTGGCAGTAAATTTTTTTAAAAAAAACATGACATATATAGTCACGTGAAAAATTATAACTATACAAAAATAAATTAATGATAATAAAAAAATAAATCATTATCGTTGATTCACCAAACCAATAATTTGTTGAGTAAGGGCCAGCTTATTTGTACACCCCCTTTGTGTTTGAGTTTTTTCTTTTTTTTTAGTTTTTAATTTGAATCTTTCTATAATTATCATGTAAAATCGATTCTTCAATGTTAAAATATTATTATAACTAATAAGTTATATTAAAAATTATATTTACAAAATATTTATAAATATAACCTGCTCGTTCAAATTTATCATTCTACCTTCGTGTTTGTTAAGAAAATTTAAAATGGAATGTTTGCATTTCGTTTAGACACACTTGTTATATATATTGAGAGTACAACAACTCAAGCATTAAAGTGCAAAACTTATTCTTTCAATGTATAATTATTGGCCCTTGCAAATGGTCATCACAAATTAAAATTAGGATGTTAGGCACCACACATTGAATTTTAATTTACCTGAACAGTCACCAATCTCAAAAGAATAGGTCGAGAAAGAGTTTTGAAATTTTAAAATAGATTTTTATGTACCTTAAAAAGTTAGAATACTGGATTATATGCTGATAAAAAGTTCTATTTTTTTTCAAAAAAATAAATCGTTTAAAAAATAGATAGAATTTTTTAACAAATAAGATTCTTGTGTGTGGTGAGGCGTTTCAATAATTTACATAATTTCAAATTTCACTGCCACATTGTAAAAAAGAAAAAAGAAAGAATAACATTTATATTAAAACCATCGTTGTTTCATTTACCAAAAAAAAAAAAACCATAGTTGTTTCCAAGAACAATATTAATCAAGGGTGTATCAACTTATTTTTAACTATGTACTTCCTATAATACATATTTAGAATATTAAAATTAATTTTTTTAATTATATATTTCCAGAAGTACATAATTAAAAAATAGTTGCAGGAATGCAGTATTCATATAAAATTCATTAATCAATAGAGTTTTTCGAGCATACAATGAAAAATATGTTTTTAAACATATACTATCAAAACACATTTTGATAGACGCATATAGTTTATTTATGGGTTATGGAAGTATTATGTTACATAACCCTATGTAATTTTCCTGTAGAGACAAGAGTGAAGAGAGAGAAAATGATAGAAAAAAAAGAAAAAAGAAAAATAGTGGATCCAACGTTTGCATTGTTTGTACAGGAAAGTAATTTTTTGTCCTGTTACATGATATTTATATTACCCTTTATTTATTTGGTAATTTTTAAGCTTTTGCATTGAATAAAAAAAAATTATATATGAGTTTAACATTTTTATTTTTAGTGCAGAAATTTGTGGCACCTAAAAATGAATGGATGTCATTAACTTTTTTTTTCTTTTTTCTATCTTGTCTTTATAATGAAACCACCCAATTTTTTTTATGTAAATTAGTAGAAATATTTTTCCCTTAATACATATAACACACGCGTTAAAGATTTAAAATCCTTGATCAATAACATAATTTTTCTTTCACAACGAGGAGGGGCATGGCCCCAACTAATCAATAACATATCATGCAAGAATTGATTATTTTCATTTTTTATTAGTAGTTACTATTTGCACTTCATGTTCTAGAATATCATCCATATTAAGAGCATCCAAATCTTAAAAAGTCTTTGAATCCCCTCGGCATCCACCTGGATTATGTATCATATCATAAGTCTAGCTATATATGATACTGGAAGCCAGTAATAAGGGTAAAGATTCTTGAAGATTAGCTGTCATATTAAATTTTCACATTGACTTTCAAAGAATAATTGAAAGGTTTCTTTCAATTACAAAGTGTGGAATCTTGATTCCAATTCCATGCACCTTTTAGTAACTTCGAGCCTAATAAAGACATAGCAGGATATTGACTTTTAGTGGCGAAAAGGGTTTTAGTCTCCTGTTAGATCCCATAGACTAATAACAATAATTAGAAGGTTTTTAAATGATTAAATATAGGAAATTTTTCTCTGTTATATGAGATAATATATTCCTACTACTCATATATTAATAATTGTGTCATATAACATTTATTTATTTATTTATTAAAAAAAACCTTACATATTTTGTATCAATAATATGAAATAACAAGTCTGTTAGAACATGAGACTTATATTCTCTTTAAATAAAACATATATAGGAAAATCATTAAGTAAACAAAATATACATTGAAAACTTGAACCAACATAAAATTATTATACCCAGCAGAATAAATTAAAAATTCTAAGTGTTATTTTTACAGATTTATTTCACTTTAAACCGTTAATTATTTTTTTTTGGGGGGATTATTATTTTAAACGACACAACTTATTGTCATTTTAAATGAAATGACCGTATTTTGATATATATTTATTTGTATTTTACTTTCTTTCTCCTTTACAAAATTAGAAGGAAAGAGAAAAAAAAGATTATTTTGAAGGATTGAGAATGAAAAAATCAATAAATACATATTAAGACACAGTCATTTTACATTTTACTTAAAATGAAATAAAGTTATATTTTTTAAAATAATAAATATTTTTCTCTTAATATGTATTATATCAATTATATATAATTTCGAAAATTAATTAAAGTGCGAGATATCATAACTCAAATTGTTACGAATTTCTTTTAAAAAAGGAAAAAGAAAAATATTGATCATGTAAACAATTTCATATAAATTTATTCTTTTATTCGTTATTTGAAATTTCATACAAATTTTGTACCAGAGAAACTTGTATCTATTGTCATTTCTACAAAATATTCAAAACTTGTCCTGCAGTATATAATTAAGGGAAATATTAGTCTTCTTTTACATAAGATAGCTTATCTCATTTTTTTTTACTTCGATTTTCGCACCTCACTTTTTTTTCTTTTTCTTTTTTCTTATAATGGTGGGACCCACCTAGTTTCTCTCTACAACATAAGATACTTATCTTATGTAAAAAGAGATTAATAAAACTCATTAATTAATGGGAAAAATGGATATGATGTAACAGGATATAAGAAATTTTACCTACTGACTCGTTGGTTTCAACCCCATCCTTTTTTATTTTTTATTTTTATTATATGTATGGGACTCACGTTCATTTTTGTTTGGGCAGAAAATTTATTTTTTATTCCTCGTACATGATGTTAGCTTTACCCATAATTAATAGGGCATTGCATAGAAGACCCCACACTACAAAGAGAAAGAGAGATCATATACTATTTCGAAAACGTTGTTCACTTTTTTATATGGGTCCACCTCCCATGGTAACCCATGTGAGCATAGATGAGTCACTATTGAAGGTAAAGAAAACAAAATTACGTAACTCCCCGGCCGTCACTGCTATAAATCACTCTCATCCAAATTCAACTTTTTTTTACAGTTAAAACTAATAAAATTGAAGCAATGATTGATTTCTTCAAGCGAAGTCCTTGTAAAAATGAATGAGAACTCTCTTGAATTATATATAAGAGTTAAACTTTTTCTTTTTGGGTAGTTCCCTCCTTTAACATTTTAACATTAGAGATGATGGGAAGTTATATATTATCACTTCATTAGGTAATTAAAAGAGAAAGAGTCTATATATCAAAAAAAAACAGAGAGAGAAAGAGTCATCTTATATTATTACATGTTCATTTTATATGTATACATATATGGGTCCACCTTACATGGTAACCCATGTGAACCCAGATGAGCCACTATTGAAAGTGAAGAAAACAAAGCTAGCTAACTCCCCCGCCGTTACTGCCAAATCACTCTTATCAACACTCACATGCATGAACGCATGTGCTGCTGAGAAAGATGAATTTAATGTTCATAATGTGAAAAGTATGCTGCTATTTAAACTTCAAAATCAAGACCCCTTATCCTTAATCTCTTTAATTTGTCTTGTTTGACCCAGCATGGAAAACTAAAAAACAAGAAGAATAACTTTGAGTTGTTCTTGCATATTATGTAAATTGTGGTAGCTTAGTTGGTAGCAAGAGAGTTAAATAAATAGGAAGGAAAAATCTCAGTTCAATCCCATATGCCACTTTTCTAAGGGTATTCTTATTTCCCCGTATTTCGAATTAGTCTCATAGTCGGCTCAAATAGTCAAAGCTTGTGGAGATAGCCAACTTAACTCAAAGAAATAATTATGATTGAGTTATCCATTTTTGTTTACCCAAAAAAAAAAAATAGCTTCGGCTCCAAAATTGTAAGCTATAACAAAGTATTTATTTTATTAATTAATTGGAATAAAGATGAAAAACAGTTTTCAATGTAATTAGAAACCTAAGAGTTGTTATTTTATTAATTAATTGGCAGAAGGATAAATTTTAGATTTCCAATAAATTATATTGGGAATTTTAATTATCCACATTTAATATAAGAATTCTTAATTTTTTTTTTTTTTTAGAAAATGAGATTCTCATGAGTAAAAATTGTGAAGCAGAATTCCAACAAATAACTATTAGGTAAGTGATATTTTTGGATTCTCACGAGATGAAAACTTTTTACAAAATTTGTAGGACAAAAATAGCAATGCTTTAATATTTTCATGACCAAAATACCCTTGTTAAAGCCCCAGCCGTGCTTCACAAAATCGATAGTTCCTTAGCTAGCTTCACGTCGTTGTTCCTCTACTTCACACTGGTTTCCAAATACCCTCTACTTCACGCTGCTTGCCGTCAACGTTTGCTTCGCTCCGATGAGTTCTCTTCCTCAGAATACACGAGTTCCTCTGCTTCACGAGATCATTTTTTGTGCACTAGGAGCAGGTGCTTCTTCCATTGAGAGTGAGACACTTGGACAAAAAATTTATTTTCTCTCTTTTCCATTAATAGTGACTGAGCCAAAATTGGAGGGGAGGGGGCTGAAAATTAATTTGTTGTCTTGCATAATATTAGTGTTTTTTTACCTATTGACCTCATATCTTCATGGAACTCATTTAGGTAATTTCTTACCAAAATATTAAAATTTATCAACATTTCAAAGACTAAAAAAGTATACTATTGGCCGGTCCAACACACATAAAAAAATAGTTTAAAGCAATAATAAAAAAAAAAGGAAATTGTCTTCATTTAATGTTGACATTAACTAAAACAATGCTTTATTTTTTTTTAAAAAAAGAAGATAAAAGACTACAACCAAATTATCCCAAAAAATAAATCTATCTTCTCTATACGAAATCACAGCACAAAAAGAAATATAACTATTTAAATGAAAAGAGAGGAAAGCAAAAAAGGTCAAAAACCTATAGTGGCATTGCTTTTATAACTAGGTGAATATAGCATATTCAGAAATTATTTCATTATCCACTTCCAGTTATTAGTCTGAATGCATTCAGAATATACCTCGGCTATTAATTATTATCCTTTTGACTCTAGGTGCAGCAGGTTGAATGTCCACATCAAATTCGACAAGTCATCTGTGCCTGCATCATCGTATGGAAATATGAAAAATATTTTTGAAATTTTCGTAAGGGTTTGGTGTTTCAATTCTTAAAGGACATAAAATTATGTTATTTTAAGTGTGAGAGAAAAACATAATGAAAATCATGAAAGAAAAAGAGTGGTGATTTTTTTAGTTTAACTTTTAAATAAAAAACACTAATTTTAACTAAAATGATCATCCTTTAAAAGGACAAATAATTTTTCCTTTCTGTAATAATTATGAGACTCAATGTATTTTTTATTTAATTGGGAAAAAATAAATTGAGTATTTTTTCTTTTAATAAAGAAATAAATATTCTGGTATTAGTGATTATTTATTTATTCTTTTAAAAATATTCTGTTTATTTTTTTTGGTGATAATATTCTGTTTATTTAGGATGTGCACGACAACCATTCTGTTCTCTAGTACTGTTTCTGAAAAAAAAACAATTCTTTTATATTTCTGTGCCTTAGAACAGTTTCTGAGAAAAAAATATGTTTGATAACATGTTTTATTTTTATTCCAAGAATAAGAACTGTGTTTGATAACACAACAAATAATAGAATAAAATTTCATTCCTATTAAGCATAAAAAAATATCGGATCATCAGTTTTCTTTTCATATGGTGTGGTGGTGGCGGTGGCGGCGGCAGTGGTAATGGTGGTGGTTTTAGTAGTGACGTCGTGGTGGTGGTGGTGACAGCGGTGCTAGTAGTGGTGGCAATGGTGATGGCATGATAGCGGCGGCGGCGACGGCGGTGGTGACTATGGCAATGGTGGTGGTGATGGTGGCGGCGATGGCGGTAGTGGTGGTGGTGATGGTGGTGACGGCAGTGGCTACGACAATGGTGATGATGATGACATGATGGTGGAGGGGCGGTGGCGGCGGCGGCGGTGGTGACAGTAGTGTCTGCGACAATGGTGATGGTGATAACATGGAGGCGGCGGTGGCGGTGGTGTAGCGGTGGCAGTAATGGTGGTGGCGGCGACGGTGATGGCGAAAGTAGTGGTGGTGGTGGCAGTGGATACGATGGTGGTGGTGGTGGTTGGTGATGGTGGTGGTGATGTGGAGGAGGTGGTGGTGGTACGACAATGGTGGCGGTGGTCGTGTTGGGATGGTGGTGGCGGTGGTGATGATGGTAGTGGTGGAGAGTAATTGAGAGAAATAAGTGTTTCTCATTTTGTGCTCAGGAACAAAAAAGCAGAAATTTTTTTATTCTATTTTCTGTTTCCCAGCACAAAAATTAAACCGGTTCATCCTGGGAACAAAAAAATAAATCGATTTTACCAAACAAGTTTTCTATCCATTTCTGTTCCAGGGAACAGAAATTAAAAAAAAAAAAAAAATTGATTCCGAAAAGGTTGTCATACACATCCTTATTCATACATAAACGTTGCCTAAGTCAACCACGTTATGACTTGTGAATCGTAGGAACTCCCATATGATAACATGCAATCAATTTTTTCAAAAATTTAAGACATATTATTTCTTAGTATAATAAATGGGTAAAGGGTTTATTCAGTCAATGGAGATAAGTTATCTCTAGTGAGCCCAAAACGACGTCTTTTTGGAGCGAAAATCAAGGTATTTTTATAATTTTAATATATTGTAGAGTTATATTAATCTTTATCATTATAATATTTTAATCTTTTAATCCCAAACGACGTAGTTTTGAGCTCACTGGAAATAAAGTTATCTGTATTTATCTCCAGTGACTAGAGAAATACTTTTCCCATAATAACTTTGTAAATAAAAAATGGAATGATATTTTATGAAAATAAATATGCAAAAACATTAAATTTAGTTAAGTTAGCCCACAACTTTTCCTCCGCTTTTATTTTTTAATACATTGGGAATCGAATATATTGGCTTACTTTTCCTCTGCTATATTTATTTATCAGAAAAATATTCCTACAGTTAATGCAGATAAGTTATCTGTATTTATTTTTAAAACGATGTCGTTTTGGGATTGAAATATTAAAAAATTATAATTATAAAGACTATAATAACCCTAAAATAAATTAAAATTACAAAAACACCATAATTTCCGCCCCAAAACAATGTCATATTGGGCTTACTGCATATAACTTATATGCAGTAACCGCAGAAAAAGCGAATCCTTTATTTATTTGTAAAATGAATTTGCAATGAAAATAAAGTAATTACAACAATAGCATACCAAGTATTTCATTTTATTTTTATTTTTAATTTATTTGCATGCAAGCTTTGATTTTAGATAAAAAAAAAAATTATAATTTTAATTAAAAATCGTAAGAAAGAGTTGGTCGACTTATATAATTGGTGAATATTTTTGTGATAAAATAAAAATATATAATTGGATCTTACTTTTATTAGAAATGAGAAATTCGTGCTACCGATACTATGAACCAAAGTTAAACATCTCTTATACACACGCGCGGGCTTACGCACACTCATATTACAAACCAGAAAACAAAACAAAAAAGATAAAGGTCATTCGTGGGCGGAACTTCCAATTTTGACAAAATTATGAAAGTAACTACTCGAGAGGCCTAGGTGTCCTACTCCGACTAGTCCTTTGGTATATGTATTAGTGCCAAAATTCCAAATATTCGATGCATGCATCGCTTTCTGGGAACACCATAGTAAGAGTAAGACATCACTTCAATATTAGTCTCAGGAAGGACCTCTTTCCGTTATTATCAATCAAATCTGTTAGAAACTTTGTCATAATGCCCTCATTATTGACTCACCTGTACACATGCCAAAAAACTATGGGCATGCTTTTTTGTTGATAAGTATATTATCACTGCAAGTTTTAGAGCCTCTTTGAATAAGTTTTTTTTTCTCTTTTAAAAGCTTTCTTTTTTTAATGTTTCTCGAATTGTTTTGATATTTGGATGAAGACTTTTAAAAAAAATAAAAATCAAGAAAAAAAAAGTTAAAATCTTGTTTTTTTTTTTTAAGCTAAAATGTAATTTACCAAAAAGAAGAAGCTAAAATTTATGGCTTTTGAAAAAAAGGAGAAGACAAAAGCAATTTATCAATTCCTTCGACTATGAGATCTCTAAATTTTCCCTTGTCTCTTTCACAACTTCGTTCTTCACACGTAGGTTTTTCGAGAGTAGCTAGAAAAACTAGGTTAACGTCGATGACATAGTGTCTTTTTCGACCTGTGTGAAGCTTATGACAATGTCTGTGACAAAGTCCTCGTCGGAGTGACTAGAACTCAAAGAACTGCGACAACAAGTCCACTGATTCAAGTGATGTCTTCTTCTTCAGCTCGCGCTTGGAGAGCTCGACGTCGCGATGTGTTCTACAAATTTGCACATAGAGTTTGTGTTGAATTCGTGGCTGGCGACTTGTTTTTGAAATATTACAATAAATGTATTATTTTCTTTATTTTTGTTATTCAGTTGTAACTAATTGTAGCTGAGTTGGATATTGTCCGGACCCATGTGTGGGTAGCGTGAGCACTTTACCTTCTGTTATGACTCTTCCTTGTATTTTTGCTGATATATACTGCTCTTGTACTTTTCACTTTTTCTCAATGAATACAGAAAGATGAATAGTCAGTTCACTGTAGAATCTTATTTCCTATAGCTAACATGAAACTTCCAGTTTTCGCCGTTGGTGTTGAAGATTCTGATGTCAAGGAAATCAGAGAGGGATTGGATAAAGTTGTCACCCTTTTGGTAAATGGAGAAGCGAGTCTTGAGAATGTGTTGTACGGTGGTGGGGTTGCTTGTCGGCGACCCAATGGGTGGTGGAGGGTGGATGAGATTAAGTGTCGATTCCAACACTCTTACATTGTTAATTTTATATTTAAAAATTGTTTTTTTATTTTAGTATTTAAATGACTTTTTTCCTTAGAAGTAATTTTCAAATATTATTTCAAATGCAAAATAATTTTAACTTTTAAAAAAAATTCATTTAAAAAAAATAACTCATAAAAAGTTTCTTTTTCAAAAATCCATCCAAATGAGCCCTTAAGGGGGTGTTTGGTTCAAGTTTTTGGAGAGGATTACCGGTAATCCTTCTTTGGTAAATGTAATTACCACGTTTGGTAGAAAGAATAAATTACGATTCCCGGATATCCAAGGATTACCGGTAATTTGATTTATAAAGAAAAGTCACTATTCAGATTACCAAAAATAATATGGTAATTCAGAATACCAATCAGAATACCAAGTAAAGGGAAAGCACAACAATAAATTTTGAGACAAAAATACCCCAATACACATAAAAATCTAGACTCAATCTATCAATTACAAAAGTAAAAATAGTTTGGGGTTATTTTTGTAAAATAACCTCATATTCCAAGTCATATTTCGTTCTAAACCAAATATGGAATCAGTAATTTTTACCCAGTATTCCCGGTAATATTTTGGCGAACCAAACACATCTTTCGTAAGATTCCAAGTAAACTCAATTTCTACTGAATTCCCATTAATCATGATTCCCGGTCACCAAAAAATTTCTCCTGTACCAAACACACCCTAAGAGTTTATTTTAGTATGATTTTAATGTTAGCACTTCTTAAGTTTTTATTAATTACTATTGTTTTTATTAAATAGTCGCCATCACAACATAAAGTAGGATATCTACCCATTATCATCCTATTTAAACCGCATTTGTCCTTAAAATAATAAAATTTAAATAAAAAAGAAATGAACTCAAGATTTCCTTGTGCAAATGTATAGCAACCAGTGTAGATAAAAATAAAACGAGCTAGTTATGGTGGATGCAATTGATTAAGCACCGGCTTTGTATCCTATAAGGACATGAGTTCGAATTTTGCTGAACGGTATCATTGGTGGCAAAAAAGCAACTAGAGAGAAGATAGCAATAAATGTTCTTTGATAGGGTTTCATCACATAAGATTTACATTTTGACTGTTAGTATTTTGAATCAAAGGGGTCAAAAGTTTATTTTGCAACTTCAAACAGAGGATATTTTAACAAACAATGAGATTCAAAGAGACATATATATCTCTTTGATTAACTGTTGGTTCGTCATCAAATTCAATCAATATGCTATGTTCCTTTCTCGTACTCTTCCTTTGATAAAATACCTTATCTGGTTACCTTGTCCTCAGAGTACGGCCCGAAGGTTACCCTTTTATTGGAAGGGCGGGTGCGAAGGATAAATCACGTCCTATGTGTTGGGAACTTGGTTCCCTCAACTCGGCTCAGAAGCCTTTTCGCGGAAGTCAGTCAACAAGATCCTGGATCTCGGATCTCAGCATTCTTTCCTCGACCTGAACTTCACCAGGTCGGGCAGCGCAGCGAAAAAATAAAAAACACAAACAGGAGTGAGAGAGAAGGAGAACACAAACAGTTTTAAAGTGGAAAAACTTTCTCCAATGAAGAAGTAAAAACTCACGGGACCTAGTCCATTTCAAACATCCACTATGAAAATAATGGAAACAAACAATCAAAATTCACCAATGTGATGATTAACACAACCTCTCCAACAATGGTGATAATCAAACTTCCCTAGAGATGTTTCACTCAAACTCTCTCTAGAGATCTCTCAAATACAAAGCTCAAAGTTTTGCTCACAAATCTCTCAAATAATTTTCTCTCAATCTATAACCTAGCCTCCACCCACAACTAATGAATATATAGAGGAGGTGAGATCTAGGGTTTAGGAATTTTAGAAAACTCCTCAATGGGCTTGGGCTTAGCATTGAAGGAAGAAGCCCAACAAATCTCTCCCTCCGACTTCAATGCGTCGGCTTCAGCACCAATCTGGCTCCTTCACAGCAGTCTTCAAATTTTCTTGCTGGAACCGGCTTTGTCATCATGTCGGACCAATTTTGGTTAGTGTGCACTTTGACGAGTTCGAGCTCTCCATCTTCCACCACATCCCGGATCCAGTGATACCTCACATCAATGTGCTTACTGCGGGAGTGATAGGTTGAATTCTTCGCAAGATGGATTGCGCTTTGATTGTCACAACCCAGCTCGTACTTGTCTTGATCATGGCCGAGTTCCATGAGGAACTTCTTTATCCAATGCATCTCTTTGCTTGCCTCAATAGCGGCAATGTACTCAGCCTCGGTTGTCGATAGTGCAACACACTTATGAAGTTTTGATTGCCAAGAGACAGCTCCTCCGGCAAATATCATCATATATCCCGTCGTCGATTTTCTCGAGTCGGAATCTCCTCCTAAATCAGAATCTGAGTAGCCTTGCACCTTGGTTGTGCCTTCTCCAAATCGGAGGCATAAGTTGGTCGTACCTCGGAGGTACTTGCAGGTCCACTTCACTGCTTCCCAGTGCTCTTTGCCGGGATTTGACAAATACCGGTTTACCATTCCAACAGCATATGTCAAGTCGAGTCTAGTGCAAAACATTGCATACATCAAGCTTTCGACAACGAATTGGTATAGGATCTTAAGCATCTCGTCTTTGTCTTCATCAGATCTCGGACATTG
Source organism: Gastrolobium bilobum (assembly GCF_033153095.1). NCBI lineage: Eukaryota > Viridiplantae > Streptophyta > Magnoliopsida > Fabales > Fabaceae > Gastrolobium > Gastrolobium bilobum. The sequence continues at coordinate 327,482 of NW_026900059.1, forward strand.
CTTATGGTTCAGCTTTATATGTCCGGCTAGGGGGTGCTCACTGTTTTGGCTTTGTCCATGCTGAATCTCTTCAAAATCTTCTCAATATACTTTTCTTGACTTAGCCACAGTAGCTTCTTTTGTCTATCTCGGATAATCTTGATTCCGAGAATCTTCTTTGCAGGGCTAAGGTCTTTCATTGCAAAGGACGACCTCAACGCCTTCTTCAGGACGACTATCCTCAATTTGTCTTTCACTACGATAAGCATATCGTCAACATATAACAACAAAATCAAAAAATCTCCGGCCTCATACCTCTTCACAAATACGCAGTGGTTGACTTCTATCTTCTCAAAGTTGTGGTCAGTCATGAATGATTCAAACTTCTTATACCATTACCGAGGTGCTTGCTTCAAGCCATAGAGGCTCTTCTTCAACCGACATACCAAGTCTTCTTGTTCGGGAGCTTGGAACCCCTCAAGTTGCTCCATATATATCTCTTCTTCTAAATCACTGTGAAGAAATGTCGTCTTCACGTCCATTTGTTCTACCTCGAGGTCCATTGAAGCCGCTATGGCTAACACGGTTCGAACCAAGGTCATTTTCACCACAAGAGTGAAAATATCCTTAAAATCTACTCCTTTCTTCTGATTGCAGCCTTTCACTACAATTCGGGCTTTATATCTCGGTTTCTTCCCGTTATCTTCATTCTTAATCTTGTAGACCCATTTTTTTTTCAGAGCTCGTCCTCCTTTAGGCAACTCGGTCAGCTCATAAGTCTGATTTTCGTGCAGAGACTTCATCTCGTCTTGCATTGCCTTTTCTCATTCTTCTTTCTCTGAGCTCGTCACAGCCTCATCGTAACTCTGAGGCTCACCGTCTTCAGCTACAACAGTGTATTCATCAGATGGGTATCTTGTAGATTGTCTTCTTTCTCGAGTTGGATATCTCGGTTGTTCTTCAGCTTGAGAACCTGGTTCATCATTTTCATCCCGGATCTCATCATCAACTCAGACCTCATCATCAACATGTTGTTGGTCATCATTTTCTTCATTTTTTAGATTTTCTCCCCCTTCTTCAGCTAGGACAGGAGGGATGGATTCTTCACGTCTGATAGTAACCTGGACTTTTGGCTTCGAGATATCATGAATGGTCTCATCTTCATGAAAGATCACATCTCGGCTTCTCACTATCTTCTTATTGATTGGATCCCAAAGTCGGAACCCGAACTCACATTTCGGCGAACCAAGATAAATGCATTCTTTATTCTTCGCGTCAAGTTTTGCCCTTTCATCTTTAGGGATATGCACGAAAGCTCGACATCCAAACACCTTCAGTTGATTATAGGCCACTTTTCGACTTGTTCAGACTTTTTTTGGAATTTCTCCTTCAAGTGGCTGTGATAGTGAGAGGTTGATCAAGTCAACCGCAGTTCTGACGGCTTCTCCACAGATGATTTCGGCAACCCAACATTAGATAGCATACTTCGTACCTTCTCTTCAATAGTCATGTTCATCCGCTCAGTAAGTCCATTCAGCTGAGGTGTCTTGGGGGGCGTCTTCTTAAGTCGGATTCCAGCCGCTCTGCAGTATGCATCAAAAAAGCCGTAATACTCACCACCATTGTCAGATCAGACCACCTTCAATTTCTTGCCAGTCTCCCTTTCAACCATAACATGAAACTCTTTAAAGGATTGGAGTACCTGGTCTTTAGATTTCAACAAATAAACCCACACTTTGTGAGAGTGGTCATCAATGAATGAAACAAAATATTGAGCTCCTCCAAGAGATCTCTCCGACATGGAGCAAGCATCAGTATGGACGAGGTCAAGAATATACCTGCGCCTTCTGGGTTGATCCGGTCTCACAAAAGAAACCCGGTGTTGCTTTCCAGCTAGGTAGTGCGTGCAACTCTCTAACACTTGGCCTTTCAATTCGGCCAGTAGTCCTTTCTTGTGTAGGATTTGGAGTCCTTTCACACTCATGTGGCCGTGGCACTTGTGCCATAGCTCCAAGCTAGGTCCATCTCGGACAGAATTAGCTTCTCCGCTATTTATCTTTCCTTGTATCATATACAAGGAGCCTTCCTTCTTACCTTGGGCAACAACCAAGTTTCTCTTGGCCAGCTTCCATCTAACACTACCGAAGTAGTTCACTAACCCGGCATCGTCAAGCTTGCCTACCGAGATTAGGTTCAATCGTATGTTAGGAATATGCCTTACATCTTTCAACAAAAGTCGGCACCCGACATCTGTGGTCAGAGTTACATCGCCGACACCAACAATTTTGCCGGTCACTTGATTTCCCATCTTCACGACTCCAAAATCACCACCTCGGTAAGAGGAGAAAAAACCTTTGTGTGGAGTAACGTAGAAGGAGGCACCGAAGTCAACAATCCAGGTGCAGTCATCATATGCAACATTCAAATAATTATCCTCACCTAGGAGGAATATCTCGGCATCCGAGTTGGCAGCCACCGCAGTGGTGCTCTTGTCTTTCTTCTTCTTGGGAATAATCTGATCTGGCTTCACAGAGCCGTTCTTCTCGTCATTCTGCAGAGTCCAGCAGTCTGGCTTCTTATGCCCTGTCTTCCCACAATAGAAGCACTTCAACTCATATTTTGGCTTTGACCGTCCTCTCGACTTTCCGTTTTTGTCACGATCTCGACCGACTTTTGCTTCTACCCCCGGAGTCGGATTTCCCTCTGTTCTCAGCAACATTAGCCTCAGACGTGCTAGAAACACCTCGTTATCTTCTATTGGCTTCTTCATTCAGGAGACTATCTATAACGACATCCATCTTTAATTTTCCTTCTGGAGCCGAATTGCTCAAAGTCACCACCAGAGTATCCTAGCTTTCTGGCAACGAGCGCAATAGCAGCAAAGCCTGCATCTCGACATCAATTTCCATCTCAACTTTTGACAGCTGATTCACAATCCCTTTGTAGGTGTTAAGGTGTTCAATCATGCTCATGTCATCCTTGTTTTCCAACTTCACAAGTCGGCGAACCAAGTATGCTCTGATACCACTGTTGGGAACTCGGTTCCCTCAACTCGGCTCAGAAGCCTTTTCGCGGAAGTCAGTCAACAAGATCCTAGATCTCGAATCTCGACAATCTTACCTCGGCATGAACTTCACCAGGTCGGGCAGCGCAGCGGAAAAACAAAAAACTCAAACATGAGAGAGAGAGAATGAGAACACAAATAGTTTTAATGTGGGAAAATTTTATTCAATGAAGAAGTAAAAATCCACAGGACCTAGTCCAGTTCAAACGTCCACTATGAAAATAATGGATACAAAGAATCAAAATTCACCAATGTGATGGTTAACACAACCTTTCCAACAATGGTGATAATCAAACTTCCCTAGAGATGTTTCGCTCAAACTCTCTCTAGAGATCTCTCAAATACAAAGCTCAAAGCTTTGCTCACAAATCTCTCAAATAATTTTCTCTCAATCTCTAACCTAGCCTCCTCCCACAACTAATGAATATATAGAGGAGGTGAGATCTAGGGTTTAGGGTTTTTAGGAAACTCCTCAATGGGCTTGAGCTTAGCGTTGAAGGAGGAAGCCCAACACTCTGGCCCCCAAAGATTTTTAAAAAATTTGTTTAAAGCAGTGTTTTGAACTCCTGACCCAAACAAACCTTTGGAAGCTCAGTTGCCAAATGATACCCTTAGGGGTTATTTGTAGACATTGTAATCTCACTTTCTTATAGTGAAAAATTTGGATAGACACTAAATAGGTCATGTAATGCTTACTATCACATTAAGAGATTTGTTACATTAAAAATTATTTTGTATTGCCTTAAGTTGGTTCTTGCCTAAGAAAATTCATTTTGATTGTGTACATCCATTCATAATAGTTTCAAGAAAAAAATTTCTTTTTCTTTAATAATTTGAACTGTGCCAAGTGAAAATTGTAGTGAATTGATGGTGAGGGTGTTGTATAATTTGTAAGATATTGTATGTTATAACTTCGTAATTAATATTATATACAATATATATATATATAGAGAGAGGTAGGATCCTTTGACACCGGTGTCAAATTTTAATTTTGACACCTCATCTGAGAGCCGTTAGATAAAAAAAGAACAACGACTCTGATTTGCAAACATGTGACACCTTTGATCTTTTTTGATCTAACGGCTCTCAAATGAGGTGTCAAAGGATCATACCTCATATATATATATATATATATATATATATATATATATATATATATATATATATATATTTGTTATTAATGTTATACAGAAAGTCCTACAATATAAGGATAGAAAGAAGAAAACCGAATAAGATAAGAATCAGACTAATTACATCCAGTCCGGTTGCTACCGACTAAAATATCAGCTCATTGGCTCTTCGAAAATCTTCTCATTTCATGATTAAAAGCATTTCCAAATTGAAATACTGCTGGTTTCAGAAATACCGACCAAGAGAAAAAAAAAATGCAAATATAAATATATGAGCATCTTATAAAGTTTACTTTGAAAACTTGAGATTTCTAGGTCTTTATCAGGACCCAGCACAGGGTCTTGATTCTTGAGCAACAATTTGTCATGGCAAAATTCACAAGAAACCATAGATATAAATCATTGATTCCAAGAATAAAAGAAATTTTCCTCATTACAAATAACGACTTAGTAGTGATTCCTGTTGATTTAATGTCGGTATTTGCGTTCCCCATTCATGCATGTTCTGCCGAAATATATAACGTCAATGGCATGCTTATGTATTACGGAAAGGCATTATTCCTAACATTGATGATAACTTTATGATGTGATTTATTTTTATTTTTATTTTTTACTTAACGAATGGAATTGTCAACTTTGAATTTCCAAAGCCAACAATCTGATTAGTACTGTCTCTGCTTATGCTGATTCATTAAAATCCATCAAGGAATTAATAAACATGATTCTCTTGAAGTCATGTCATAATCTGTGTCAAATTTTCTTCTATATACCGTTCTAATTATAGGGTGGCAAGAAATGTGGTGTCACGGTGTGTCATGACCCATGAGTTCATCGCGAGTTCACGACACGTCAAAATATGAGTCATGTGGACCAATAGTGGACTCAGAAAATGTTAGTTATGTGTGCATATTTAGTCTAAATATTTAGTATAGGAGATTTGGGGGCAATGCTTCCGGAAAAAAATTTAAACAAAGTTTTAACTGCATTAAAAAATAAAAGAATATAAAAAAAATTATATCACTTATGTTACATGAACCAAATTTTTTGTCATGTTAAAAAAAAGACAAGACTAATTCATTGAATAATGTGTCATCTCACTTTCTTTAATATTATATAACTTGACAAAATATTTCATTCATATAATATGTGGGATCAAACATCAAAAGAAAAGAAAACTTGAACTTAACAAAAAAAAATAGTAATCAATTTAATGATATAAAATCACCAAAACATAAGCAATAAATAAGATGTGTTTCTTTATTAATATCTGTGCTTTATTCATGGTAATACAGCCACTAAAATTGCTCCTTGAGTCACACTCATAATTAATTAAAAATATCTCTTCTTTACTAAAAAAAATATATGACCAAATTTATGTGTGCACTTGCACATAGAAAATCAAATAGGTCCGCCACTAATGTGGACCCATGCAATAAAATAGGTTGTATGCAGATTTAGATGAATAATATGAATTAATATCTTGTCGTGTGACAGGTTGACCCATGTGTCAATTCGTAAAATATATTTTGTCAAAAAAATAAAAAAAAGTTAAAATTTTGGTGATTTAATTTTAACATACCTCGTTATGGGTCACAGGTCAACCTGTATATTTTATTCAATTTTTCCCTTTTATTTTGACTTTTTTTAGAAAAAAATTAAATATTCAAGTTTTGCGGGTCAACCAGTATGATCCGCAACCCGCGGCGGGTTATGTCCGGATTTTAATTTTTCACCCGCGAACAAAAATGGAACATGTTTGGGGTCAGTCTTGACACGAACTTGATCCGCCGACACGTTTTGCCACCCCATTTCTAATAGTAGTTACAAACGCAACTGCTTGATCTATTTATTCACTTTATCCCAAGTTGGGACGAACAATATTGTGTCCCTATTAGGGACGAAATTGGGGACAGATTGCAGAAATTAAAAATGTTTTGTCCCTAAATTCGTCCCAAATAGAGACGAAATATTTTTTCATCTCAAAATCAGTCTCTACTAGAGACAGAATTTATTTCATAGCTAATTCCGTCCCAAATAGAGACATATTATTTTTTCCGTCTCTAAATCTGTCCCAATTAGACACGCAATATTTTCGTCTCTAAAATTCGTCCCTAATTCATAATTTTTTAGTAGTGTTATTAGAAAGCTACATATTTGATTCATAAAATGTCAAATAGTTAGGTTAATAATTTTTTTTCTCTTAATCAAGCTGGCCTTTTTTTTAGTAGCTACTCACACACAATTTATAAAAACAAATAACAATAATAATAGTAGTAATAGTTTTGTGAGACAACTTAATTAGTAGAGCTGGGTGAGATATAAGTGTTGAAAATCGACGATCACACAAATCGAAAAACAAAAGAGAAAAGGAAGAGAGATTTGACACAGTGATTTACCCTAATTTATTCAATATAGGCTACATCCAGCTTATCTGTACTATATTCTCCCCACAGCCATTCGTTGCAAATCACTTGGTTTACAAGAAAATATAAATAGGATTTAGAAAATCCTAACAACAGTTATTCATGGCCTCAAGCCCAAACTACTATGAAAAATAAAATTACAATAAGTTAGAGGGTCACAACAGTATCATACCCCAGTTGTCTTTCTACTGACCCCGCCAATAAGGACCCTTGTTAATATGCGAAATATGAGTTATATCCAACTGTAAGAAATAGCAAGTTTTAACTTTGCAATATATTCTACTTTTTTTTAATTTTTTTTTTTATGTTTTACATGAAAGTAGAATAATATCTAAATTATGAATATGAGTTTGTTTTTTCTGATGTTACTTTAGATAGCTTTATCTAATGTTCATCAAAACGACGTCGTTTTGGGACGGAAATCATGGTATTTTTGTAATTTTAATTTATTTCAGGGTTATAATAGTCTTTATCACTCTAATTTTTTAATTTTTTAACCCCAAAACGACGTCGTTTCGATAAACATTAGATAAAGTTATCTAAAGTAACATCAGAAACTTTTTTCCCTATGAATATATACATCACATAGAATGAAAGCTTTACGCGAAAGCATATTAATATACAAATCACAAATATAAATACTTGTATTACATAGGGAAGAAAACTTTACATAAAAGCATATTAATATTTATATTAGGGGTTTGTATTCATCATTTAACATGACTACAAAAAGTTTCCTACATACACAATATTTTGTGGTACCCGCATATTTTGAAGAAAAAAAAATTATAGCACGCGAAACGAATCTTTAAAACATATCACAATCATTTTTCTTAAAACATAACTCTTATAAATCCTTTATATGATAGGAGATGAAAGCTTTACGTGTATTAGGGTGATTTTCTTGCTTTCTGCCCAGTACAATTAGTCTACTTGGATTACTAGACCACCTCATGAAATCAGGTACAATTGGGCTTGATTCGAAGCCTAAAGCAGACCCTTAAGCTTTCAGGCCCAATCTCTATCGTTTACACTCCTTTCTATTTTAAGAAAATAATCATAAAAAATAAACAGAAAGTTCTTTAGTAAAACGGATACTGGGGTTAAATTGTTTTTACTTTCGAGAATTATTTTTTTTAGAATAAAGCTTGTTTTTAAGAGTTTTTATTTTCTTGATTTTTCAAAAACAGTATAATCATGTAAGTTTTTTTTTTAAAAAGATTAAAAAACAATAATAATAAGGCTGATTCACCATTTTAACCCTGTTTCAATAGATTCCTAAGACTTTTAAATTTTGGTTACTGAAAGTTAAAAATTTCTTTCTCCATTAAAATAATAAAGAATATTTAGTAATAAATATGATATTTAATTATCCATCACTCACACTGATTTTATTTTATTTCCTAAAAAATCTCAATAAGATGATGGAGATGTTCTTTGGTGATATGATTCCACTAACCAAGAAGATGCTTTTATAAATTTCTTATATATGTTATTTGAGTCAGGTGAAAGAAAACATAATGGCCAATTGGGGTAGTAGGTAGTGGTCAGAGGAATGTTTTGCATGAGTGTTGACACTTTCCACCAGAAGGTAGGTTAAACTACACATGGATGGCACTTGTGAAAGGATTGATAATTCTGCAAGATGTGGTGGATTCCCATTCTCGAGGAAGGAGAATTCTATCATTCTCATAATAAGCACTCCTAAGTCGTGTTGATGATGATGATTGATGTCCTTATATCTCAAGGTTACACATTCATTGATGTTGGGACCTATTCATGACCTAAAAAATTGTTTAAGATCACATATTTATTCACTTACCAAAATTTATTTGAGATAAGTTAACCTGGCTCACTGATTAAATCTTTGGAAATTTTTTTCGAATAGTAGGGAAATGTAATAGATAGAGAAATGATTGGAAAGATAGATAAAATGAGATAGGTAGGAAAATGTAAAAAAAAGTTGTTTGGTGGGGAAAAACTTTACTGGGAAAATTAGGTAACTTTATGAAATCAACAGTGCATTAAAAGTCAGATAACCGGTTTTCCGAAAAATTCCACCTTCAAATTGGGTTTCTAAACAGTGCGGATATCTATGTTTCTCATAAATCCAGACAAATTGGATAGATGAGTTTTTGGTGAAAATACGTTGAAACAAACATGGTGTTTCTAAAAGCCCTACTTCAGAAACATAGATATCCGCTGAAAAGCTCCCAACCAAACACCACATTAGTTTAAAATTTTTTTATGTTGTAAGAAATAAAATTATTTCTTACACACATATAAAAATTTATAAGACCGGACTATCTAAGAAAAAAAGACAAAAAAATAATATATATACATATATATATGTATGTATAAAATAATTTTATTTCCAATAACATGAAAAAAATCGTAAACTTTTGAAAATAGCTCTCTTTGATGATTTTGACACGCTACTTTTTATATATCATTTCTTAGCAATTCTTTTTGTTCGGAAAGAATAGAAATCATATGTTGAAATGTATTTTTTTTACTATAAAAGGAAATAAGAATGATGTATTATACTTATAAATAACGGGAAATATTATATTTATTATTATTTTAGTTTTATTATTTTTACTACCTAATTGTTATTGTTTGATTAATTTGAAATCAACGATTAGAGAATGAGAAAAATTATTCTTACTAATCTTACCATTTTTTAATCTTTGATTTTAAATTAATCTAATAATAATCAATCGGATAATAAAAATAATAAAAAATATAATCACCCCTAAAAATAACATACAAATAAGATCGTTGTTCTATTAATATGGCTGACTGGTCATGACTCCTCATGCGCAATTTTAGGCAGGTTTTTAAACAGAATTAATATGTTGAATTGAAAGGTATGTTTTTTTGTTTTATTATAAAAAAAATATAAGGATGATGTATTATAATTATAATTATATACAAATAAGATCATTGTTATCTCTATTAGTATGGTTGGCATGGTCATGACTCATGAGCCATGCACTATTTTTAGGTGATGTTTTTTTTAATAAGGTGAATCGAATCGTACACCCTCTGAGCCAACGAGTACCAGGCACCACAACATAACGCCGTCAAATCATTCTAGGTTTCCATCATGCAGAGCCCGAAAAAGCGGCACCAGAAAAATTAGCAAAAAGAATAGTACCCATCTTTCTCTGTTTACCCCCCATTCTTGTTCTTCCAATTTGTGGACCGTACGATGCTGCACTAATCAATCATCCACTGACACCTGGTGTTTTTCTTGAAAAGTGTCCACGAATCTTTAAATGCCATCTATGGATTATCACAATAATTTAGCATCTAATAATTCATTAATGCCGTCTTTATGAAAACAAAGTCATTAAAACTCAAACAAATTATACTTCACCATTTATTAAATTGAAATATGATGATTATGGGTTATTTTCCCCACAATTATGTAACATTATTTTTAAAATTTGTTTTATTCTTGCTTCAGTGATAATATATTCCTCTCTCTATATAAAATATATATGGGTGGATTATTTTTACACATATAATATTCATCATTAATTGGCTTGCATTTAATGACTTGCATCTTATGAGTCTAATAAATAAGAATCCTTAAATATAAATATGATGAAAATTGTAAAATAATCTTCACTTAATATATCCATAGTATAAACTGTAACTAAACGGCGTTACTCTCTGCTCGTTGTAGTAGTTGTCGCAGTGAGCTTACACAAACTCACACACTCTTTTTCTAAGCTTCCGCAGCCACCACAGTGCTACTTCAAGAGCAAGCGAGAGAGAAATGATAGCTTCGTTGAGCTAATCGCCGGAGGAATTCGCCGTTTCCTTGCCGGAAATTCGAGATCTCACAATCTCCGACGAATTAGATAGCTCTCTTTTTTCTTCTTAGTGGAAGGTCGGGTTAGGTTAGGGTTTATAGGCTATTTGTATTTATGGCTTCGGAGGATGTGAAGACCGGCGAATCCGCTGTAACGAAGATCGTAAATCTGGCGGAGGAGGCGAAGCTCGCCAGAGAAGGCGTGGTCAAGTCTCCCAACCATGCTCTCGCGAGCATCTGCAAGTCTCTCGTCGCCGGTGGAGTCGCCGGAGGAGTGTCAGTTCCGTTTCTCATTTCCTTTTTTTTTTTTGAAATTAGATTTTTAATTCTGAACATATCGATGAAAAAATATATATAAAAATTAATTGGAAGTATTTGTGGTTTGATTTTGATGGATAATGCAAGTGATGGATGTTTTCATTGTCAGGGAACAATGAAGATTGAAGCATCGGGCTTTTGTAATACCGTATATATAAATTTTTTTGGTTAATTTCATAGACTGATTAATACGGGAAATTATAAATCTGGCTTTTGTATTTGGTGAAGTAGTATATATGATCAGTTAAATATAGACGCTGCTGTTCATTTGGGGAGTTGCTAGGTGTAGTCTTGTTCATGTCATTCCATTTACTTGGATTGGATCACTTGTGAAGAACCACTCCCAATTTTGGGGCTTTGGAAAAAGATATAGTTTGTTGTGCTTGTATATGTTAGTTATCATGAAAGTCACTAGAAAATCTCCATTCCCTTAATATCTTAACTGCTAACATTGAAATATCGTCCAATAAAAGAATATATACTTTGAATGCCATTTTCATTTCAGCAAGTTGATATATAATTTACAATCTACTATCCAATTTTCCTGGAAACTATTTCTTATTCCAAGATTGGTGTTATTTTGAATTTTAACCAAACCAAAACTTTTTGTATCTATGCAGATCACGAACAGCAGTTGCTCCCCTGGAACGGTTGAAAATTTTGCTACAGGTTAGTTTATTTTGTTGTTTAGATCTACATGGATTTAGCTATTATTTCTTCTTCCTTGTGTGTGCTGAGAGCCTGAGACAAATAGTATATCTGTATGCGAGCATGCTTTTCGATGTATCCAAGTTCCTACATGTGATATTTCTCTGGGTCTTGCCATATGCAGGTCCAGAATCCTCATAGCATAAAATACAATGGAACAATACAAGGCCTAAAATATATATGGAGAACTGAAGGTTTCCGTGGACTGTTCAAAGGGAATGGCACTAATTGTGCTCGAATCGTCCCTAATTCTGCTGTGAAGTTCTTCAGTTACGAGCAAGCTTCTAAGTAAGTTTTACTTTAAATACAAAATGAAGCACTGATTGTCTTTTTTATAGCATTCTTTTTGTTGGCTTTTCATTCAGGTGCAATATTATATCAATCAACTTATAATGATGGCAAATTGGCCTCTACAATCCTCTTTTAACATTTTTTTTTTACTGCACAGTTTTATTTAAATAGGGTCACTTCAGTGGCTAACATTTTTCAATTATTTCAGTGCATCCCACTTCATATAATTTTAACCTTCTCTTCTGTTTTTTTTTCTGACTTTTCCTTCCTGGTCTGACAGAGGTATACTGCATTTGTATCGGCAGCAAACTGGAAATGGTATGTTCATGTTTACTGTTTTTACTTGTGGATAATTTGTGTTAGCTTGGATAATTATTTGGAGTAGAGCAGGGGCAAGTGTAGATTAGATTCACAGTTGATGAATTGGACAAGGCGGTTTTTCTCTCTAGAAACTTCTTCATTTTTGGTTTATTATTCTTGTGCAGTTGTACTTCTATCCATATACTATGAGATTCCTACTTTATCATAATGACTAGTAACTTATGTAATTATGTTAAGATTTATCACCTCGTAAATCATGCTGAGAATGCTTGGTTGATGAGGTAGCATCTGATTAGGATTATGAATCCCTTTCTAACAATTTAGATTTTGTACATCTTGATTAAAGGCACACTATGAATACTGGTAAAGGTACGGGTACGATTATGGGAGGATAAATCATATAATAAATACAATTTTCATAATGTTCTAATCTAACTCCATAAACTCCATAAAACATATCATGTAAGCTAAAATATCTAAAAGGGCACAAGATTTGAATGGATGAAGTAGCATTTTGTTTCATTTAATAGCAAAACAAACAACTTAGTAGCAAAACTTTGTGTTTTGCAAGGGCTAGCTTGTATTTGAGTGATATTGACTCATTATAATGCTTGACCAAGATGTACCCAAAAGTATTTGATAGAATTTTTTTTTTTTTAAAAAAGAGAGTATTGGGTGTACTCATATGTACCCAACCAGTACTGATACTGGATACGTACCCAGTGCAGAATATGGCAACCATTTCAGAGTACTCATGCATCGTATATGTTACAGCTATGTGGAGTCTAGGGGCCTGTTTAAATGAAAATCTTTTCAATTACAAATTTTGTGCTTAAATTTTCATTACTAAAAATTAGTCTCCTTTAATAACTCAGCCACTTATGGCAACACTAACTGAAATTCATCTTTTTTAAATTGTTTATAACTTTGTTAGTACTAAAACCCTTCTAGTTGTATAAGTATCTTCTCTTGTACTTTCTGCAGAGGATGCTCAGCTGACTCCTGTTTTACGTCTTGGAGCTGGAGCATGTGCTGGAATAATTGCTATGTCTGCAACTTATCCAATGGACATGGTTCGAGGCAGGATAACTGTACAGGTACTTTTTTCTTTCATTTTTATTTTTACCAAATGCATGCTTTGCTTGTTGTGGATTAGAATGGTAGGTAGCTGAAAATGCATAAAGATATTTATTTGCAGAAAAAAATTAATTGGAGAAAAAAATTATGTTAAGTATATCCATGTTCTTTGTGGTCTTAATGTTTGACAGAAAGTTCTTTGCCTTGTATTTGCAGACTGAGAAATCCCCTTATCAGTACAGAGGAATGTTCCATGCTTTGTCAACTGTGCTTCGGGAAGAAGGTCCGCGTGCTTTATATAAGGGCTGGCTTCCTTCAGTAATTGGAGTTGTGAGTAATATTTCCAGAATATCTCTTCTCTTTATGAAGATGATGGTTATGGTCATGATCCTAAAGACAGATCTATAACAAATGTGAAACATGCTTTGACTAAAATCTTCATGGGTGGTTCTTACTGCATTTAAAAGCAACATAGAACCTGCAGTTGGGGGAGGGAGAGAAATTTATCCCCAAGAATGAGAGAAAAAGTTCTGAAATAAGAAATTGAAATTCTGCTTAGATTGCTTGGAAATTTAGTTCTATGCATATCATGTTCCTTCCTTTATCTTTTTATCGTGAACAATCACATGCTTGAACATGTTTATTTAAAAAAAAATTAATTTAACTATTGAATAAACTCTTAATAAATGGCTTAAGTCGGTTGAGCCTTTTTTCAATTCATTTTATTTTTGGAAACTTTCATGCAAACTTCAAAAAATATTTGGCTCTTTGCTATTTATTATTGATCCTTTTTGCATTACTTATGGGTCGATGATATTTGGAAGGGTGTGCAACTAGTTTCTCAGTTATAACTGGTTATGGTAGGATCTGTAATTAGGTACATATATTCATTTACTCATGCATTACTGTTGGGAAGAAGATAGTTAGGAGCAACATTAAGGTATTTGATTAGATAGAGCCTCACAACTTTATGCAAGGGAAGGCAGATTGCATGATTCCCTAAAGGTCCAACAATGGCAAGCTAATGCGTTACAGGTTCTCTTCATAATGAATTCTGGTAGTTGTTACTTACTACTACTAGAGTTTGGTGATAAAGTTTCCCAGTTTTTGGTGGATGTAGGTAGATGTCTATCATTCTATCTATTGCTGCATTACCTTTAGTAGCGGATATTTTGAAACAAAAATTGGGGTAAATCTATCTGTCAGGTTATATCTAATAATTTTTGGAGATATGAAAGGTTACTACTTTGCAATGTTCTCGGCATGCTTCGTAATTATAATTGACTAGGTTATATTGTGATTTTGCATAGAAACATGCTTCCATTAGAATTGATATTATCTTGCTCTCTCTGTCTCTCTTTTTCCCCCCAGATTCCTTATGTAGGTCTCAACTTTGCTGTCTATGAGTCTCTCAAAGACTGGTTAATTACATCCAAACCATTTGGTATAGTTAAAGATTCTGAGTTGAGTGTGACAACACGCCTGGCTTGTGGTGCCGTTGCTGGGACCATTGGACAAACTGTTGCTTACCCTCTTGATGTCATTCGTCGGAGAATGCAGATGGTGGGTTGGAACCATGCTGCTTCTGTTCTAACTGGTGATGGAAGAGGCAAAGTCCCGCTCGAATACACTGGAATGGTCGATGCATTTAGGAAAACTGTTCGGCATGAGGGATTTGGTGCATTATACAAGGGTCTGGTACCCAATTCTGTAAAGGTCAGTCTTCATCTAATGCTCATGATCTATTCTGCCAAAATTGTGTTTGTCTTTGACTTGTCTGAAAAAGAAGGCTTGCATTTCCTACCATCTCTTTACAAAGGTACTACTATTTCTATATGTCAGCGGAACAATTTGTGGGACACTTTCATGTCACAGGGATGATTCCCACGTTGGATTCCCCCAATCAGACTCTGCTGACATTACCTCTGATTAGAACTGTAAATAATAAGCCTACCTGATTAGCCAAAAGCCACCATTGCATTACTCATTGCCTGTGGCTTGAGCCAAATTTTGCTATATTGACCTAGAATTATTGACTGCTTGAAGATCGGTTCCAGATCAACGTATAAATAAAGACAAACTACAGAAATATGCAAGCTAAGTTGAACTCATAACATTGTTTACAAATCTTTGACTTTATGCATTGGTCACCATATTTTGGGCTGCTGCTAGAATTTTGTTTGTTGTGGTCCAGAACCATGCAAAGCAGTGCACTGTGCATAGCAGGCTCTTTGTAATGTAATCAACTCATGCTCTTAACTTTTATGGGTTGATTCAAGATGTTATTTTGATATTACCATTTGTTTAATGACACCAATGCATGGTATTTTCAAGCTCGGTGTTTAGAAATTTTCTCAATTGCCTTTTACTGTAGCCATTGTAATGTGAAAATACATGTGTTTCTTGTTGAAAATATTTTCACCTGAAATTATCGTTTAATGGCCTTTCTCTTCCTTTATTTATAACATTCTTTACCTCACTTGGTGTTCTGCAGGTGGTCCCATCCATAGCGATTGCATTTGTAACATATGAGATGGTGAAGGACATTTTAGGAGTTGAGATCAGAATATCAGATTAAAGTTTGATAACCACATGATATCTGTTTACCAGGTGTGGTTTTTTCTTTTTGTAGGCAAGGGGATGCAGAGATGGTAACTTACAGTAATTTTCTTGTTTTTCATCTTTCCAACGATGAGTTTAGAAACTCTAGATCTAGTGTCCATAAATTTTATTCCCTTGTTCCTATTTGTTTTCCTTGTGGTGCTGTAGTTTTCAGCTTCTTATTCATCTTCTATGTCAATAAGTGTTGTGGAAAAACAATGCAAGGACATATCTGCCTAGCTTTATGCACTAGTTAAGAAAGCATTTTTCTTAGTGGAATTTGTAATGACTGATATTTGTGTTCTCCCTACCCTGTCCCAATCCATAGAAAAAATATACCATTTGAATGAATGTATTAAAACTTTTGCATTGCTGTGTGCATGTTTCTAAGCAGACAGATTAAATACAATAAATAATCATTTCATTTTACTTCATGTTGTTTAACCATGATGTTGCAAGTTTTGCCGTGAGAAAATAGGATGGGATACCAAATGATGGTAGTTCAGTTGGCGCATGGGAGCTGAGCAGGTGGGGGTGAGAGCATGTGTTCGATCTTCCCTAGTACCACCTTGGGGAGGGGTTTAAAAGTTTAATTTTGGACCCGTCCCGAATCGGACTAGTCGTGAAGTGATGAACCGATTGAAATATTTTCAAAAATGAAATGAAATAGGACGGGGTTACCTATTAGAATTTCTGCACTGTAAGTGATGAGATAATGTTTCAATTCCTAGGATGGGGGCATAAGCATTTTTATTGATCGTCTGGAAGTCAATTACAAATAGCAGGGCTGGACGAACACCTTATAACTCTTTTGTTAGCCATTGAACTGTAGAGAACACCTTATCTGCCCATTTATGGTTACTTAATTTTGTTTCCCAAACATCTATTCAGCATTCTAAGACAAAGCTGGGACATCAAGTGGGCAATGGAGGTTTAGCCACAAATACTATAGTTAGTAGTAACTATATGATAGGGACAAATAATCAATTTCTCTGTCTTCAACGTCGGAGCTAACAAAACTTGTCATATTCTGGTGTATTGGTTACCTGATGAGTGACAACTGAAATGCACAATGCTAGATAACACCATGGGTACAAGAGTTCACTGCTATGTGTCCGCGCTTCAGGCATCCTCCTCATTTGATGTTCGACAGCTTCTGATCGTATTGGTGTAGCCTTATGTAGAAAAACCTTTGTAAACAAAGTTTTGGGATGGGGGAAAAATTTATGGTTCTCTTTTTCTTTGTTGTACTTTGTGTGATCCTCCGCGGTAGAAAGATATTACAATTTTCTTCCATGCCTGAACATATAACATGACAACGACGTTTAATGCTAGATAGCAAAGACTCTGTTACAATTCTATTCGAGGGGAATAAGAAAATTAGGATAGAATGCAATACTATTATTTACTTCCATTTCCTCAATTCTTTGTCTCTCTCAAGCCTCCACAAAATGCAGTCTTAAGGTCTAAATTTGCATCATATTCTGGAAATAAAGTGTGAAGGTTTTACCTGGAGTCTCTTATTGTAGTTTGAAATCTTGTTGATGATGACCTCCTCTCAAGCTTGGGTTCATGTATCTCTCCTTTCTTAGTTTGTAACCTTGATATGCAGGTTTTAGCTCCTGTAACCTGATCACTTACATTATGCTCACTTTCCTCATATTCCGTGGAGTCATCAATAGAGAATGAAAATAACGAAATGAATACAAGCAACATGTTTAGCTCAGCAGAGATTTGTTTTGCTGCTGCGAGTGACTCGATACACCACCATTCTCTTCTTCCTCTTCATACTCTTCCTCCCTATGTATTTCAGTGTCTTTTTCTTTCGCTGGTTCTGCCATATTCCCTATAAAAAAACATGTCACGAATCACAAATTAATTAATCTGAGCTTACTTATGTGCATAATTGCAAGTTGGTAAGACTCACCTTGATTGAGGATTCCCCATGAAAGACACCAGCCTAATTTGAACCTCAAGCATGGTTACATTTTATTCTCAATTCCATGTTTCCAATTTTATTTTTATTTTTCAAATTGGGAGGTTGTTAATCAACTCTTGAATCTTTGTTTGGTTCTCAAACGCTACCAAAAAAAAGGAAGAAAAAAATAAATAAAAAATAGGAAAGGGAAAGAGTTAGTTGAGGCTACTTTGTCCATGAGGTAAATATAGGCTTACAGACGAATGGCATTGCATGTATTAGTTTAATGTGGTAAGTGGTAAAGCATGTGAGAGAATAAATCAGATCCTAACGGTGAAACTCTCTTTTTTGCTTTGTGAAATGAGGCATGCCGTCAGTTTAGTCGTAAGGACTTATTTCCCTTTTTCTTTCAACATACGGTCATTATTGAATTAACTTTTCATATCACCAATCATGTATCACTAAAATTTAGAAGAGTTCAATTCCTGAAAGGTTACCCTAATTCTTGCATTATTAACTTTCAGTCTTCCCACCCCATCAGTTTTCGTTTGAGTATTTTCACTAATTATGCTTGGTGTAGAGGTGTAAATGGGTTGGATTTTGACTTAAATTTGTCAGATTTGTGTAAAATATTATAAGTCCGACTTAGTCTATTAGCCTTATGCTATGTTGCACCGACACGGGATACGACACTCCGATACGTTAATTCTAAAAAATATTAAATTTTGACACGGTAGGACACGTTTTGATATTATATAATATTTTTAATTTATATAGTGTATATTATATTTAGTATTCAGTATTTTAACAAAAAAATAAAGCTATAATTATAATACCCATCAATTTTGCAAAAAAACATAATATTCTTCCAAATGTTTATATTAAACTCGATAAAATCGTAATCGTAATCGTAATTTAACGAATCTAATAGTTGGAACTCAAAATGCAACGCAGTGTAACATTTGAACATTTTTTGAGTCTTTACAATGAGTATTGGAGTGTCGGTAAGTGTCAGACACAATACGTTAGGATTTTTGAAATGTCGATGCTTCATAGGCCTTATGTAGGCTCAAATTATAGGTCTGGTCTGTCCTATATTTAAAAAACAAATTTTTTGATCTAAGCTTGTTAATTTGTTTAAGCCAATTAAGCATTCAATAATTAAAATAATATTACTTTATTATTCAAAATTATTAAAGTAATAATTTTATTTCATTTTATTTAAAATAAATAATATGATATAGGCTGACCTATAGACTTATATACCCAGTATATTAAAATAAGTCCACGACCTATTTTCTAAATAAAATTTTTAAAAGTCTAAACGTGTTTTATTTGGCTATATATGATAGGCCAAGTCTAGCCTTATATAAACCAGGCCTACGGCTTATGACCTATTTATACTCTACTTGATAGGAATAAAAATAACACGAAGGAAATTCTTACTACATTGTCAATATTTATTTAAAAAGCTGTAATGCTTAAGTGTGTTTGCATTAGATCTTAGGAAATCTAATAATATTTTTTCAAAAAGAATTTTTTGTTACACAAAAGTTCATGGTTTATTAGTCCGACCGTAATTAAACCTATATATTTTTAATATTATGTAATATGTTAAGAAATAAATTAACATAACATCATAATTTACGAAGTGGGACATAACACACGACACGACACACGACACGACATTAATTCTAAAAAATGTTAGATTTTGACACGTGAACACATTTTGATATTAAATAATATTTTTTAAGTTATGTAGTGTATATTATATTTAATAATTTAACAAAAAAAATGAAACTAAACTTATAGGAATATGTTATTCTATTACATCTTTTTCTGTCTACCTTTGATTATTACTTTCCAACACCGTTAAATCAGAATTTCAACTACCGTTATTATTTTTCTCTTATTCAGATTTTGATCTAACGGGAAAGTGATAAAAAATGGTAGGAAGAAAAAGAGGTAGGTAGAATATTTGGGATGAGTTATTCTACCTATATCTTTTTCTGCCTACCTTTGCCTATTACTCTCACCATTAGATCCAGTGTTGTAAAAATTGGATCAGACCGGCCGGTTCAACCCGGAAACCGATAAACCGGTCGTGTGACCAGTCCAGATAGCATATTGAATCGGACTTGCAGGTGAACCGGTGTGAACAGGTTTGACTCGGTGAGACCCGGCCGAGTTTTCCTAAAACCGGTGACCCGCCTGTTCAAAAAACAGTCGGCACAGCTTAAGAAACAAAAAAAACAAAAACGAAACCATAAGAGAAAACCGAAACAAGAAGAGAGAAACCAGAAATGGAACCATAAGAGAGAAAACCAGAAAACAAGCAGAGAAGAGAAAACCAGATCAGGGTTTATAAGATAGAGGCCGCTAGACTTTGCGAGTTAGTGACATGCGAAAACCATTTATGCATGGTTTCGTTTCTGGTTTTGGCTAAAACCAGAGAAAACTCAACAGAAGGCGGCTGGGATTGAAAATAAATGTTAAATGTGAAATAGGAACTTAGGGTTTTGGAAAGTTGGGCCTGTTCAATCCTTTTTGAAATAAATGGGCCAAATCTAAAAACCCACAAAGAAAAATTTAATAATTTTGAAATCTTTTATATTTTCATATTGTTTCATGTATCATTTTTCTTCTATTTACATGTGTGCACCTTTATTTTTATTTATTAATTTATTAATGGTAATATGTTCATATTTATTTTAATTTAAAATAAAAAATTATAACTAGTATCCCAAATTAAAAATTTAAAAGTATATATATATATAAATATATTCGGGTCATGCGGTTGAACCAGTGATCCAATGACCCAGTACTCCGACCGGTTCGATAACCGGGTCGGTTTTTATAACATTGGTTAGATCAGAATCTCAACTACCCATCAATTTTGCAAAGAAACATAAAATGTAAATATGTACTATTATATTTTTAAAATGAAAATCTCTAATACTCTCCAGTGAGTTGTATCCATTTTGAATGTTTATTATATCATTTTGGTAAAATATCGATCAATTTTTCATAATATGTAATGAAATTTTAAATATTATAGATGTCGGAGCGTGTCAGATACAACACTTTAGATTTTGTGAAGTGTTCGGTACAATATAGATCGTAATAAATCAATTTAGGTAAAATTTTAAATTAAAATAAAAGAATCATATTATATAGCATACAAGGTAAAAACTAATCATAAAATGGGAGAGAATACAGAAACGTATGTGTTATTTCTTTTTCTTTTTTTTGATAGACACGTATGTGTTATTTCTAATTTGTAAAAACATGACGCGTGATCAAGCATTTCGAAAATTAAATTTAATATCTTTAAGATGTTGAATATATAAATTTTTCACTGAGAAACCGTATCTGATTATTCTTATAATAAAGAAATCATGATGAAATTTTTATCTCTTTTCTGTACTTCAATTCTTTCAGATGTTAATTACAACCTTAATACCTTATGGAGGGAGAAATGATAAATTCACTAATTTTTTATCTTCAATTGAATCGTCCATCAAGTATACAAATGAATAATTGAAATTTGTTATCGTTAAAGATAAATATAAATTAATGTATTAAATATTAGTTATCATGTCAATTATTTTAAGAGCATTACTGACTATTATCCTATAATTAATATGAGGTAGGATATTCATATTATATCACTTTTTTTACTATCAATCTACGATCACTTTAATTATCGTTGGATCAAACTTTTTAGTAAAAAATGGGCTGAATAGAGAAAAAAAAATTGCTTAAAAGTTTGATCCAATGATAATTAAAGTATTAACAGATTAATAATAGAAAAAATGATAGTATGAATATCCTACTTCAATTAATATTTATCCTATAAACTTCACATAATCATTATTTATAAAAAAAATTTGTCAAACTAAGAGTAAGTCTTCCTTGTTCTTGAAGTATGAAGTGAATTATCATATCAAACATAGCTAGACATTCGATGTATTACAGTATTATAGTTTAGTATCATGCATATATATTATTGTTTCTTTCGGTTTTTCTGATTCAAGAACACAATTTTAAACAACATTTATTTTTATGGGTTTACTGTGTCTCGTAACAAAAGATAAAGTTATTTTTCAGTAATTCCAAAATTACATTATTTTGAGAATCGAAGAAATTAATGAAAAATATTTTAAAAATGGAAAAAGTTCACCAATATTCCTGTGATTTACTTCAGAATCACCTATGTCCTATGATTTGCAAGAAGGAAAACCACCATGTCTTTTTTGCTTAACACTGTTAAATATTATTTGATTTTTCCTATTTTGCCCCCAAAAATACTATTTAATAAAATAAAACTTAGAATCTTACCCAGCTACCATATTCCTTAAGGATTTGACACGTCCCTTGAGACATAAAAGGGACATTTATCTGAACTAGCTTATTCAAACTGGACATTTTCGGCTGACTATCTGATAATAGTTCTTGTCAATTTCGTCTATCTATCTAAACTAGCTTATTCAAACTGGACATTTTCTTCACTATTAACAGCCAATATTAATTCTACACAGCACCTCAATCATTATTTCTACACACGCTTATTGAGTTATATTCCAAATGAAACCAAAATAAAGCAAGATAGAATTCACAAATGGACGTACATACGTGCTCAATTTGGAAAATCAATTTATATTCAACATGACAAATTGACAAATTGAGCAGCAGGAAGAAAACAAATTTTGATATGATAAAGTATAATGCACTCATGTACATTTTGTGAAGTGCAAACTACAAGTAGAGTTGCTTTTAGATTTGATATAATGTAAATATAATAGATGGAGCATGTTATGATGTAGACTTGCTTATTGAGTTAATATAAATTGATTTGCCAAATTGAACAGGTTATATTAGTCCATTTGTGAAATCTATCTTGCTTTATTTTGGTTCTGTTTGGAATATAACTCAACAAGTGTGTATAGAAATATTGATTGAGGTGCTGTGTAGAATTAATATTGGCTATAAACAGAAAATAAAATTTCTAGTTTGAATAAGCTAGTTTAGAGAAGAAAATGTCTAATTTGAATAAGCTAGTTTAGATAGACAGCCAAAATTGACAAGAATTATTATCAGATAGACAGCCAAAAATTTCCAATTTAAATAAGCTAGTTCATATAAATGTTTCTTTTATGCCTTAAGGGACGTGGCAAATCCTTAAGGGATATGTTGGAATAGTGACAAAAGTGTCACTAATTAATCATTTTTTTACTCAAATGTCATACGAATAGTACTTTTTATTAGACTACCATGTGACGTAATTTGCTATGACTGGTAGCGAACTTGCCTATGATTTCGTGATACTTGGCCACATTGCGTACCAAATTCGCGACCACTAGTAACGAATTTCGTTCATTCAGTTTTTTTCTGCGAAAATGTATCACGTGTCACAAAATCATTGGCAAACGTAATTCGCTACCAGTCGTAGTGAATTATGTCGCATGACAGTTTGGTAAAAAGTACTATTCGCGTAATATTTGAATAAAAAATTTGCCAAACAGTAACACTTTGGTCGATGTTCCAAATATGTTAGCTAGGCAAGATTTTAAGTTTTATTTTATTAAATAGTGTTTTCTGGGGCAAAATTAGAAGAATTGAATAATATTTAACAGTGTTAAGCAAAATGACATGATAATTTTCTTTTTTGCAAACCATAGAGGTATATATGATAAAAAAATACAAGAATATAGATGATTCTGAAGTAAATCACACGGACATAGGTGAACTTTTTTCTTTAAAAATTTATTTATTTATTTATTATATGAATTTTATTAAAATATCCGTCATTATTTCTTTCAACTCTCAAAACGTTGGTTTGTTTGGTTGTAGTAGAATTTTTATTTATTAAAAATATAATATAATATAATATGAATACAAAATTAAAATTGAAAACAGTATTATTTTTACTATAAATAATAATTTTAATAAAAATAACTATTACTTCTTTTATTTTTTGGCTGGCGTCATTGCGTGACGTGAATAAGTAAGAATGTGGCCACAAAGTAGCCACGACATATGATATGATCTAAATAATATCAGCGGCACGTTCAAAGTAGGACCCATCAAAACATCGCAGACCTCTCCTTTTACGCTTTTATAAATGCCACTAATGCTGGCATTAATTACAATCAGATCACGCTGCTGCTACGTGTAACCATTGATCGTTGTATCTTATCTCGTGTAATCTTACTAACCACACATATTATATTCCAATGGGCTCCGTTAATCCTGTTTCAGTTTGAGGGTTTTTTTTTTTTTTTTTATAACCCAGGAGGCCCGGAGGTATTCTTGTTCAACCTCCTCCGGTTCTTTGGAGTATGGTCTAAAGGCTACTCCTCATTAGAATAATAGGTGTATTAAACTTCGCTATCAGAGAAAAGATGAGACTATCCTTAAAGGAGAGAGACACATTCTCTTACCCTTAAATATTTTTCAAAAATTTGCTTGAGATATGATTTAAATCTCTGCTCCAAGCAAATCCTTGAGAACTCAGTTGCCAACTGAACTACCCTTGAGATTTAGTTTAAGCCTTTTTACTTTGCCAGTAATTACAACTCTCACGAATGAAACTAGCTTCGAATGTCACTAGATCAAAAAAAAAATTCTACAACAATAATAAAAATATTAGGCCCTTATTATTATGGATTTTATTAAGGGGTAATCAATTCTCCGGTAACAGGAGAATTGATTCCATTCCTATAGAGAGATTTAATCATAGGACCCACCATGTTTTATTTTATTTTAAAAAAAATTAATTGTTGTAATTTTTGATTAGCACTTAGCAGGAGAATAGACTTCTTCCTAACAGGAGAAGCTATTTTCCCATTTTATTAATCTCATGTTAAAGAAGATTAATTATCTCATGTCATAGAGATAAACTTGTGGGTTTCACCACCTGAAAAATAAAAATAAAAGAAAAGAAAAAAGTGACACAGTTATCAAAAGATGTGTAGGAGAGAAATTTATCACATGTAGCATGAGAGTAATTTTTTCCTATTATTATATTCCATTAAAATAAAATAAAAATATAAAATTGTGATGGCATTAAAGTTAAACCCGACTTTGAGTTTGGATTTAATATTTTTCATATTATAAAAAATAAATTTATTTTTTATATACACATGACATATCCATGTTATTTTCTTCTTCTTTTTCTTCTCACATGGGTCTATATAAGCCTTACGTATTATTATGTGTGCAGGAGATAGATTTATCTCGTATAACACAAGAAATATTAAACTATATGAGTTTTGAGTAATCTATTCAATTTTCCTATCTTGTTCTTAACTAACATGCCACAAAGGATGACCTCCTAAGCTATGTTGCACCGACACCGATACGAAACACAAGATATGACACGACACGATACTTCGACACGTTAATTTTAAAATATGTTAGATTTTGACATGTCAGGACACATTTTGATATTATATAATATTTTAAATTTATGTTGTGTATATTATATTTAATATTCAATAATTTAACAAAAAAAAATAAAACTATACTTATAATACTCATTAATTTTACAAAGAAACATAAGATATTCTAAATATTTATATTAAACTCAATAAAATTGTAATTGTAATCTAACAAATATAATTGTTGGAACTCAAAATGCAATGCAACATAACTTTAAATATTTTTTGAATCTTTGCAATTACTGAGTGTCTAGAAGTGTCGGATACTAGGGGTGTTCATCAACCGATCCAAACCGATTCAAACCGCGAAAACCGAACCGAAAACCGAAAAATCGAAAACCGAAAAAAAAAACTGCAAATTTTATTTGGATTGGATCGGTTTTCGGATGGGTTGATGAAAATCGATCCAATCCAAACCGATCCAATATATTAATTCTCCTCTACCTAGTTGGTCTTTTTCCCAATCATAGCCCAAAAATTTCTAAACTCAAGACTCATTAACTCATCAACTAAACCCAAGAAAAAACTTAGCCACGTCTCATCAACTATAGTATTGTTTACTTATATTTTTTTATTTCAATTTTTTTTTTTACAAAGCCAATATATACAAAAGATGTTATTTGCACAATAATTATGAAACTAATTTTAGAATATTCAAAAAATCGAAAACCGATCCAATCGAAACCGAAAAAAATTGGATTGGATCGGATCGGATTTGAAAAAAAATCTAAACTGAATAGATAATTACATGATCGAATCGAAGGGATTGGATCGGATGAGTTTTGCTTCTAAAATCGATCCAATCCAGACCGTGAACACCCCTATCGGATACGACACATGTGTCAGTGCTTCGTAGCTCCTAAGTAACTAGGCAAATCAAAAGACTAAACTAGCCTCAAATTTTATGCATAACTTAAAACAAATAAAAAAAAAATCAAGAAAGATTAAATTGTTGACTTACGACACAATTCATAACAAAATATCTTGAAAGAAAATGTGTGTAGCTGGCTGCGGCCATGAAACAAAATATCGTGGCTGCACTTTTTGCCTCAGACATGGACAAATCTGTAGTTTATTATAAATGAAAAACTTTATAAAAATTATTAAATTCTGTCCATAATAATTATAATAAATATCCAACACAAACTACCAACCCAGGTTTTGCTTTATTCTGAATTCAAGTATTTGTTCCTTGTCAGTGTGGTGGCCAAGATATTTTCCCTTACAAGGAACTCTAGGTAACCATGTTCTTTATCATTTTATTTTATCCCTTTTGTTCTCTGATTTCTGGTTTGAAGTTCCATTGTTACTATCTCTCTCTGAAGGACTACTTTGTTCATTGTTTATATATGTTGTTGCTTCACAATCTGTGTAGTCCATGTGAGCAAAATGGTTGATTTCATCTTTTCTCATCAAAATGTCAATTCTGTTTCCTTTTACAAAGGAAAATACCTTTTCTACATCTATGTTTTTTGCACCCCATTTGTTTTGTCTGATGATATGAGTCCACTGTTCCCGTGTGTTGTCCAAAACATTCATAGTGTTTCAGTCTTTTTCATCATTTGTCACTTTATGTTGAGGTTTTTCACTAATGATATATATTATAAACTTATTGATCTGAAATTTTCTTACTGCAGGTTTTTCAAATTGATTGAACTGCATTTGGATTGCTCGGATTGACTATTGAAAGACATGACTGAGGAGCACAAGAGAAAAACTAATGATCCTTTTCTCAAGCCAGGGAGACAGCAAAATATGCCAAGGTCACCTAGATTGTGCACACCTATTAAGAAGGACTGGCCAGAGAGTTTACCAAATGAAAATGTGATTGGTAATGAAGATAATGGTTTGAGTAGATATGTTACTTCCTTAGCTGGATCTGGAACTGCTAGTACTAGTTTTTGTTCCATGACTGATTCTGAACACATTGTTGAAGAGTTACATGTTAGGAATTATAAGAACCCAAATACAGGTTTACTTAGCCACTCTCACAATTCAAGACAGCCTCAGAAGAATCATTTGGCTATTGAGTCTAAGTATAATACTTTGAGTAGAGAAATTGTACCAAAGGTTGAAGAGCAGATACCACATAGATTAAGCAAAGGACTTAAGGAAATTGATTCTGGATTTTGGGGCCTGAAGTCTTTGTGTAGCAAGAACTTAAATCATGAGCTACTGAAAGACCCTATAAATATAAGCAATATGGACAAGACTAGCACCTCAAGCAATGCACATCTTGTTAGCAACACAATGCAGAAACCTTCATCTACATATAATTTTCCTGAATTGATTGTAAAGCAAACAATGAAGGGAAAGGGAGTTATTTACAAAGATTTAGACAAAAGGCAAGAGGATGAGAAACCTGCTTTTGCAACTAAGTTTCAATCTGATACATTTCTGAGATCAAATATTGATGATGATAATAAGCCTTCCTTGCAAGGAACTGACATGTCTGGCACAGAATCTTTAAACGATGGACTCAACTTAAGAGGGTGGCTGAAATCTTCAGGTCATGAAATGAAGAAATCAGAAAGGCTACATATATTTAAGCAGATCTTGGATTTGGTTGATTTTGCACACTCACAAGGGGTTTTCTTGCAAGACTTACGACCATCTTGTTTCATTTTATCCTCTGCAAGTAAAATTAAATACATTGGTTCATGTGGCCAACTAGAGTTACATAATAAAGTCATGACCTGCAATGTGACTAGGAAAAGGCCTTTGGAGCAGGATATCTGTGCTTGCCAAAGTTTCAGTGCTAATCAGCAAAAGCTTTGTGAGGAAACAAGATCTCTTAGGCAGCAGGACCACTCCACCTTTATTCATGGCTGCAGGTCTACAACAGTGAATCAGAATGAATCTTACAGAAACAGGCCCTTGGAATCAAGGAATAAAGAAATTCTGTGCCAAAATGATTTCAGTTGTCAACATACTTTTACTGAAGAAAAGCATTGTATGTCTGTAACCATTCAGTTAGAAGAAAAGTGGTATTGTAGTCCAGAAGAGCTCAATGAGGGAGTTTGCACGTTTTCATCAAATATTTATAGCCTTGGAATTCTTCTTTTTGAGGTAAGCTAGTATTATTTCTCACCCATTGTTACTTTTTGTAAAGCTTTATCTTCTAGTGTTTCCTCTTGGTAGCCAAATTATTTTGTTGTATTCCATTTCTTAAACTAACCATATAGCTCTTATTTACACCATTTATTTTTTCCCCGTATGTTAATGAGGGTGAGCCTTGAAGTAGCAGTAAGGTTGTTTATTGTGATTGGAAAGTCACGAGATCGAGTATGGGAAATAGCTTTTTTGCAAAAATGCTAGAGTAAGGCTGCATACAATCGACCTTTACCCCTACCCTCACAAGTTGGGATCCTTGGGCACCGGGGTTTATCCTTAATTTTTGGAAATGACATGGAAACCTTGATGTTCAAGTTACTGAGTTCTATTGAAACTTCTTGGATTAGAGTAGTTAAATATGTTGGTCTTTTTAACTGCATAAGTTGCTTCTCAGTCATATTGTTGACATTTATGTTAATGCTTCCTTTAGTTGCTGTGCAATTTTGAGTCATGGGAGGCGCATTCAACAATGATGTTGGATTTGTGTCATAGAATCTTACCGCCAAGATTTCTGTCAGAAAATCCAAGGGAAGCTGGTTTTTGTCTTTGGCTTCTGCATCCTGAACCTTCTTCTCGCCCCAATACCAGGTAATGTAATATGCTGTTGTTCTTATACGTGGTGCTATGTTTCTGTCTCATTTGAATCTGTAAAATTTTTCATACTCAGAAGGTGCATTCTGACAGTATCATCTTTACCGGCTTCATGATGGACGATGATAGTAGTGACGTTGAACGAAATTTAGGACACCATTTGGAAAAATTAAAGTTTCTACCATGTTTTTGACTGGCCTTACATAGGATTGAGCAATACTATCTACAGAACTGTACATGTCTCTGTTTTAGTCTACGAAGCAATGTATGCAGTAGTGCAAAGTTGTGACTGCTATAATTGTGTAATTAGCATGGTTCCATTTGGTTACATCAATTATTTTCTGCTCTACTTATTAGCTTATATCATAATATCAGTAGTTACAAGTACTTTTAAATTTTATGTGAAACTCATTAATATTTGATTTCTGCAACCCTTGTTTCATGAGAGAGTTGCTTGATATTCTTATTGTACAACCTTAGCTTTTAGAGAATAAAAAGAAGCTCCTTCTTAACGTGATAGGATAGCCAAACTGATACTCTTATTGTTCATAATGCTTGACAAACCAGAGCACTAAATGGGAGAAAGGGATAAAAAGGAGTGTTTATAAAATGTCTCTAAGCTCCATAAAAACTTGGTCAAATATCCATGTAAAAAGACTAGGAAACAGATTGCAGCTTAGTGTATTTTGTTATTAGTTTCCCTTGGTTGAGGACATGCTATTCAGGTGGTAATCATTCATTAGTGGGTTTTGAATTTTGGCATTTCTTTATTATCCAGACTTCATTCTAGCACCTAGTGCTAATTATTTTTGGCCATTGGCACCTTGATACTTCTTGGCTCTTTGTAAATAAAGATAACTGTTCAGAAAAAGTAACACAATATCTTTACTTTCCTTAATATGTTTAAATAATCATCATATGGCTGAAAGAATTTTGATATTGATGTTGAAGGGGCATCCTGTGTCTCCTTTATAATTTTGTGAATCTCCTTTTATGTTTAACAGGATGATTTTAGAATCTGAATTTATATGTGAACCAGAGGAATCAAATTCTGGAGATGATGCTGCAGTAACTGATGATGATAAGGCTGAAACTGAGGAATTAATACACTTTTTAATTTCACTTGAAGAAAATAAGAAAAAACAGGCAGCCAAGTTGGCAGAAGAGCTAAATTGCTTGAATGAAGATATTAAGGAAGTAGAAAGGAGTTATTCATCTGGGACAGATTCATTATTTACTCTGGCACAAATGAGCTATCCTAAATTGAAAGGAAACAGTTTACATTTTCAAGATCCTTCCACTTTAGATATTAGTAGACCTATTCCAAGGTCATTTGCTAATGAAGCAAGACTTATGAGTAACATAAATCAGCTAGAGAATTCTTACTTTTCCATGAGATCCCAAGTTCTGGTTAAAGAAGTTTCAGCTGTTGCAAGCTATGATAAAAATGTGATAGAAAGTAGATTGAGATTGCCTCATGTAGAGAATGCTAATAAGGATCCAAGGAAAATTCGGAGTTCTGTTGGTTGTCTAGGACCCTTCTTTGAAGGATTATGCAAGTTTGCTCGTTACAGCAAGTTTCAAGAGTGTGGTACATTAAGAAATGGAGATCTTCTTAGTTCTGCTAATGTAACATGTGCTTTAAGTTTTGACCGTGATGAGGATTACATTGCAGCAGGTGGAGTTTCAAAGAAAATCAAGATTTTTGACCTCAATACTATTTCTAGTGATTCTATTGACATCCAATACCCTGTAGTTGAGATGTCAAATAAATCAAAACTTAGCTGTGTGTGTTGGAACACTTACATAAAAAATCATCTGGCATCTACTGACTATGATGGTGTGGTTCAGGTGTGTAATCTTTGTAACATTAAAACTATAATTGATGAAAACCAAACTATTTTGGTCATGTCCTTTCTTTCATACCAACCAAACTATGATATCATTGCTTTTGCTGTTGATTATTTCTTAGGTTTCCATTGATATTAACAGTATAACTTGTGTGGATGAATTCAGATGTGGGATGCAGGCACTGGTCAGCCATTGTCTCAATACATGGAGCACCAAAAGAGAGCTTGGTCTGTTCACTTTTCTCTTTCCGACCCAAAAATGTTTGCTAGTGGAAGTGATGACTGCTCTGTGAAACTCTGGAATATCAGCGAGGTATGCATTCTTTTATACATTTTAATAACAAGCCATTACTAAAACATTATATTGGTATTTTATATTAAGGTTAATGTTTCTCTTGCAAGCTGAAGATACCTGCAAATATAGGGAGTAGGTGGAGTCCTGTGAGGCAAAATGAGAGAGAAAAAGGGATCCTCCCACTCTCCGTGTATGTAGGAGATAACTTATTTCCAACTTACAGAAGAAACATTCAACCCTTTTATAATATTTAAAGCTGTAAAGAACCAATTCAACCCAAAACCTTAAGGTGTTGGGTGAAGGTCTTTTTAGTGGTTTATATTATTCTCTAACACACCCCCTCACGCAAGAGCCCTTTGGGCTTGAAGCGTGGATATTGCACAGGCCCAATTTTTGGTTTATCTTTTTGTGCTTTTATTTAATTTCACTAGAAAGCGGGAGGCGGTGAGGATCGAACTCGTGACTTTATGGTCACTAAGGCTCTGATACCATGTAAAGAACCAATTCAACCCAAAACCTTAAGGTGTTGGGTGAAGATCTTTTTAATGGTTTATATTATTCGCACATGTAGGTGGACATGTGCATTATCCACTTTTCAAGCCCAGTGGGCTCTCGTGTGAGGGATCGTGTTGAGATATATAAAACCATTAATTGGGTTGAATTGGTTCTTTAAAGAAGCTATATAGTAGAATTTTTTTCACATTCTTTTGCCCCTTCCCCAGAAGAAAGAATAATATGAAATCTTGTTTTAACATGATCATGTCATGTGAAAATTTTAGTTATTCGTTAACCGATCAACAAACACAATTTTAGTAACAAAGTTCATTAAACGAAGAAGAGGATATGGTAACAATTTTTTTTTTTTATTCACAGCACACAATAATTGTCTCAAATGGTGGTTGATTTTGCAGAGAAATTCTTTAGGAACCATATGGAGCCCTGCCAATGTATGCTGTGTTCAGTTCTCAGCATACTCAACCCATCTTATATTTTTTGGATCAGCTGATTACAAGGTGTATGGTTATGATCTTCGTCACACTAGAATCCCTTTGTGCACATTAGCTGGTCATGGAAAAACTGTTAGCTATGTGAAATTTCTAGATGCTGAAACAGTTGTCTCTGCTTCCACTGACAACACTTTGAAGCTATGGAACCTGAAGAAAACCAGCTCTTCTGAGTTGTCATCTGATGCTTGTGGCTTAACCTTTAAAGGTCATAGAAATGAAAAGGTTGGTTTCTCTACATGTTTTACCTCACTTTTTGTCTTCTTTTGTCTGTTTCTAATTGTTTATTTTTCATCTTCTTCTTCAGAATTTCGTGGGTTTATCTGTTTTGGATGGATATATTGCATGTGGTTCAGAATCTAATGAGGTATAGCTTTTATTTTATCGTAACCTTGACTTTATAATATGGTATATTTTTTAGTCCCTGGAATGCTGATTGTGTCATGAGGCCAGCTAAATATTTCACATTCTGCACTACCAGTGGGCAATGAAATTAGTGTCTCTTGATTTTGGGGATTTTTCTCTTTTAGGTTACTCATTGTTTTTAGGAGCCTGATCATAAAATGGAGTTACATGTAGACTAATCTCGTTTTACACTGTTAGTACTTCCATAATTCATGATTAGATGTTCATATGTTCATCAACAAATGGCCTTCCCTAATCTCACTTTCTTTAGCAAATACTGCTTAAAATTTTATGTCCAATAGATAGGCTAAACATCAAGCCAAGGGTATGCATAATGCATGTAGCAGCAGCATTTAATTGAGCTTAGGCCCTTGTGCCTCAGATAAAATATACCCTATTCTACCAAACTAAAACAGATGAGAAAGGTGATTGGGTTATTCTTATTTAGATCACGCCAATAATATCTATTGAAGCTTGTTTCTCTTAATTGACTTTGCTATTAAATATGTGATAAAAAGATAAAAACTTCTAATTCATTTTAAACATCTTTACCTTTCAGGTATACTGTTATCACAAATCTTTGCCAGTGCCAATTGCTTCTCACAAATTTGAGTCAATTGATCCCATTTCTGGTCATTCAAATAGTGGTGATAATAATGGACAGTTTGTTTCTAGTGTTTGCTGGAGAAAGAAATCTAACATGCTTGTTGCCGCCAACTCAGTTGGAATTGTGAAACTACTGCAGATGGTCTGACAGAAAAGATAACATATTTCATTAACACTGAAACCTGAAAAGCAGTTCAGTTCCTGAGACCATAATATTTTGATTTATTGCGCGGGAATAGATTCTCTTATATAACATGAGATCATGCGAGAGAATCTCAACCGTCCACAAACAAATTAACTCCATAGAGTGAACATTAGAATGGGAAATGGGAAAAGATAATTGTTGATTTGTTTGTGGATGGTAAGAGATTCTTTCTCATTACCTCATGTCACATGAGAGGATTCATTCCCGACTTGGCATACACTTTATTTGGGATGAACTCAAACCAGTGCTTTATTCAGGATTTAATGATTAATGGGGAATAAAGCTTAAAGAGTGGGGTCACCATTTGCTTTAATTCACAGAGGTGTCTCTTTAATTTCAACGGATGGGTAATCCTGTCAGGAGTTTGTTTTCTACAATATAACATGAGGAGCACTTTTTCTTAAAATCTGAACCAAAATAAACTGAAGAAGAAATGTATGAAGCATGTACAAATATAGGCTTTTGAACTGAAGCACTGGTGAAGCTGGAGCATGCAAGTCTCTTCAAAATATCACCCATGACTTGTGATTTCCTCTGATCCATTACTGCTCCTGTGTATTAGCACACCCTCCAAAGTGCAATGCAAATTTTTTTCCTTCAAGAACTTCTAATCAATGGGAGGGGCACCAGACAGACCTGAAAGTTTTGTTGAACTTGAAACAGCCAAATTTGTTTCACAAGTCCCTTCTCATAATAGCTCCTTGCATCAATACATCCATGGTCCTGAGACTGCAGTCTGTAAAGGAAGTGAAAAACATATTACTAAAGCAGATCTGGATGCAGTCTAGAGATATACTAGTTGCCTTAACTTCCAAATTACTTGTAATTTATCAAAAATGTACATGATATCATCTATGGTTTGCATTTATTTGCAAAAACTAACTGTAGTTGACACGATGTTTAAAATATTACTTGTACATCATCATTTAAAATTATGCAAAATTTGCATGTTTATTCCTATGTGCTGCCAATTCTAGCCCTATGATGCTCAGAATTCTATCTTCCTTTGGTCATCTTTTTCTTTCAAAGTACTTTGTTATCACTTACTGAAAAAGAATATCCTGTCAAAGATTGGTAAAGAATGAGACCTTAGGTAGAACTGATGAAACCTTTTCTATCTTTTGTTTTAGTTTCCTGTTATGTTTGAAAGATTTTTGCAGAACTACAGTGTTGAATTGACCAGTTTCTATTTCCACCTAGTCAGTGAGGACAAGGAAATGGTGGGGGAAAATTTTTTAATGCATTTTTTAGAGACTCGCTGTGACATGAAGACAAGGAGTCAGTCACAGTACGTTTTGCTGTTACTATCCTTGGTCACAAAACTAGTTATGTCAAGAATACCTTAATTTAAACTACTTAAGTTAATTATGTGAATCCTTCCTTGCAATTGAGAAGAGTCTTTGAGTTTATAATTGGTCAAGCTATCTGATGACGATATGCTGTGTGATCTAAGAAAGCTCAGAGTCTGAGACATGACCAGAAGATGCTCTTCTTATTATTCTTGGACTTGATATTAGGTGGTTCTCTGAATTAATCCTCGGAGTTCTTCCACGAGGAGATATTTGTGGAGGTCTAGCTGTTCTCCCTCTTGGTGTACCTGCATCGAAAAACACAAGACCATGTCAAGAAACAATTAGCATTCAATTAAGTATTAATCTTGATGTAACATTGAAAGTATTTATTGCTGATGTACCTAGGATATTTTCTCAGAATTTCATGCTTTCATATGCTGTTCTACTCAGTGTTAAGTGTTCATGCACAGAATGGTAAAAAATTGTATATTTCAATAATTTCTCTTGTTTATATGCATTACTTCGTTCAGTAGTGTTGATGTGAAATTTTTTTGTAAAATTATGAGAACATGATGTATTGTCAACTCAAGTAACAGTAGTTCTTGGAAGTACTTCTTTTGGGCTTGCTAAATTCCTTGTAATGCTATATACCATTTCAGAGACCATAAATTGTACTTGTTCTGAGTTGAAATTTCTCACAAAAGATATCCACATGCTGTTAGAAATCCTACTCGGTCCACCAAATTATGATACATTTTCAGGTAACTTAATATGCGACATAATAGTCGTTTTCTTTTTTTCATTAATCAATGATATCAGCATGGAATGCAAAAAAATTTGATATCTAAAATACTTCTGTAATTATATTAGGCTCTTTTTAGCAGGCATTTTTGCATCCTTAGCATGATGGAGTTTGTATAGTGAATGTATAATTCAAACATTAGCTTTTTAAGAATCATCAATTGCTGTTTATAAGAATTTCATGGATACCAACAAAAGCAAAAAAGATAGAAAGTAACCTGGTTGTTTGATGATCTTCAAATCTAGAGATTTCCTGTTCATTGTAAGCCTCCTCATCATACTCTCAGATCCTACTGATAATGACCTCCTTTCAGTTGTAGATGGAAATGGCTCATCCCCAGAAGTAACATGATCATCACCACAGGCTGAAGCATCACTTCCAGATTCAGAGTTTTCCTTAGAGCATGTACTTATTTTTTCTCGTTCTAGAACACTATAGGCAAACATTTGAAATGGAACTTTTGATATTGATGATGCTTCAGAACTTCCCCAAGAAGGAAACTTCCTCAAAAGAGCTGACTCTATATCACAGTAATCTACTGGTGGCAATGGTGGTTCTGGCTGGCTATTGTAACCGGGATTCATTGCAAGAAATTTTTTTGTATAACGAAGAACTCTACATATGGAGGAGAAGCTCGGACGTTGATTTGGATCAGTATGCCAACATTTCTTTGTCAAGTTGATAACATATTTTGGTGAATTGAGTGGGAAAAGTGGCCTCTCTCCTGCCCTTATGTTTCTGCTCATTTTCTCCCCTTGAAGATGACTATCTTCAAAAGGGACTTTACCAGTTAGAAGCTCAAAGCAAACCATTCCAAAACTGTACACATCAGATTTCTCTGTGTACTTGGAGTGTGCTGCACCCCCTGGTTGTTCTTGCTCTTCAAGAACTTCTGGAGAATACCAAATGAATGGGAGAGTTCCATTCTGATTTGTATTCCCCTTCTGGTTCAAGTCCTTGACAGAAGATAGGCCAAACCCTGATACCTTGGCATGCAAGTAACCTTCTGGGGATGTACCTCTAGGCTTAACAAGAATGTTTGAAGGGTTTAGTTCTCCATGATATACTTTCCTTGAATGCAAATATTCCATTCCTCTGGCAATCTGAAGCATAAGATCAACTGCCACATGAAGCAAGAATGGTATTCGCTTCCTTGGGCCATGAATCTCTTTGATGTGGGTGCAAAGGGTTTTGCTCATCATTTCTATTAGCAAAAAGCATTCCTTCTTCTCCTCATCAGTAAAACCACAAAGAATGTCCATTATATTTGGATGTGAAAGAGATAAAAGTTCTTTGATCTCAGCTCCCAAGGCTTCAATTTCCCCACAAAAATGTCTTATGACAAAGCTTTCACCTAACCATAGAATCTCCTTGTACTGACTCCCATTATCCATTCTTCTCCTCACTTGGTAGTCCTTAGACCCAACCAATATTGAGCTTGGAAGGAGCTTCCCTTCCAGTGATTCTGATCTTTCTAAATTCCTCAAAAGAAGATCTATTAACTTCTTCTCATACTTTGTTGCACCTGACATTTTCTTTTCATGGATTTTGTTGAGAAGAAACCATCTATCTTCCTTCCAAACTCTGTCATAACGGTTGCACAAGTCCTGAGTAATGAGATACTGCTTCCCAAATTTCCACTGGAAAGTTTTCATATCTTTATATTCTTTCCTATACTTGTTGGAGTTGATAAGCCTCTTCCTTTGCATCTCATCCTGATCACACCCTGATGTTTCTCCAGCAGATTCAATAGCTTCAATTACAATGGGCATGCAACAAAGCAAGTTGTGTATGTAAAACTCAACACAATCTGTGTTGTGACACAATGTGATGGCTTTAGGCCACCAATCCTTTGTTTCCAAGCAATGCCTAATGTAAACTTCTCCTTCTTTGAAAATCCTGTGGATCTCTCTCAAGGGCTGTTCAAGAACCTTCCACTTCCCATTCTTCTCTTCAAATTTAAGGTTCTGTACAATATCATCTGCAATAGAATCATATGCAAAGCTGAATACATCCAACAAGAGACAACATTGCCTCTGATTGATTTGAATGTTCTCCCTGAATAACATCACAGCCTTCAAACTCCCAAGTGCCTCCCCAATCTGTCTAAATTGTTCCATAACTTGGTTTTGATCTAAAACAATTCCTGAAAAGAAAGAGAGGGGGCTGAATATTCATTCACAAAAGAAAACAAATATAATTCATCAATGAGTTTAGATGCTAACCAATCAAAAAATGAAAGAAGGAGATTGAGATCAAGCTCCTTCTAGTGTGAAACTGATGCAGATCAAAGCTTTTCAAATTTGGTACAAAACCAAATTAAAATTCCTTCCTTCAAGTACATTCAAATGAATAGGAAATTTAAAAAAAAAAAAAATTGAATTGTGTGTTTTCTATGCAAGATGTGATGCCACAAATTTTCCAAGAGAATCAAATATTCTTGGCATAGGAATGAATTATGTAAGGAACCAAACAAAACAAAAAATTAAAAAAAAAAAATGCAAAATGGCCTATAGTAAAATGTTGGAACTTTGTAATATTAGCAAAGAACAACAACAAATTTTCCGGGAAGTTGTGTGAGTTTTAGTGCAAGATTAGAATGTTTTTGGAAAACGTGGTGAGCTTGATCTTGATCACACAAACATTCATTGTGAACGGTTCTGTGGGGGGACAACATTCCCGCGAGTTTTATGGCTCTGTCTGGTTTTGTTTGAAATGACCAATTCTTTCTACCTACTCTTCATTTAATACACGTACCTTCATAAGCAATAAGTTGAATTCATATTAAACTTTTTTAATATGATGATGCACCTTTTTTATTGAAATTTTATAGTCATTTGAATAAGTTGAATTCAGAAAATCACTTTGTATAAGTGCTTCAATTGACTGAAATCGGTCCTACAAAATGACATTGTAGATAAGTTATTGTTAATGAGAAGGAAACGAAAGCCAATAAGAAAAATAATGAGTAGATAAATATTAAAAAAAGATTTTATACGATAAATTAAAGGGTATTATATTTTTATGTTACATGAGATAATTTTGTCTCACGCAACATACATAAAAAAATGGATGGGGCCTATTAAGGAAAAGAGAGATAAAAAAAAAAAGCAAGTTTCATCCACTTTTTTGTGTGTGCATAAGATAAAATTATCTAAATTCAACATTTGAAAACTATTGGAAATTGAAAGAAAATTTACAGGGAAAAACAAATGAGAAAGAAAAAAAAAACAATGTGGCTGAAAATTAATTTACAGGTGTCGAATAATTTCTATTTCATTTTCAGATTACATCCTGAGGCAATAGTTAATTACTGAACTTAGGAATGTTGTGCCACCAATAGAGGAGGAAGCATCCTGAATATTAGAGATCTTATTTTTATTTTAGTAATCGAATATTAGAGAGCTTAGATAATGAAAACTTGCAGTTATTCATATATAGGAACATGTGCGCATGAATTCTAGAGAGCATGAGAGTAGCAAGAGAAACAGCAATTAACTAGTAAATTTTTTTGGTGTCTGTAACAAAGATGGTGTACGCGGTACGCCGAAATTCAAAGGCAAGTTATATATAACAATGTTACCATCAATTTCTTTCAAACTTAATCATTATCATTTATGTGTAGTTCAAATCTCACATTACATAAAATTCTTGTATATACTTATATTCATTAAATAAATATACTTTATAATGGAGTGTGCCTCAAGATTCATTAAATAAATATTCATTCAATTCTTGAAGAAAAAAAATTTAGGACTAGAGATGAAACCTTTGCACTCTAAGTTTTGGTGGGGATCAATCTTACATTACCCTTTAATTTAATACACCCTCTATTTTAATAAGAAGCTAGCTCTAGAATCGTACTTTACGGACAAGATAGTTAAAGGTGATTGAATGATGATACCTTTTAGACTTACCCAAAAGTTAATTGTGAAGTGCTTGAATAGTTTATATGAATTTATAAGTTTTGGTTTCAACTCTTGTATCTATAGTTCTCATTTATTAAAAATAATAATTTTTAGACTTGCAGTTCATCCTTCCCCATCCAAGAATAGATACAATTTTGCTTATTCACTCTAGAAGAAGAAAATGACCATTATGGTGAAGGATTGCTATATAGAGAATGGACTTCAGACTAGCCATGTCAATATGTCATACGCCACCGACATGCCCAAACCTTTAATTTTTGGGCCTACTTAGTACTTATGATTCTTAAATAACTAAAGTTTCAGCTTCTAGTTGATTGGCTGAACAATTATATATTTATTTACGGGAAAGCATTTTCTAGAATTGTTTTCTTTTATAAGTGATTTTTCAATTTTCGTGCAATATTTTTTTGTTTTTAGTAGATATGAATTTCATATAAAATATGTCTATAGCATGATAAAATTTTCTCCTGTATAACAAAAATTGAAACACTATATTTATTTGGTAGAACATCTATTTCATTGTACATGTTTGACTTAATTGTTGACCCGTTAGCCTTTTTATGTTTGGTTAATTTATATTTCCAACGGATAGTAGGCACAACTGGTGCTTAGATAACTTGTACATGAATGAACCTGTTTTTAATAGACAACGAAGACCAATGTCTGGCTTGAATTTATGTACCTTCCTGCTTTGGTGTTCTTCACATGTTTTTTGCAGGCACATGGCTCATGTCATGGGGAGAAACTTCTCTATTTTGCCGTTTACTTCCCTAATCGGTCAACTAAACTACACTCTTGACTCTTCTCACCCCCACTGCATCACGTGCTTGCAATTGTACATAACATGGAATATGCCTTCAAATGAAGAAGTAAACATTAACTGTCAGTTAAATACTAATCGTTTCCCTTTATATAAATAACATTTTTGGTCGGTCTCAGTCACACAATTTTAGTAAACTTCACCTCCCTTGTATAAAATCAAAGTTTAATGTCTTTCATGTTATAAATGATAAAATTATCTCCTATATGTATATATAAAAAAGGTTTTATAAAAATTATGTTGTAGGAAAAGTGATTGTGTTATGTTATAGAGATTCGTTTTGCATGTTATAATTTTTTTTTTTTCAAAACATACGGGCCCCACAAAATATTGTGTGTGTAAAAACTTTTTGTGATCATGTTAAATGATAGAATGCAAACCCATGTAAAAATGCATAAAACCATATAAGAAAAAGAAAAAATATAAACTCCGTGTATATATAAAAACTATTTAAGTTTGATATTTTGTATATATTTGTCTTAACTATAATACAAACATTTGTTAAGGTGACATAAAGTCATCTCTGCTAACTTGACATGTAAGAATTTAGCTTAACTGACTTAACCCTTTTTTAGAGTGGAGTAGACTGAGATCTGTTAGAATTTAGCTACTATAGATTTCTATGGAGGATTTGCAACCAAGTTCTGTCTCCAATTGAAAAGCTTTGTACATTACAACCTTATATATAATACATGTCCTATTCATACAAGGCAAAGCTTATTTTATCCCAAAGAAAATCTTCTACTCTATATATATATAATCTATTATATATAACTCAAATCTTTTACACGGATTTATACAATTTAACAAGGAAAGAAAAAAATCATTTGGGCCAGATACATGCACCCCAAGACCCGTCAAAATCACCTGGTTCTTCCAGGTTTTTTCTAACAGAAGATGCAGCCAAGATGTGTCACCCTATATGGCTAAGGAGATGGACTATCATCATCTGAGGAGCTGTAATGTCGCTTTCCGTGTAGACCAGGAAGGGGTTGTGGAAGCATGGGGTTAATTGGAACAGGGAATCTATGAGCAGAACTAACCATGGTTCTCTCATTTATCATACCAACTTCTTTGCAGACCCTGTCAAGAACTGTTAAGAAGTCTCTTACTACCATGAAGATTCTAAATGGATGAGCTTCTTCCTTGGACAAGTTCCCATGGAAATACTCTGTAATCTCCTTCACTAGGGATAAAGCAACACTTTCTTGGGCTTGAATTTTTAGAATCTCCTCCTCAGCCATTCTCATGAATTTGTTCATTGATTCTGTAAATTTCTGACTGCTTTCATCTGATCCTGCCATTTGATTTAACTTCACAACCTCTGCAATGTGTGCAATTCCTTTGGATAGTTTAGACACTTCACTGCTGAGAACTTCAGAATCCATAGCGGCAGCCTTCTTCACATTTGCTAGATCTGAACTTAGACTAGATACTACTTGCAAGCCAAGCCTCCTGCACTTGGCATCTTCACTCGTAGTCGTGCTTGGAGTTTGATTACTACCTGAGAGACGAGCACCTTCAGTTCGAATAATTTCTTGTACAACAAAATGCAGTAAGGTGGTTTTCCCATCTGCTGCTTTGACATCAACCAGCTTGAGAAGTGTATCAAGCTTGAATGCATGAGCATCACCGCGGTTTGTCCCCACGTTCATGCGGTTCCCAGTCTTAAGAACAGCCTCTAGAAGCTTCAAGAACATTCTACTGTTTCGCAGCTCTTCGCAACCCACCTGCAAAAACATCAATCAGTAAATGCAAAGATACTAGAACTCATGACATACACAAGAGAAACCACCTAAGAATCATATATGACATCATTACCAGCTTTTGCTTGGCCTCTATCACCAGAGAATAATGGGAAGAGACACACACAGAAATAATGGGAGAGGAAATAAATAAATCAGTAGGAAAAGAGTGACTCGTTACCTCCAGAGTTTGAAAGGATTTCCTAAGATACTCCACTTCCGACTCAAAATTGGCTATGTAAAGCATTGCTTCCACCCTTTTGAAGGCGAAAGGTACATCAAGCACTGCCTTCAAAAATTTCTCAGCAGGACCAAGCTTGGTTGGAGAGTCGTCTTTATGTTCCTTTAATTTACGTTCTTCTTCCTTGCTTGGTGCCATTTTTAACAAGCTTTCTAGTAGTTCTGTTCCAAGTGTATCAGTAATACCTGTCAAAAGGTAAATTGATTTAGTTACATAATCAGCATCTAAGTACTAAAAATTGGATCATGGTGGATAGATTTAGTCATTCAGAACATTTGTCAATCAGCACATTCTAATGCACAAGGGCCACAACCACAAGCAAACTTTTAAAAGATAAAGAAGTAACCATTCATTTCATTTCTGAGCAAAGAAAAAACATTATAGAGAAGAACAACATGAACAAGAGACACCACAAAAACTCTTATCATTTGGTACTTGATAAACATTGAGAACCACATAACAAATATATAAACTAACAAAAGCATAGATTTATGGTTGCACACATCTATGCTACCAGAAGACAGAAATAACGCAACTAAAAGAAATTCTACTCAAATAAAGTAATAAGACAGCAGAACAAAATTGTCCACCAGCTTCACCAAGTGATATGTAATAATCACACTAATTGTTTTAACATTTTCATTTATTACCCAATATCTAGACAGCATACATATCTTACTCTCAGTGAAGCCTGCACCTAACTTCTACACAACAACTAAACCAAATCAAAAGATTTCGCCAAGTTATGGTCAACCTATCTCTGTCTTTTTCCGTTAAAAATCTCCCATTGTATCCAGCAACAGTTTAAAATAGGTAACTATCAACTTCACATATAACTAAAAAAGATTAACAAGAAGCTAAACAAGCAAGAATTTATATAGGTGTCACTATGACCACAACACCTAAACGAGAAGCTATTCAAAGATAGGTCCAGTCAATAATTACCACAAAACATGGAGAATTTAAAGTCATGACCTCAAGCCTATAAACAAGGGACAATACC
The DNA here is from genome assembly GCF_033153095.1 of Gastrolobium bilobum. Taxonomy (NCBI): domain Eukaryota; kingdom Viridiplantae; phylum Streptophyta; class Magnoliopsida; order Fabales; family Fabaceae; genus Gastrolobium; species Gastrolobium bilobum. The sequence continues at coordinate 370,479 of NW_026900059.1, forward strand.
TTCTAACAGTGCATCACACACTTCATCTATAGTCACGTTAAGCGCTCTTAGCAAGATAGCAATATTTTGGGACTTTTTAGGATCCAGCACCCTATCCTCCTGATTTTGCGGGGCAAGATTTGAGCGTGGAGTGGTATCCTTAGGTTTGGGGTTTGGTGTGTTCACTACAAACAACGTTTCAATCATTTCCTCATTCAACCTGCAGCCAACTCAATTTAAACTACATAGTTAAAGAACAGTGATAGCAGCATACAAATATGAATTATCAACTACTAAGTGCCATTTCCAAAGAAGTAACCATCACAGATATCAAAAAAAGCTATAACAAAAGAACAAGAGAGTAACATAGTGAGAAATGAAGATCTCTTACTTAAAAGAGCTAGACCTCAACTGATCCCACACCATCTCACGATCAGAGCTGGCCCTCACTTTGTCCCAATGCAAAGGCTTCAACTTGGGTTTTGATGCCTCCTCAGAGTTCTCCTCAATCACCCCCAAATTCTGAGAACTTGGTGGCAACTCAACAGGAGAAACCTTTGTTGTTGGAGTTTGCAACACAAAAGGCCTAGAAGGAGGGGTAAGCTCCGGTGGCCTCGAAATGGGTTGATCAACAGGTGTAGAGGGAGAAGGCACTTCCCACTGCTTCCGCTGCCGCAGCGGCACATTCAACGGCGGAGGAGGCGGTGGTGGTGGAGGAGGAGGAGGAGTTGAAACTCTAGGAGATTGAGCAATTGGTGTTGAAAGAACCGGAATTTCCCAATGTTTCCTCTGTGGCAAGGTAGGAGGAGCTGGAGGTACCCCATTTTGAAGCAAAACAGTTTCAACATTCATTGGTGATTCACCAATGGGTGTTAAGAGGTCTGGAATCTCCCATTGCTTCCGAGAAGGTGGTGCTGATTGAGTGTTCAATTCTCTCTCAGGTGATGAAAGCAAGGTTGGTGACAAAGGCAAAGATGAAAGAGGAGAATGCCTATACCGATCTGAGACATCAGATATAGTCGGAGACTGATCCAAACCGTGATGCATCATTGCCACTTTCTCAGGTGACGGTAGAGAAAACCCTGAAGACAAAGAAGACACAGACTTGCCACCACTTGAAGCATTGGATAGTCTCGGCGATGATGCAACTTCGTTTTTCTTAGGCGATGAACCACAAGACTGAGTCTTTTCAGGTAAAACACTCGACCCATCTGTGTTTTGGTTTTCGTTCCGTGACAGTGTGAGCGGTGACAGCGACGGTGACTGACACTCTCCGGCGAAGGCTCGCTCTGGAGTTGAAGACATTGAAGAAGATTTTGATTGCACGTGTTGTTGGTAAACTAGCGGTGACGATAGTGTGGATGACGATAATGAGCTTCTACCGTCGCCTCCGGCGAGTGGTTGTGGTGGCGGCGGCGGCGGAGGAGGAGTAGAAATGTGGGTTAGTACATTTTCCGGCGACTTGGGTTGTGATCTTCTGGGGCTTATGCTCACCGGCGGCGAGAGGCTAATGGAATGAGACCGATCCGGTGAAGCAGAAGTGGAAGAAGAGAAAGAAGTTGAGCTTGATTCAGTGCTGCTACGACCGACAAGATTATCGGCGGCAATGGCGGAGAAAACTCGCCGGGAACCCGATCCGGTTCCGGTGGAGCTTTCGCGGCCACCAAGAGACCCTCTCGGCGAGTAGAATTCCTCTTCTTCATCCTCCACCGTCACGGTGGTTGAATCATCGCGTAGCCTCGAAGCTTGCCGTGCCAACGGAGGAAGCGGCTGAAGCTCCGGCGAGTCCATTTTCCGAGGATTCAAACCTCCACCACCGCCGCCACTACCACCGCCGCGAGAATCAGGAAGATCATCAACTCCACCGCGTGAGTTAACAATGGTGCCAAGGTAGAGAAACTCAGAGCTCGTGGAAGAGTTCTGCCTCGCCGACTTTCTGTTTCCGGCGCCGGAAGCAGCTTCACGGGGGAACAAGCGAATGCTACTGTCGGATCTGAGTGTTTTCTCGTCGGCGGAGTAGCCTTTACGCCTGCGTCGGCAGTAGACGAAGGAAGAGACGGCGACGACGACGACGGCGCAAGCGACGGCGGAAATGGCGACGGCGACTAGCTTAGTAGAAGATGATTTGGATTTGGGGGGTTGAGGGAGTATAAGAGAAGAAATGTTAGCAGGGAAGGAAGCGAAGGTTGAAGGAGAAGGAGGTGGTGGTGGTGATGGGTATGTAGGGAAAAAGGGTGTAGAAGAATCATTAGGGGTAGTGGTGTTGTTTGTGGTGGGGGTTATGGAAGAAAAAGGGTACTTGGGGTTTGAAGGTGGAGGAGAAGAAGAAGAAGAAGAGTGTGGTGAAGGGTTTGGAGGTTGAGATGGAAGAAATGGTTGATGGAGGATCCTACGGTGGATGATGATGATGGGTTGTGAAGAATGAAGAGGTGCAAAGAGAAGGAACAAGGTTAAGGTGAAGGTAAGGGTAATGGTGGAGAAGCTGCACAACATTGTGTTCTTCTGTGTTGTTATGTGCTTTCTCTCTGAAAGTTGAATGTTGAGAGAGAGAGAGAGAGAGAGAGAGTGGGAAATGTGATTTTGAGGAACAAGATTTGTTGTGTTTGTGTGTGTTGTGTTTTTCTTTTTTGTTAGTGCGAGAGAGAGTGTGTGTGTGTGTGAAAAAGGTTGAATGAGATGGGAAAGAAAAAAAAAAAAAAAAAATGGAGAAAGGGAGAGACTAAAATTTAGGTAATGGTGGATCCAGCTAAGATTCTGTCTTTTTATTTGTGTTTTGTTATTTATTTCCATTTTCCACCCTTAATATTATTGCCTTATGTGATCTCAATCAATCATTGTCCCTTTTTTTTTTCTCTAGCTTGTTATTATGTGATATTTTTTTACTTTTTAACTAGTTTTAAAGGAAAGTTTTATGTTGTTAATATTTAGATGGTGTTTGGTTGAAGATTTCTTAAAACTTACTTATGTAAATCAAATTGGCAAAGTAAGACAGTAATGTTTGGTAGATGATTTTACAAAATTTTCTTAGGTATTTGTATTTGCATAGCATTCCTTATTTGTTCATAGAAAGTAAGGCAAAGTTACTATTTAGAAAGATAACTTGAGGTGGTATTTTACATTTAGCTAGCTAAATGGCAAAAGAGCAACTCACTAATAAACTTAAATACCCTCATCTAAAGTGCCAAGGTTTCACTTTTTTTTATCGGGTTATATTTGTAATTTGAAGTTATTTTCCCATCTATTTTTTACCTCAAACCAAACATAGACTTTATAAATCTTATCTAATTTGCCCATTAAATTTTTTTCTAACCAAACAATTTTTTTTACATTTTCCTACCAAACTTATTTTTTAATCATTTCCCTATCAATTACATTTCTCTAGTATTCAAAAAATTTCTACTCAACCAAACGCCGCTTAAAATATTTTACAGATATAGTTCTTTTGAAAGCTACTTGAAAATATATCAAAAGAAGTAGGATATTCTTAAATTTTTATAATTTTTTATTCTTATTCTTCTTTACATTTCTGTTGGTAGATATATTAAAGGGATAAAGAAAACATTTGACTGAAGTGTAATTTACTTTCTAAGTTAAAAAAAAAAACTGTTAAATTTTGATAAAGGTACAAAAAAAAGTTTATCGGCCTAAAAAAAAAATTCTCGAATAAAATCAATACAAAGTTGAAAATATATCAAAAGAAGTAGATATTCTTACTATCAATTTCATTTGCTACGAACTTATTATTACTATAATTATTGTTGGATTTTATTTTTTAATTGGTAATATTTGAAAAGTTTTGAACAGAGAGAAAAGAAAAACAACGTTTAATATACTACCCAAAATATATAATTATATTGGAGCAGAGGAACATTATACTTATAACCTGTTTTTGTTTATAACTTCTTATAATGAATTAATTTCACAAATCAAATTCATTAATTAATTATTAATTCACAATAAATGATAAACCGTTAATTGACGGAAATCAGTAATTAAAATATAATTGTAATATATTTTTATTTTATAAATAAAAATATATTATAAATATAACTTTTTTCATTAAAATAATAATAAATTGGTAATAGAAAAACTTAAAAATAACAATATCCTAACTCATAATTAAAAAGCGAAAAAATGAGGTAAAATTTGCCTTCTTAAATCTTACCAAAAACACTCAAACCAAACTAAATTAGCGTTGTGTGATGCAAAGCGATAAGAGGGTAGGGGGAATCGAATAATTTGCAATGCTGCAAAGGCAGTAGTTTCATTATTTGGTCAAGGTAAATTGGTGTTTAATGAACAGAGCATTAATTGCGAATCACTTATTTGTATTTTTAATTTTTTATATTATCGTATTTAAATTTTATGAGAAGAATTTCGATGATTCCGAATTATTGTTAATTCAATAATTCAGACTAAATGAAATCAAATAATTATTGGGAAAAAATAAAAAATAAAAAATTATATAAAGTGTCAGATGAAAGGATCACATGCAATCTGAAACACCAAAAAAATTTCCTTCCTCTAAAGTCTCGGAGCTAAAGTAAATTATTTCGTTAAATGGACAATTTCTAACTATTTATAATCAGTGTTCAAAAATATTATCTATATTCACTGTGTAATTTGGCAGAGCCTTTTACTCTTCTTGTAAAACAGTTAAGCTTTACTACCAAATATCTACTCCAATTCAATGCGGTCACTCTTTAATAAGAATGAATAAATGGGAACACTTTTAAGTTTGACAATTGACTAGACCTAAAAAAAAAAAACAGTGAGAACAATTTAATCCCTAAAAGGTGGGGGGAAAGATTCAACAAAGGAAATTAACCATAAAGAATAAAAATAAGATGAAAAGAGAGAGAAAAAAAAAAAACCAAAGTGTCTTTGAATAAGCGTTACCCATTATTTTTAGGGAAAAATATTTCTGCAGCAGATAAATTATCTGCATTTATTTTCAAAACGACGTCATTTTGATATTGAAATCTTAAAAAATTCTAAATATAAAGACTATTATAACTCTAAAATAAATTAAAATTACAAAAATATCATGATTTCCACCAAAACAACGTCGTATTGACTTACTGCAGATAACTTAACTGCAAAAAAAAGCGAACCCTTATTTTTATTATATATCTTATATTACTATTTCATTATTCAAACTTTTTGGCAAGGAGCAAGGAAATGGAAATGGAAATGAAAGTTACTCCGGATATATATGCGGTTTAGTTTAATTAAGCGTTGAGTCTAATGATTAAGGAGAAAATCTTAATTTCTTTTAGACTCTTAAGCAGCCGGCCACTGTCAAGGTTATTGAATAGGATATCGTTTAACGGGAATTATATTGAATCGTAACATATAAAAGTATAATTTAAAATATATAATATTATATGAATTTAAATTTCAAAAGGAATTCAACCAACAAAACACATAAGTAACAAAAATTCAAATTTATTCTTCTTCTATTTATCAATAATTAAGATTAATATTATCACTATCATTATCAAGACCTGACAATTAATACTGGGTTTTGCTAATTTATTTTTGAATTTAAATCAAATCTTTGTTTTCATCCCTTATTAATAATGATTTTTTAGTTTTTTTTTGAATTTGAACCACAAATTATATCTTTATTTATCTTTCCTAATCAATAGATACTTTTCAAAAAAATGAAAATTGCCAATTTTTGTTTACTTTTTTATATTGTATAATACATGATTTAATACGGTATCATACGATACAAAATTCAATACAAAACTCATTCTAATACAATCAACCAATATGTATCACAAAATTTTTGAATCGTATCATACTAACAACTATGGTCCCTATTATACCCTATATATAATAGGGGTCTTCATCTTCATTAAGGAGCAATATGAATCACATAAATATTTTATCTTATGTACTATAATTATAATTCATACTGACTTAAGAGTCGATAACATCTTATTTTTCCATCGGAGCACTTGAAGGAGTATCCTGCCACTATCATTCATTTTATGGACGTGTATAAAAAAAGTTATATCATCTGATCAACTGTTATTTAATTTTCACTTTTTAAAGATAATATGATATTTTTTGTTTACATATTGCAAAGATTTATTCAGACACGTGTTCAGTAGTGAATAATAGGAGTGCAAAGATTTATTCAGACACGTGTTCAGTGGCGAATAATAGGAGGGGAGGGAGTGAAAGTATAAAAAAAAAAAAAAAAAATAGAATTTAAGACATGGGTATGTATGGAATAAATCTTTGGTATTACTATTGCACCAAAGATTCAGTACATTCCACTAATAAAAATATTACATGTCAGTCAATATTCTCTTTCTTCTGCCAAATTCTTTCTCTCTCCTCTGATATGTAATGCTTCCGTTGATAGGATGCACTGAATCTAGATGCAACAGATACACTTAAGATTTATTTGTATGTACGAGTATGACAAGGCTCCTGATTGGGTAGCTAAGGAAGGACCCTTATATACGGATGTCGGTCACCGAAAACGGGGTGCCTCCACTCCACCACATATTCCACTGCACTCTTCCCTATGCACCGTCTTCAATGCGTTTACCAGCAAGCATCCTAAGGTCTTGCCATATTACTTTTCTGTCCATGCTGTTATCAGGGAAGAGAATCTTTTATCAAGATTTCGTTACTTAAAAAAATTTGTATTTTTTTTTCAATATTAAATTAGTAAGTTCTTATTAAAATCCATAACCAAATAAGTTTTTAATACAAGAAGAGTTATTAATTCTTATTGTATTGACATCTGATCAGTCTTTTTTCTATCAAAGTTATTAGTTTATTTGATAATGTTGTAGTTTTGTATTACTTTTATAATTTTTAACAATTTTTTTTAAAAAGAATTATGAAATATATAAGTTTTCAAGAAAAAATTGCTGAAGAGATATCAAGAAAAAATTAATTTTATATATGGTATTTATATTGGGTAAAATTATTTCTCCAGTCGTTTTATGTACAGCAACGATAGTATATGATTATGATTCTCTATATTTAATGCTTTCATTCTTTGTATAATTATGATTCTCTGCATTTAATGCTTTCAAATATATATTTGACAAGTATTTAATTATTGTACGTACAGCAGCAGCCGTAAAAATGTAAAATCCTTTATATTATTGAGTTTTAAGAAAAGTTTTTTGATGGATTTTTAAATTAAGAGTACGCAAAAACAATCAAGGATATTAATGAAGGAGAATATTACTATTTGTGTGAAGGCTTCCAATGACACTTCAAATTATTTTACAACAGTTGAAAGTTTACACTATAATTTTGCTTTGAGTTGTTATCTTTTTTTGTAGTTATGGATGAGTTAACATTCTAACAAAAGGTATTAAAGGTGAGGTGTCACGTTATTTGAAGATAATATTATGTTTATTGATGAGGTCAGCCCTAGTATTAATATTTAAATTAGAATTATAGAAAAATATGTTGAAGTCTAAAGGATCTTCGCTAAACCAAAGTAAATCTTAATACAAAAGGTGTGAGTTCACTATAGCTAAGAGGAGGAGATAAAGAATCAGTGAATATACTATGACAAGATGAATGAAAAAAATATGCATTTAAATATTTGAAATAAATATTGTAAAAGAGATGAGATATTCATGAGAATGTAAGCTATAAATCAAATAATATTTGACGAAATGACACTGTGTATTGGGATTTTTGTACGATCATATATAGAGTGAAATGTTGGCTAGCACAAAAACAATTAATGTTTTTGTTAAGTTGAATAAAAAATAAGACTTTTTATTTTTATATTAGAGTCAAAATATTTTATTTTATTTTATAAGGAAATATTTTTTGACTCCAATATAAAAGTAAGAAATATTACTTTTTATCCCAACTGATAATTTTTATAAATCTGACGATTATAATTTATTAAAATTAATAATTAATTAATTAATATAATTCAATAACCTAAATAGAACACTTATAAAACTATTAATGTTTTTTCTTCTGTTCTTAATAATTACATTTACGAGTCATCTTTTATGGCTCAAGAATATATATTTTTCTTTCTCAAATGATCTGATCAAAGTGTACTTTAGTGGAATTAATTTCTGCATATGTTAGCTTGAGATAAAAATCTAAATAGACCAAACAAGCAGAAACATGCTTTATTAATATTAACAACCAGATTAACTCTTTTAACTTTTTTTCGTGTTGGCCAACTCCCTTAACGTTAAGCTAACACTTAAAGTTACTGTTTTAGTTCATAATATCTATCTTGGGAAAAAAATTAGAGTAAATACTTTTTCGTTCCTCTACAAATTTTATGATACTCGTTTTAGTTTCTAGCAAATAAAAAAGTTATTCGTAGTTCTTAAAAAATTTGAAGTTGACTCATTTTAGTTCTTCTGAGGGACTAATATAGGTCTTTTTTAAATTTGTGATAGACCACGATTTTAACTAAATTGATCTATTTTGAATTTCTTAAGAACCACAAATAACTTTTTTATTTACTAGGGACTAAAGCGAACATCATAAAATTTGCTGAGAAAAAAAAAATTACTCGAAAAAAAAATTATATGTAGGTGACATTTAATGTAGGAGGTATGCATTGCATTAAACTGCATTATGTGCCTGAAATAGGCAATAGAAGACTGAGTAATAAGCTTTTCAGGCAGTACGTACACTCAGTACACTAACCACTGTTGCTTGCGTCATGTTAAATTTGCAATCTGATAATCCATCACCACAAAGCTTCTTGTCTACGTGTATGGTCCAATTCTATTTGCCAGAAAATCTTCAGGATCCTAACTTCATCTTTTTGTAATTTTTTTCTTCTTTGGGTACAAATATCTCATCTCAAAAACCAAAATCAGAAACACGTGAAGACAATGTAATAAGTTTAATAAGCATTTCCATGCCAGGATTCAGATATATTGCATGGCGAGATACAAGTACAAGCACAAAATTGGGTTCCTCCTATTCATTCGGGGATTATTTTTTATTTTATTTTTTTCTGGCTAAAATATATACATATCCTTTTTATTACGGGTAAATTACAAGACATTTTAATTTCAAACTTAACAATTTGTAGAATTGTTAAATTGTTGGGTTAGTCTTAACTATTACAGTGAAATCATTGGGCAGAATTAGGAAAACTTTTTAAGTCTAATTTATTTTCTAGATTGCTTAACCGTGTGATCTGTGTAAGACCTACATGTGTTTCAACTTTCATGTATAAAGTTAATGTTAATTAACATTTTGATTTAATGAGTAAAGGACTAAGATTAATTTGACTAAAGAATTGGGAAGTTATGAAAAGAAAAAGTACCATAATATCTGATTATAGGTGTGATTACCATAAAGAGATGAAATTTGTTTTATAGAAGGATAGAAAAATTAGTTCTAATAGTTTTTAATTCGACCCACTGAGTTGTTGATACGACGCTAGCACACCACAAAAAAAATTGTGTTCGATCGACTATTTTTAAATTCATATCGTATTTATATTGGCAAAAATTGATATGAAAAAAGTTTGTGTTGTGTTGTGTGTCAATCCAAAAATGAAATTGACCAACAATTCCACATTGATTTTTTCATAAATTATTTGTGTCATATCATGTTAATCTATATAATTAGAGACACGCTTTAAAATTACAGATTATTTAAGTCGTGTTATGTCAACCAGCAAAATGAGTGATTTAATCTGATTTTATTCTTGTCGTGTTTATGTTAAATTTATATTGTATCATGTCACATCAACCCAAATTGTCACACTAAGAAAAACATAAAAAACTTTATGGTGTTTTCATAAGAATTATATCTCATCCCTATCGAAGAGCATGCAAGAAAGTAAAAAGGTCAATATTAAGAAAAGAAAAATCCGCAATCATGGATAAAGGTTAATACATTCTTTAAGTGCGTCTTTTTGCATCAAATTAATAAATTATTTGCTAAAAGAATTAAATGTGAAAAAATATTTCTGATTTTGCGTATATAAGTAAAAAAAATGTATTTTACTTTAGATTTGATCTGATTATGTTGTTATAAGAACGTAACTATTTAATTATAAAAAATATGTGACAAAAATGTGACTTTGAATTAAAATGGTATAAATTTTATTTGAACATTAAATTGTTATTTTCCTTTTATTCATTGGTACAGATGGTCCCAACGTGTGAGTATCATGCCACGACAATTTAGAGGGTCATATTCCACTTCCACCATATACGGTTGAAACAGTCACTGTTTACTGCTTTGTTTGGTGCTTGATCAGGTGATCTACAGAAATAGAAAAGGAGCTCCGAAATGTTAAACGTCCAGACAAAAGTATGTACAAGAAAAAATAATAATAAATGATCAAGGTTGTGTAAAATTAAGGCTAAATAATAAATAAATAAAGTGCTCCAATTGATTCAAGAGATAATTATAAATTGTACAAAAAGGTTGTGTATCTCTGGAGTCTCCTTAAGGTTTCATTAAGGGCCTACTTAATTACATGGTGGTAGCGGAATTAGTGAGAATCTGGTTTCGGTTTGCAGAGAGGTAGTTGAAAAGTTGAAGCAATTAATCAAGAGAATGAATCTTATTACGTGTAAAGGTGGTCATGTGGTCATGTTATTTAATCACAACTACTCATTTAAAAATTATACATTTTTCTCTCTCTTATCTCATCATGAATGAGTGATTGTGATCAAATAACATGACCACTTTTTCACATGAGAGGACCAATTCCAATTAATCAATTGTTAAACAACCAATTACAAGATTGCGTGGTTTAGGAAAGAGAATAATATGTATTAAAAAAAAAAAGGAAAGAGAATAATATGCCTATTGCTTATATTCCCAATGTTTTGTCAACTTCAGAATGGGTACAACATTCAAGAGCACATTAACATGGTGGATGAATGCCTCTTCTTGTTGGGAAGTTCATGGTTATATATATGAGCAAGACATTATCCATTCTACTAGACACAACACCTACTCATTTTTGGAGAGTAATTAAAAACTACACTTCGCTTCCTCTATATGTTATTGATGAACTTGCACGAAAACTAATGATGGGCATGGCTAAAAGCAGAATTTCACCATACAAAACTCCAAATTATATATATTAATTGTTGAAAAAAGTGTGTGTCATTTTAAAAAATATAAAATTGTATCATTTTAAGTGAAAGAAATAAATAAATCATGGGAAGAGAGTGGACAAAAAAAATATAAAGGTGCGGGTCGCATTTTTTTGTAAGTGAAATGACACAATTTATGTCATTTAAAAATACAGATACTTTTCCCTTAATTGTTAAAACTAGTTAAAAAAAACGGAAGAAGAGAAAATTGCATCCATTTGAAAAATAAAAAATTACATTTTTTTATATAAAAATGACCATAACAATTGATTTTGAAGAAAATCAATTACATATACAGTCAAATATTGAATTGTTTTCACAGTTAAGTCAATCATACTGCTGTAAATGTGCATTTTGTCATGGGGAATTTATTTATTTTAATTGAGTTGCATCAAGAGCACGTATAGTGGTTCGACCTATTTTATATTTTAAAAATAGAAATTATCTTCACATTATGTTTATTACATCAGTTTTTGGTTAATAAAACAAGAGAAGTATTCCAACATATTTTTTAAATCGATCTTCTAAATAATAGCTAATCTGATCACAAAAAGTTAAGCCTGATCAGGTACGGTTGAGCCTAGTTCAAGTTCAAACAGATTGATACAAATAGAACTTCTGCTTTGATTCAAGATAGATTCTCTATTGTTGTTGTATAATTGTTATAAAAATATAATATAAACATTATTGATTGGGTGTTCACTTATCAAATTTAAATTTTTGGGTTGAATTAATTCTATTACCATAGGGTTCCGAGTTTTATCATCACTATCCTTCACTGTCTAGTAAAATTAAGTTAGTACAAGGTAAAATAAAAAAATGGACCTATTCAAAATCTACGTTTCAAATCCAAAGAGCTTTTACCTAATGGGGTGTTAAAGAAATATAATATAAAAATCAATGATTGAGCCTTTACTTAAACTTTTGAGTTGAATTGATATTTTACATTAATTTAGCTAGAACATGAGGGAGTGGATATAAAGCACTCTGATGTTCAAGTCAGTATTTGTTTAATAAGCTTAAGTATATTGAGAAAAGATGATCATACATGGGCTTAAATCTCTCCTTTCATCGTATGTGGCATGACATGCTTGTTGATTAATCATCTCGCCTTAGTATGGTGTTATAATTGTTGTGTTTCCTTAATGGAGAACTTAGTTGGCTTTTCTAAGCCTACCTTTGTTGAACTATAGGTCATGAAGACTATGATATTGAAGTTTAACATAACTCAACATAGAAGCTCTCAATAGAAGGCATGGTAACAAGTCAGAAATAGTACTAGAAGACCAAAGCATAATGCAAAATTGATAAGGATGCTCAAATGCGAAAAGTCAAGCTAGAAGTCAAAGTATTTCAAGTTTAAAAGAAGTATTAGAAAGCTCAAAGATTGAAGATAAAGTGAAGATCAAAGAAAACTTAGACTTATTATTTGTAATAGTTATTTTAAAGTTTTTAGAACTTATATGAATGAGTTTATTGAACTTTATCTTGGAAAATGCATAATTAGACCATAAACTCGTATTAGTGACACATATACACTTAGATCATGTATAGAAGTCCCACACATATCAAGAGTTGTTATATAAGTGTGAGACATTATCATAGATATGATAGAAGTCACTAGAATTCATTTAGAAGTAACAGAAAATCACTTAGAGGTTTTAAATTTCGAAAAACCAACAAGAAACTTTCATCTACATAAAAGTAATCGAATACTTTTTGCAAAGTAATTGAATGTTTTCGGGTTTGAAAAAGTAATCGAATACATCATGAACAATATTTGAATACTTGCTGAGTTTGAAGAAGTAATCAAATACTCCCAGAAAAGTAATCGATTACTTATTATCACAAGTGACTTAAAGCTTAAGTAATTCAATTTTTTAGATGTCCAATGACTATAAACAACTATTAACTCAAGTGGAAACATATAAATACATGTCTTTAGGGTTTTACACAAAGAATTAAATGGGAAAAAAACGAAATCACACAGAACTCATAATTGAACCCCTATTGGGCTACTTTTGCATATCTTAGAGGAAAAACTCAATTACTCTCTCATTTCTAATTTTTTTTATCTTTTTGTTTGTACTGGACGTGGAGAGACTGCTCTACATCTGTTTGACAAGAGTGAATTGTTGTAATTGATTTTGGGGAATTGGAGAGACCCTATAGGTGATAGGTTGAGTGTGATCAAAGGTTTGGTCATAGACTTGTAAAAGACTCCATTGTAAAACGGTTTTTCTAACACCGGTTAGAAGCTAGAACATAGCGAAAGGATCGACCTCAATCTGAATGTAGCTCTCAAGTGGTTAGAGAGTGAAACATGATATATGCTAGTGTAATTCTTCCTTACCCTTATCTCTTTGATTTTGATCAATTGATTTCGTTTTAATTCATTGTATATGTTGTTTTAAATCTGTTTAAGGGATATGAATTGATAATTTTCTAGTTAATTTTATTCTTGCATATCATCTTGAAAGAGGTTGCTATAAACATTAATTTCTTCTCTTTTTCCATTTAATTTTGATTTCGCTGTTTAATCTCTGAATTGGATGTTATATGAAACATTTTAATTCTGTTTTTGGGTAAGAAAAGTTTGATACTCATTAAATTTTATTTTTGGTTGAAGTTGTTGTTAAAAGGTTGTGTTTTTTATTGTTTCTCAAAGAAGAAGTAACACACAATTTACTCCTCTCTTGTGTGGTTATTTAGCCATATTTTCTTTTCAATCTTCGATACAAGATGCCAATTGGTGAGCTATGTTGTCTAGGTTTAGTGTCTGTTTGGATCCTCTCTTTTGTTAATTTTTTTTCTTATAAACAGAAATTTGGCCAAACAAATTTTTACAAAAGCTCTATAATAAAAAGAGTTAAAACCAAAAGCTCATAGGAAGAATTTTTTTAAGCTTTTATCAGCTTTTCTTGAAATGAGATTTGAGCTTTTAAGTTAAATTTTTTATGTAATTACTAAATAATTTTTAAATTTTTTTTAAAAGCTTTATTTTTTTTGCTTTAGTTTAAAAGTAATTTTTAATTTAAAAAAAAAATCCAAACATGCACTTAGTTCGATGCTTGTCATTGTATTGGTCTAATATGCACGGACGTGTCAGACACGGACATGCTCGGACACGCGGTCAATATTTGGGGATACGCGGTCAACTCTCCGACACGTTCTGACACGCGGTCAATATTTGGGGACACACTCGGACACTTTTTTTTTTTAAATCTTAATTTTATTTTTGTTAACTAAATATAAAAGAAATAATTTATAAATTAATTTTTTTCTGTTATGAAATTTGACATTAAAAATTAACAAAATACGAAAAAATTACTTATATTTATATTTATGTTATGAAATTTAAATATTTGATTGGTTATATGACTTATTATGGACTCTTACATGTATTAAATATAAATTATATTATATATATTAAAAGTTTTATTTAATATCAAAACGTGTCCCAACGTGTCGAAATATGACATTTTTTAAAATTAACGTGTCGGCATGTCATGTCGTGTCCCATATCTCCCGTGTTCGTGCATCATAAGTATCGGACATGTGTTGCTTGGGATTTAGTTACCTGCTTTGCGAGATTGCATATATACATTTCTTACGTGTTCTCTTATATATGCGTTAAGTCTTTTCTCTTAATCTTATACTGAACTATTATTTGATAGTATAGGTACAGATAAATAGCATATCACAACGTTAGTTTTTTAAAAATATTTTTATTATTAAATTAGTAATTAAAAATATAAATAGTTATTAATTTTTTTTTAATGTTTCAACTTTTGTTTTAGAAAAATTCCTCTGTCACACACTCACACTCATATAAAAGTGAATGGTTGCCACTAATTTTTCTCTCTCTTCTTTTTACAATGAGATGTACTTATTTTTATACGACATAAATTTTTTTTTCTGCAACAAAAGAAAAATATTAAAAAAATTCTAATATTATTAATACTTAAAAAATTAATATATTTTAAAAAAAATCTAATATTATTAATTTATGTAGCAGACAACGCAGTTTTTTTTTTAGGGATTCACCCCCTACCTACCAAAAAAAATATTTACTCTATTTTAAATGAATAATGTGCAAATACCATTTTCCTTTAAAATATTGTGAAGTAATGAACTTGTTATCTGAATATTTGCAAGTTGCAACAGATAAAAATACAGGACGTGTTACTGATAATAATGGGGGCAATGATGATATTATCATTATATAAACAGCCATATATAAGTAAAATAATAGAACGAGTATGCACGAAGAAAAATGAGAACTTCCATTATTGAGAAATTGAGCACAATATAGCCTAATTATTGAAAATGATTACGAGGAAATCGAGTCTTCCCTCTTCATCATGATGCCATATTGAGTAATAGTAACCTGTAATTTCATATTTCATTGTAGATAAACAGGGTAGTTGGAACATCATATCATTGTTACTTGATCATTAGTACTAATTAAATAATAAACATAAACTAGCAATAGAAAAGTTGCTTTTCTAGGCGTGCGTTCATGTGCCCTAATGATTTTTATCGTTTATTATTTATCTATTCATTAGTGACGTCTTAACGTACACTACTTAAATTTTAGGGTTTATATGTTCACATTTTTTTAATTTGGTCATTTTGGAAATGGTATGATTTATTTGTTTTAATTATGTTAGTTTTATATCACCCTAATGTACCTAGTAATTGTATTTCTGTAGTAAATTTTTTTTTTCTCTTCTACCAAATGTACCTTTAAAGAATTAACATCATTTAGCAGGGAAATTAGTAAGCGTCAAGCTCAATTTTTGATTTTTTGTTTTTTTACCCAAAAATTATTTAAAAAATAGCTAAGTTCTTATTCTATATTTGTAAAATTAGCCACCATGGTTGTGGTAAGAAAAAAGAATTTAAACCAAAGCAACTTCATGATTTGGTTACGTACTATTATTGACACCAATGCTAGCGATAAGTGTCTCCAACATTTGTAGTTTGGACTAAATGTTCTTGTTCTTTTTTACTTTTTTTCTTTTACCGTTAGTGTGAACGTTATGAAATGGTTCTTTTCACATGGGGAGAAAAGACATCAACTTTGCCTCTTTTTGCATTATGAATTGGTTCTTGTCGTTGTTTGCATAGTATTGAGTTCGAGTACATGGTATGTTTCTCATAAAGGGGACAATGCTCAATTAAACAAAATAGCTGTATGATTCGAAAATAAAACACATTAGGAACTACGAATGGCAAGGTAGGTAGATCGAGGATCAAGTAGATTGTCTTTTCAACAAATGGTTTTGATAGTAAGTGGAAATGAAAGAGTTTTGGTTTGATCCCTATATGTCATCTTTGGTAGATGTTTAAATATTTTCATCCATGCTTCAAAGATATAATTAAGATTGGGTTAACTCATAAAAATAAAAAAATACATTCTGTTTTGTAATTTAATTTAGTTATTATTGCTGCTGGAAAACCATATTAGATCTGAGATCAATCCACATAAGTTGGATATTTAGGCGAAAATGGTTGTTTTCCATATACAAATACTAGGAAAGAAAAAGTAGAGAGAATTTATTAGTTGATAATATTTTTTTATTATAAATTACACCGGTATTCAATCACCAAACGGAAGTTGATTAATTCGGATTGCAAGATAAAAACAAAAAATAAAAATAAAACTCTTTTATCAATTTTTTTAACACAATTATATATTTAGGATTTAAACTCAAGATCACTGATTAATTTAAAATGAATACTCTCAATTAATATACATTAATAATGTATTTATAATTACGTCATCTTCGAATTTGTTTATTTTGATAATCCAGTCTTCAAAATTGGCCTCTATTGTAAATTATTTTTCTTCTTTTAACAATTGATATTATCTATTTTTTTTTTTTTTGTATAACTGATATTATCTATTTCTAGTTAGTTGGAGTTTTGAAGTCATGGTCTTATTAGGTCCAACTTACTCTTCTGAGAGAGTTTTGAGTTTAAAAGTTTTTTATATTAATACTTTATATGAACAATGCAACAAAGTTAAAAAAATATATATGACAAAATTAAGTTAGAATTTATCACGATTCAAAATTGTTAAATGAGTACTAAAAGTGGTAGTGATTATGTATTTGTATAGAAGTCAATATTAGTAATAACATATTTTGACAAAAAAAAAAATTGACAGAAAAATTCTGACGGCCTATTATTTAATTATCAAATTTATAGATCGTTATTAAGTGTTCATAGGACTCTATTGGAATTTTTTTATTGAAGTTAGGTAGTGTATAAAGGAACTTTACTTCTTCTTTTTTTTAAATCAAAGGCAACTCATTTAATTTATATTGTGACTAAGAGATATGTAAAAATATTCAGTGCAGTATGATCTTAAATAATCAATATATTGAATTTAAAATATGATCGTGTGTTTAATTCACAATTTAGATATTCATCGACCATTAAACTGATACATTAATTTATTATTGGGATGCTTTTGAAATAAAGCAGAGGTTGAATTTTATATTTGGGATTCCAACTAAACTATAGTGAATAATAGGAAATATTTTCTTCAAGCTAGCTGTTCCTATATTTTGGCTCGTAAGCCTCCTTCATCTTTGAATTTTGAGTGAAGGGGGTACCTCTAAAGTCTAAACCCAAGTATATAATATTTCAGTGTATGCTATATTATTGTTAGAATTTTCATTAGACTAATTCATCATCGGACACAACTTTTTCAGACATAACGTAATTAATGGGATATGCTAAATTCTCAATTGAGATGTCACTATCCTTTCAATTAATTCAAGTTTAAATTCTCAGTCTCTTTTTAACACTACAACTGTCTCTCCATTGGCACCAAAGCTAGATTTATAATAATATAGTGATTATAACTTAGACATTTATGATTGGCAATATGAATACCTCCACAATTATGAGCCATGAGTCAATTGATTATCTATCTTTTTTATTTTATTTTTGAATTTTAAGATTCAAATTATAATCACAAATACAACTGAATCAATTAATAATAAACAAAAATGAAACATTTCTTATTGATATAGCATAGAGGACCAAATTTGGGGGCTTGAAGATGCTTTTGTCACTTTGGTGCATGGGAACAGGGAATCTATTAGCATTCTCTTAGCTCCTGAAAGTAAAAACTTTCTAGGATGCCCCAAAAGTGGAAAAGAAAAGAAAAAGGAAGGAAAAAGAAAGAAAGAGAAGGTTTATAACATATATTGGTCCTTATTGCAAAATCTTCTAGCTTAGAAGGTACTAAGTGAATGGTATAATGCAAAAAATAAGCAGGGCCGATTTGTCTTATCGACAAATGAATTTGAATTGCAAGCAATTAGGAATTAGGATTACATGATCATTTTTTAGGTGTCTCTTTATTTTATTGAAAAATTAATGTTACTTGTGCACTATATATATATATATATATATATATATATATATATATATATATATATATATATATACGAGGTAGGACCTTTTGACACTGGTGTCAAATTTAAAATTTGATACCTCATCTGATAGCCGTTAGATAAAAAAAGATCAACGACTCTGATTTGTAAACATGTGACACCATTGATCTTTTTTTATCTAACGGCTATCAGATGAGGTGTCAAATTAACCGGTGTCAAAAGATCCTACCTATATGTGTGTATGTATACTTTTCTTAGCTGGCCCTTAAATTTATAATTTGTCCTATACTTGCACACCCAGTAGAGCATTACTCTTGTTTGAGTGAAGTGTCACATGGGAAGAGGAGAGGAACAAGGCCTTATTATTTTGCATTATGCAACAAAAGATAATTGTTTCCAAGGTTTCTATACACATTATTTTCTCATTACGTGCACCATAAGATTTAGAGTACATGGTCTGCTTCCTATAGCTGAAATAAAGTATAAAACCAATTTAGTTACAAAGTGGCAAGGCAGCTATAGGGTTAAACTAATTTAATATCTGTTTTATATTCCACTAATGTTGATGCACCATTACCATGTGAAGAATTTGTAAACTTTCAGCATTAAATTTGGAAGATTGTAATCGTATAAATTTAAAATAAAAGTTTAGATGTAATATATATTATGGGTAATATGTCTCTCCAATTGTTGGAGAGACATATCATCTGCGGTAGATTCATTGAAAATTGCACCATCTATTTTTTGTTTAAATTATGTGGATCCCACATATTATTTGTCTCTGCAATAGAAAGTAACTTATCTCGTACTACACGAAAATAATATTGCCCATATATTATCAATAAATAAGAAAATGTTATAGTAATATAGTAACTAAGGCTAAAATTGAAATCTGTATACTATTGGCCAAATTTTGGTTATTTTGAGAACGAGAATGCTTACAAATTGCTGGAAATTACCGAAAGAAATATGATAAAAAACTTGTTTAATGCTATCAAAACTTTTTGGTAAAGGAGAAAAAAAAGCAAAGGTAGTAAGAGTGGAGGTCCCAAACATCTAAATGCTTATAATCAATCGAATATTCTATAACTCAAGATCATCCAGTGGCCACATGCAAAGGCACTTGCCAACACCACTCAAAAGGGTAACTTTAAAAATATGTGCGTGGGCAATCTCATTAAGAATGGTGTTATCGTGACTCGTGAGTTTATAAGAATATAATTTGGTGACAGAAAATATGTCAATATAATTTGTATTTAAAATTGAGAAATAATGAATTTAATTATAAATGCACACGAAAAAATGCATATATATTTTTTTATAAAAAAATGGTTACATCTAGATTAGTATAATCATTGATGAAATTGTTCAAACTCATCATAAGTTCACAACTTTCAATTCTTTAACATATGGTGCAAAAACTTTCACACGTTACTTGATGAGCAATTCGCTATTGAAATCATTTGGATTAAGGTGAACATTATTAACCTGTGAAATTATGATGCTTAATGTACCCCCAAAAATAAATATAATAAAAAAAATATGATGCCTAGTGCTAATATCACGAGCGATGCTTTGGTAGCTTTGGGACTTTCCCGAACATCTTTTAGAACTTTGTCAAGCAAATGTAATTACATTTCAAAGGTAAAGTACGTTTTCAGCACCAGTAAGTCAAATCTTGTTGACAAAACACCGCGTGAAGTTTAGGAGACCAAAAGCACCGAACTCTTGTTTTTTCTTTTCCTTTTTACTCATTTTTTTTTATATATTTTCTTTTAAGTCCTAAAATTTCTTCGTTTTTAGTAAAAAGAAACACTGAATTCGATAATCTCAGTACACTAATTTTTTTCTCCAAGTTTAGAGTATTGTATTTTGAATTTCAAGCAAGTTCATTAAATAACACAAAAACACGTTCAAAGTACTACAGTAGCAGCTTATAAGCTTCGGATTAAATTTTATAATCATAAACTTAAAAGGAATTAAATTATAAAAATAGTCCATAGTTATAATAATTATTATTATTATTTTATTTCCTAGAGATATCCCTACGCATTTGAATGACACTAATTCCTATCATTACGTAAAATGCAAAAGTTTTTGCCACTACCCCAAATTGTTTCGCATAAGAATCATACCAGAAACCTTTCAACCCCATTAATCCACTCTTTGATCAAATTTGTCATCCTTTGGGATTTAATTTTACGCCAATAGAACACATACTCTCACAACTCGTACAAGGCCTCATAATTTTAGAGGGGCAGGAAGATGACAGGAATTTTTCGGTTATTTGGGCCAATTTGTGGGGCATTGTGAGGATTAATCAAATGATGTTCCCACATGCTTAAAGGAAGTAATATGGATATGCAATATTGGCCTTGAACTCCAGCCTCTAGTCCCTACAAGCTTCAATAAGCTGAAGACAATTGCAAAGAGCAACTTGCTTCGTTGAAGAGCTGGTTATGATTTTTTTTTTTTATCCTTGGCCTTCTTAGCGTTACGGAATTTTAATAATGAAGTGACACTATGATAGAAGTTATAACTTTGTTACCATTAAGAAATGAGAAATGATCCGTTTACAATTTTTTTTTATAAATTACACTAAATATGACCCGTCACACTCTTAATTAAAATATGATCGATCATACTTAGTATAATTTGTAAACAAAAAATTTGTATATATAACCTTCCCATTGAGAAATTAATTAAATATGGATATACTAATACAAAAATGATACGCACCTCTCTCAATGTTAACAATCAATTATTCATTTATTAAGGCATATATATATATATATATCCAAAGGTGATGCTGATCAATATACACAATAGTGGGTTTGCTTGAGGTTCACGTTAAGCCATACATTCAATACGTTGGGCATTCTATTGTTAGATACATGATATGGGGGAAAATTATCGATACACACAACCCCCATAGTTAAGTTATCCTAAACAAGATGGCTCCTAGCTCTAGTTTAAACTAATAAATAATTAATTTATAAGCTACAAAATACTTTTTTAAGAAAAATAAAATAAATCAAAGTAATGCATACATGTTGAGTTATCCAGTGCGCCAAAAAACTGGGAAAAGGAAGACCAAAGTTTTGAAAATTACTGTCAATTATAAAAGATAGTTGTTATTATACAAAAAAAAAAAAAGGTTTATCTTCAGCAACTTTTACCTGCATCCTTTTTCCTTCACCAGGTGAATTCACCAATCTTTAGTCAGATCACTAGCTACACTGCAACCAAAAAAATGGAACACATCATCTATACTAAGCCATCAACAATGCCTAGCATGAAATAGAGAGAAACAAAGATGAGTTTTTCTATTTTATGGAAAATGAAAACAGGCACTGATGGGCATGGATGGATTCCTTTGCCATAACTCAAAAAGTAAAAATTCCTAGTTCTTTTCCTTTTCTGTCTTGCATTGTTTTTAAGCATATGATATCCAGTTAGAGATTCATGAAACTTACACAAATGAGAACCCTCCTAGTGATTCCAAAAGTGAAATTATTAAATTTTTTTCTTTAAAATGATCAAATAAATTAGATAAAGAGAGGACTTAGGGAAGAACATTATTACACATAGTAAAGCATAGAGCTCTCAAGATGTTACATGCAAGAAAAAAAAAATCAGTGCCTAAAAGACAAGGAAAGCCAAAACTGAATCTGCAATGCTGAAATAAAAGAACACTATATATCATGTATGATGATCAAATTATAAAATCACAGCAGCCAAGGTTAGATTCGTCTCAAAATTCTTCACAAATAATAAACAACTCTCTCCACTCTCCTCTCCCTTTCCCTCCCCAACTACTACATTTGAAATTGACAATAGAATTTTGCTGCTCAATTCAGAAATTTTTGTTAACTATATACCACATGATGGCTACCTAACTCCTATAACCAGGAGGAATCAGATGGATAGCTGAAACAATTCAGCAAATATTAATCTATATAAAATAAAAGAGAACTCCAAAAAAGAATAGAGCGCATAGATAGTAGCGGAAAATTAAAGATTGCGGCGAATATAATGAAGTACCTCAAGAAATCTGATAATGTCAAGTCAAAGACCCCTCCAAACTTCAACAAATGACAACAACCAATTCAGGAAAAGAAGTGAACTAAACAGAATAACCATTTTATCCTGCAACCTTTATTGTCCCCAATTCATCAATTTTTGAGCTCTTATGCTGCAATGAAATTAAGATATTGAAAAGACAAGATCATCAAAGATTGGACATGGTGAACCAAAAAGAAATAGACAACAGAAATGTATAGAGAAGAGAACATAAACAGGAAAAACAGTTGACAACTCATCCCAAGACTTTAAGATTCTTCCTCTATTACCTTACTCTTTTTGTGTTTGTGCACATCATTAGCATCATCATCTCCGTCATGCTTCCTTTTCTGAAATATAGAGTAAAAAAAAGATTAATAAATAGAACTAAATTTATATTATTTTATACTTTAGATATATCTTTATTTTATATATATATATATATATATATATATATATATATATATATTATTTATATTTATATATTTTATTTATTCCATTTTTTTATCTATTATATATTAAATTTGTTATATTTAACTGTTTGATAAATAGAACTAAATTTCTGCAACATGTCCAAACAGTATGTGAAGCAAAACCCCTTAAAGTGCTAACATAAAAATGATAAAGATGTCCTTCATTGGATCCTAAATCACAAGCAATGGAATGTTAACAACAACATCAGCAAAACATAAATGAAAATTTCATGAAGCCAATTTATTGAATTAATTTACAATGTAAAGCATGAGAGGACTTTTAGAACACTTTTTATTTTTTTCCCTCAATGTGAACAATGTAGATGAAGAAAACTAAAATTTCTCAAACCTTTTCATGGTGTTTCTTTGAGTGATCAGCACTGGAATCACGATGCCCACTTTTATCTTTCTTTTTGTCCTTGTCTTTGTCTTTGCTTCGATCTTTATGACGATGCTTGTGCCTCTTATGCTCCTTGTCTTTATCCTTGTCCCTGTCTTTATGCTTTTTATGTTTCTTCTCCTTGTCTTTATACTCACTTTTTGATTTCCCTGCAATAGTTGGAATCCCTTTCTCCGCCTATTTGGGAAGAAAATCAGGAAAAGCAAATATATAAGGCTAAAAAAGAACACATCATAAAACTATTTTAAGAAAAAAATTAAGATAGCATGTCAATTAATTTCAGCAAGAATAGCAAATCAAGTATGATCAAAATCACAGAAAATTTCTTACAGCGGGCAAATCAATGGGAGATGTTTCTCTTAGTTGGAAAGCTTCCCTGAGAACTTCAAGGTCAAGAGGCTGGATACGAGCGCTTGTATCTCTGGAAGATGTGTTCTGAATAAGTTGATCCAATTGCATCCCATCTCCTTTTCTTATTTCAGTGTCTCCTACCACATTGTGAAGATAGTGTGTGTCTGCAATTGATACAGGAAGCGGCCTCTTGCAGAAAAACTCATAGTGGGGTAGTAATTTGAAATGATTTATAAGATCCACAGCACCTGTCAATTCCCTTGGTCCTAAGGGTTCAAATAACACGGTATGTCCTCAATGAGAAAGCATTGAATAAAAATAAAATAAACCCAGGAAAACTTAATCAAATTTTTTTTAACAAAAGGATGATTGCAGGTTAATTTTTTATATGGCTCAAAATCCTTAACAGATGCTTACAGCGTTTTATATCCACATTTCCAATTTCTTTCCATCCAATAAATTCAACCATCTACTAGGAAACCATCATATTTAAGCACTTATAAAAAAATAATAGCAAGATCCTGTAAACAAAACATGTTGCTTTGCCATGTGGGTCACACTAAAGATGTTGCATACCAAATTTTAAAAGTAGAGAGTAAAATACAGAGTTCGAGATTTAGCTTGCACAAAAATACATAATCAACACACATTGATATCAGTTTTTAGGTCAAGAGACAGACTTACAACAAATCTTTGTCCATGCCAATAATATAACACCCAAAAAAAAAAAAGAGTAAACACCACTGACAAAAAATAAAGCTGAAAATATTTTTCATCCTCTTGCTAGCCTTCAGCTGACCAACAAATCTATCATCTCAACAACCTAGCTATTAATATAATAGAAGTATAAGGTTAGTATTTTATATAATGTTATTAATAGTGACGCTATAGCGCGCTATACCCATACAGAAGTGGGCAACAGCACCCAGCCACTACTTCCGCTATGCAACGCCACTGTTTGCAGTAGCGGCCGTAGCGGAAGCAATAGCAGGTAGTGGCCGTTGCGGTGCAATCGCAGCACTACTGGGAAGGACATGTAATAATGGACTTTCAAGGGGTACAATCAACTTTTGCCCCTTTTAAGTTGCAAACCCTATGTGGTTGAACCTCTCTCAATTGTGACTCATTTACGGCTCACTCCCTCTTCCTCCTTATGACTGTTTGTGACTCCTCCTAGGGCCGCCTACTTGCGGTGGAAAAAAAATAACTTTTCCGATCCCTCCTTACACCGTAAGAAAGAATCTCGCGACCGTACCTCCTCTGTTTGGCAGCGACCCACTCATCAAATAAACATGTTTTTCATATTTCCAGCAAGTTATCTTCCCAGCCTCAATCCTTTCGTACTTTTATTTGGGTTTATCTACCACCAACCCCAACTAGTTTGGGATAAAGGTGTTGTTGATGTTGTATCTTCCCAGCAAGGCTGCAAGGCCACTGTTCAGCTCTCCATTCACTCTCTATCTGAGCAGAATTTCTCGCTCTCTGTTCAGCTCCAGTATTTCCAACAAGGCTACCAAACCACTCAAGTCATGGCAGAATCCAATGATCAGACCACTCCACCACAGAACAGCTCAGCTTCAGTATCTTCTATTGCTTCTTTTATGTTCCTTAAATCTTTGTTTGGAAGGAAAGTGAAAATAGAATTAAATATGAATTAATGTCTTTAATTCTGGATTATTTTTTATTTCTGAGCATTTATATATGTGTAGTATAATTTAGGGCATTTATATGGAAATAACTGTAACGGCTATACCTTATTCCCTATAGGGTTTTTGGGGTCAGCAACTACCCGCTGTTGATAACTATGAATTTTTATCATAACATAAACAATTATTCAGAGTCTCATTACATAAATACATCCTCTTTTTTCTCTTTTCATTCAATCCTGAAAATTTCAACACGTGCTTTAAAATTCTGCCAAAGGGACAAATGAAGATACTAAGGAAACTAAATGATTGAAAATTTAACTAAGTTTCCTCAATTGGATAACAAGAACAGTCAATGTCAGATAGGTAATCATGACTGGCATGTATATTAATACAATTAGTTAGACAAAAAACGACAATATATGTAAATATAACGTAAACAACAGAGAGCACTAAGGTGACAAACTTTTACCTCCTCCAAACTTTTTGCCTTCATGATCCATGAGTCAATTTTTCATGAGTTGTTGAACCATTACCAACTGCAATTTATAATACGACAAAAATGTATCTCGTCCATGAAAACTCAAAAAGAGGTATTGTAAGATATCAATATGAATGTAGGTTTTGCACACAAGCACAAAGATTTATAATTCTGTTTCATCTGAGATCAATAGTCAATTTTGCATACAAGGGCAGAGATTTTTTTGATAAAAAAGAAGAAATTGTATTAAGCAAAAGATAAGCAAAGTACACCAAGAGTGACGCAAAGGTATCGACAGAAGCATTTAAAATAAACACAAACAACAAAGGTGAAGATTGCAACAAAGCTGCCCAATCTTTCTGCAAATAAGGTGTCCCTTCCACGATGCAATTATGCATTTGTAACAGGAAGTGGCCTCTTGCAGAAAAACTCATAGTGAGGCAATAATTTGAAATGATTGTTAGCTGTTAGAGACTCACTCTTCTCTCTTATATCATGTCCAAAGTTAGTCTTCATAGCCATAAATGACCAACTAAACTGTCCATTTTATCACTCCATGCAGTCCTAAAACAATTACCCCTCTTAAGAAACCTTTTCTTTCTTTTTTTTAAATATCCACATTATATATCGCAACCCTAATTAGTTTGGGATAAAGGTGATGTTGATGTTGATCCACATTATATATCGCCTAAAGAATCAGATTCATGCATGGGACACATTTCCAAGGAAAACCATGAATCCTGCTAGTTACCACTTACCACCACAACTAAAAACTAAAGCTTTAGAATTTTCCAGAAGGCCATGATTGAATTGCCAAATGAGTAGCTGACATTTTTATTGGGGATAAATGCAGCCTGACTGGCACGTCCGGCCTTGTTCCAGTTGCGAGGACAAAGGCCTATGGGGTCAAGCTGCATCTGGGACAATACCGACCGGAGCAAACTGCAACTCGGACAAGGTCTGACCGGGAGGCTGCATTTATCCCTAATATTTATCAAAGATGATTTCCAGATATCCTTTCTTTATTTCATGGTTACAACAAACTTAAAAGTTTGATGATTTGAGTTGTAACTACTTTCATCTTGCATACACAGTACCTAAAATTCATGTTTTAGTTTCATCCAAATGGGTTGGGATATCCCTGGGAAACCAAAAAAAATGTTTTTTTTCTTCTATTTTCAATAGTAATGACAGGATTCAGCGTTTCCGTTGTTAAAAGAAAACTGGGGAGAAAACCAAGAAAGAAAACAGTGCAACTAACATACACCCATGTAAGCATTGAAATACTAATTTCAAATAGTTTCCAGCAAATTGCATGGTTTCATCAAACAATTGTTTCCTGATTCTCACACTGTCTCTGTTTTCAGCTCAAGGATTATTAAATATTCAAATGCAACGTTCAAAAAAAAAATTCAGCAGCTTTTTGAAAAGTGTTTTTGAGCAGAATAATCAAAGTCTCCACCACAGACACCCCAAAAGAAAGCACAAACCCTCTTCACGTGAATAGCTTCATGAATGGAATGTACTTACACACAAAAAAACATTCAACTCATGCAAGAATCGGAACCAGAGAAGAAAACTCACCTGGAGAGTGGTGAATTCTCGTTTATGAATCCCCTTCGAACTCGCATGAACCAAAAGCCACGCCAATCGAGAAACTTCTCAACCTTCAACCACCCAACAAACGTTTCCGCAAAAGCTGTGCAAAATTCAATCTTTTCAGCTAAAAAAGCCAAAATCCACAAAAGGGTACTCAAAATCTGCAAGAAAAAAGGAAGCTTTAGCAGCGAGAAAATTGCTAATAACCCGTGATAAGCGTTTGTGTGTACGAGAACGAAACCTGTAAAACTGCAGATCCAAACACCAGAAGAAGAAGAAGAAGATTTGGGTTCTCACAAAAGCATATAAAGGGAAGATCTTTGGGGTGTTTGGTTCAGTTCTCAAACAAACTCTCTCTCTCTTTTTTTTTTTTTCTTCGCTACTTGGGTTTGTGTTGTTTCTCTGTTTTCTCTTCTTTCAGTCTTGAGAAACAGCAAAAACCCAAAATTCCTTTTTGTTGCCGAGTTTTCCCGAAGCCAGTTGCCTCCTCTGATTTATATTTAGCCCTAAGCTTTTGTAAATTTTCAATTTTACCCCTTCTAAATGCTATTGCTATATGCTATTGGATCAAGTGTCCATTTAAGGTAATAGCCAACGGTGGACTATTTCAGACAATAGAAGGAATGAATGCACAAGATTCTCTGAATTTTTTGGGAGAAAGACAGAAAGAAAATTGGGGACACTCTATCCCCAAATTTGAAGTTAAGTATTAGAAACAGCCCACCTTGTTTACGGCAGTGATAATTTCAGACATGGTACATAACCAAATAAGATTGAATTATGATAAAGAAGTTGTGTAGTGTTTTACTAGTTGTAGTGAGGCAATCCAACTAAATCAAAATAAATATTGCACGTGCGTGTGTTTTGATTATCTTTTGTAAAGATACTTTAAAAAAAATAAAAAAAATTGCACCCTTGATTTTGTTGAAAACAAAAGTTAATTTTTATACAAGATGTTAGGTACTAAAGAACTGTATAGAATATGTGCTCAGGATATCATTATTGGATATTTGATTGGCTTATAGCCAATAATAATGACAAAAAAAATTTAATTATTGCATTTTAATTAAATAATTATGTATTTATTGCAATTTTGAAAATAATTACGAATCTATTGCACAATATGACGCCTCATTTAGGTGTCTCTCACATGAGGGAAGACGTCCCAGTGAGGCGTCTCTCACCTAAGGTTGACACGTGTCATTTTTTTTTCCAAAAAAAATAATAAATTAATTATAAAACTTCTTAAGGCCATAACTTTTGACTCGGGTATCCAATTCAGATAATTCTTTTTTGATTCCACATAACTTTTCGAGATCTACGCAATGACATCTCATTTGATATATTTTATTTCTCACAAACACAATTTTAATTTGCAAGAATGGTATTATAAGAGCGGTTAAACCAATAAGCCTCTGAGTTATGGGTTTGTGATTTAATATAAAAAATAAATAAAATTTTGATTTGTGATTTAATTTTTTTTATAATACTTTTTTAATTATAACAAAAATTTGGTTTGTGATTTAAATTAAAATTAAAAAGAAAAATTATTATTAATAAGGAAAACAATGATTAAGATTTGATTTGTAATTTAAACTAAAAAAATTTGAAAAATATGTAGAAATAAAGAAAATAAGTAAATAAATATTCTAAATCTCTAAAGAAGAAGGATATTATTTTTGAAATTAATGATTAATGCTATAAGCTTCTGGGTTATTATTTGTGGTCTGAAATTAATGATGGCTTATGAATGTTTTTCAAAAATAAAATTACCTAAATTAGGCGTGATTGCCTCTTGATTGAAACTCAATTTAGACGTGATTAGTGACGTGTCAGGTGTTGACACGTGTCACATTTTTAAACTCAGAAGCCTCTGAGTTCTGCGTTTGTGATTTAATATAAAAATAAATCAAAATTTGATGTGTGATTTAATTTAAAAAATAAATTTTTTATTTTTATTATAAAAAATTTGGTTTGTGATTTAAATTAAAAGTAATAATTATTATTATTAATAAAAATAAAATAAAGATTTTATTTGTGATTTAAACTCAAAAATCAATTTGAAAAATTTGTATTAATAAAGGAAATAATTAAATAAATATTATAAATCCCTAAGGAAGAAGGATTACCTAATTTAAATTTAAATTATGTTTGTGAGAATAAAATATATCAAATGAGATGTCATTGCGTAGATCTCGAAAAGTTATGTGGAATCAAAAAAAGAATTACCTGAATTGGATACCCGAGTCAAAAGTTATGGCCTTCTGAAATTTTATGATTAAATTATTTTTTTTTAGAAAAAAAAAATGACACGTGTCAACCTTAGGTGAGAGACGCCCCATTGGGGCGTCTTCCCTTAGGTGAGAGACGCCTAAATGAGGCGTCACATGTGACGCTAAAAAAGGCGTCACATTGTGCAATAAATCCGTAATTATTTCCAAAACTGCAATAAATGCGTAATTATTTAATTAAAATGCAATAATTAAATTTTGTTGCCAATAATAATCATTGCGCATTAATAATAAGAAGTATGGTCAAGAAGCGTATTGTGTGTGTTCTATGGTGACAATGATCACAATCGAGTTCCAGTAAAAAGATCCATACATGAGGACTTTAATCTCTTATTTATAAGGGTTACCTCTCTGGATCTAAGTTCTTGTGATCTCTCAATTGGTGTAGGACTCTGCCTCTAATTGATAGGGATAAAGATCTTATCCCTTGATTTTCACCAGATTCTATTGTTGGGATATAAATAAAATATATCATAATTTCTTATTGGATATACGGTTAAGATATGAATCTAGTCCATAACACAAGAGATCACAAGTAACTCTTTTGTTTTAGAAGAAGAGTACATTACATATATAACCTAGTATCCTTAGAATGCTTATATAAGCTAATACCTAATATCCTTTTTTTTATTATGCTTTAAAATTTGTGCTATCATATTTGGGTAAAAAACAATGGTTAACGTTGAGAAGCAACATTTTATTGATTCGCAGTATAAAATTATACTGAAACTATCTTAAATTTTTAATTATCTAGGTAAATATTTGTTCAACATCACTCTTATTATGGTTGCATACCGTAAAGGAGAGTGTATGGTAGGAAAATGTAGAATGAGAAAATTTTGTAAGAGGAGCTAAGAGATAGAAACCTCCCACAATAATGTCAATGGCTTTCGCATTTCCTTTAGAATAAATGAATTTAAGAGGTGATTGTGGATCTTAATCCTCATATGACTTTGTCATTGCATATAATAAAGAAGAGGTTCCATAGTAGCAAAAAACTACCAACATTTTATTTAGAATTGATTAAGTTTAGGAGGTGAATGTCAACCCTAATTCTTACCTGACTTCGCCATTGCATATAATAAAAGAGAGGTTCCATAGATGTCGGTAGCGAGAAACTATCGATATTTCATTTATAATTGACTAAGCTCAGGAGGTGATTGTCAACCCTAATCCTTGTCTGACCTCGCCATTGCATATAATAAAGGAGAGGTTTCATACATGTCGGTAGCAAGAAACTACCGACATTACATTTAGAATTGATGAAGTGTTGGGGGTGATTGTCAACCCTAATCCTCATTGGACTTCACCTTTGCATATAATAAATGAAAAGTTCCATAAATATCGGTAACGAGAAACTATTCGTAGCCAAAGAAATATTGTTTTTGCATCACATGTGAATTAAATAATGTTATAAAATAAGATGCTTTTAACAAATGAGAGTTTTGGTTAGGCTAATTTTTCAATCCTGAACATGATCTAATAATGGGATAACTTTTTAATATTATGAGTGTACCGAATTCAGTATACCTGTTTTCTAAATCTAGAAAATTTGACAATATGGCGGGTTTTTTTTTCAAAATTAGGATAATTTTTTCTTTTTTAAGTAAATGGGTGTACCAAAACTGATGTGATATTTAGATGATGATTATTTGTTTTGATTTTATAATTTGGTTGAATTGTTGATAACTTTATTTCCTCATAACGTTTTGGGTCTTTTGAGGAATGCTAGTAATAATAGTATAATAGAAGACGTAGAACAAAAGATGTGATGTGGTTGTAAGACATTCCCACACTCAAGTTATAGATGACATAAAAAAGTAGAGTGTATGAAAGGAATGGTCTTATAACTCCTTGTATAATGTTACAATTATGTAGCTCGGCCAAGTTAATTGGGAAAGGATTGCCCTAAACTATGTTGCACCAACACTTAAAAAATCTCCAATATTTATAATATGCGAAGGTTATATTTACAATTTTTTTGTTTATAAACTCTTACAAATTACACTATGTACTCCCAAAAGTACATTAGGTTACACTATGTACTTTCGAGAGTACATAGTGTAATTTGCAAAAATTTATAAAAAAAGTTTGTAAATAGATCTTTCCCCTTATAATATTTGAAATTTCATTACATATTATGAAAAAAATTAATCGATATTTTACCAAACTGATATAATAACAATTAAAAAAGGATACCGAATAAATCTCACTGGAGTATATAAGATATTTTCAATTGGAAAATATAATAGTAATTATTTACAACTTATGTTTTTTTACAAAATTAATGAGTATTATAAGTTTAGTTTTATTTTTTTTGTTATATTATAGAATATTAAATATAGGGGAAGGATCCGTTTATAATTTTTTTTTACAAATTACACTAAATATGATCGGTTATACACTCTTGATTGAAGTATGACCGGTCATACTTAGTGTAGTTTGTAAGAGTTTGTAAACAAAAAGTTTATAAATATAACATTCCCCTTAAATATAATACATACTACATAAATTAAAAATATTATTTAATATGTATTTCAAAAAAAAAATATTATTTAATATCAAAATGTGTCCTAATATGTTGAAATCTAATATTATTTAGAATTAACGTGTCGGAGTGTTGTGTCTTGTGTCTCGTGTCGGTGTCGGTGCAACATAAATTCTAGATGCGTCTAAATAATTAATAGAATGATATCCATGGTCATGTTTAGAATAAGTCTTATTATTCTGGGAATGAATCTCATGAGATATGTAATCTTTCAGGAGCGAAGAATAAGAAAATATTTTGAAAGTATCGATCGCATCATGCATGTTCATCTTTTGAGATGAGTGTCTAATTAAAATTAAATTTTAGTCCAAGAGAGAAAAAATATATAAATCAGAATAGTATAATATAGTTTATACAAAAAAAGAGAGAATATTATAATATAGTTAAGTTATAAAATTTTAAAGATAAATAACAAGAATCAAAGAATATTTTACAATTATTTTAGAAATTAACTACATAATATGAAATATATTGATTTAAGTAAAGTTAAATATATCATATTTCGAGTTAGATAAGATTATTGGATTATGATACGTTACGAGTAACCTACTTTCAAATTGTATTCTTAATACGTATATATTCACCAAGACTGGTCATGAGGAGAAGAAACAAAATAAGAAACATGCATATGGTTGTTAACCGTAACAAGTCGTTAGGCTGTTAAGAAGAGAGTACGTAGACACTGTAGACATTAGTAGTTAGTTATGGTTGTTACTTATTACCTGGAGTGGTGATATTCAATTACTAAGTTAGAAACGGTCAAAATATCCAATATCTATTGATTCAAGTGGTAAGGGATTTATTTTCCTTAATGAAACGTCTTTGATTTTAATAGCTGAAGAAAATGATCTTGGGAGAGTCGTTCCGTGTAACAGGATATATTAATTATGGGGTTTTCGTTTGTCAGTAAAATTTTCTAGAGACAAAATATTTTGTGGGGCTCACAATTTATGAAAAAAAAAATAAACACGAAAAATGAATCTCTACAACATGACATGGTAACTTTTCCTATAACATAACTCTTATAAAACTCATTAATTATTATTAATGAACCACATGATATATTATAATAGATAGACTTGACTAGTTGAATAAACAATGAATCGTCGAATATATTAAAAAAAGGGTTCGCTTTGCTTGCAGTTACTCCATATAAGTTATCTGCAGTTACTGCATATAAGTTATCTGCAGTAAACTTAATACGACATCATTTTGGAGCGAAAATCATGGTGTTATTGTAATTTTAATTTATTTCAGGATTATTGTAGTCTTTATAATTATAATTTTTTAATATTTCAATCTCAAAACGACGTCGTTTTGAAAGTAAATTGATACAGAGAGGATACTCTGTAACAAGAATAACTGTGAAACTATTTGCATTAAATTCTCGATGATACCTTCCATTACACATAGTCTTTCTTATTTATACTTACAGGCCAATATTGCCACATCAGCAACTAGTAACTAACTATAACAGACAACCAATTTCTACATAGTTCATAGACCATGAAGCCTAATTACATAACATGGTCCACGGCCCAAGAAGGAAAACCTTTTATCCTCTTAGTCCTAGCTTCATGTTCTGTTCTACCTCTAACATTATCCCCTCATTCGAAAACCACCTTGTCCTCAAGGTGGGATAAGTTGAATGCAACTCTTCGGCATTTTCTCAGGTAGCATCTTCCGGAACTGTTGTTGACCATTGTACCAGCTTTTGAAGCACCAATTTACCTTCAACTGAAATCTGTCGTGAAGTTAAGATCGCCAAAGGAACCTGAACCGGTCTGTTATCAATGCTATGGGCTGGTAAAGAATCATAGCCTGGATTGGAGGATCCATAAAATGGCTTCAAAACTGAAACGTGAAAAATGGGATGAATTAAGCTACCGTCTGGCAAGTTGACCTTGTAAGCCACTGGACTGATAACCTGAGCTATAGTGTAAGGACCAAAAAATTGTTTCACCAGCTTGTGATTAGCTCTCTTCTCCTGAAATGTGTGTTCCTGACGATGACGGTCAGCTTGGTTCTTCATTCTCTGTTGTGCCCGTTGTAGTTGAGCCTTGAGTAATGCTAAGACTTCCCCTCGCTGGTGCAACATCATGTCTACAGCTTCAATTTGAACTGTATCTTTCTGGTATTGAGGAATGAGTGTGGGTATCTTACCGTAGACTGCTTGAAAGGGAGACAATTGTATGGAAGAATGCACTGATGTATTATAACGCAATTCAGCCCATCCTAACCATTGAGACCATCGACCATTTTGTTCTAAACAGAATGCTCTAAGGTACTGTTCAAGGTATCGATTAGTTACTTCAGACTGCCCATCTGTTTGGGGTGGTAAGATGAACTCGCCAGCAATTTAGTGCCATTTAAACGAAATAAGTGTTGCTAGAACTTGCTCATGAAGACAGGATCCCTATCCGAAACCAAGGACCTGGGAAAGCCATGATGCTTCACCACCATATCACAAAATAGAGTAGCAATTGTGGCTGCTGTATATGTTGCAGGTAATGGTCCAAAGTGACCATATTTGGATAAGCGATCAACTACTACCAATATAGTGGCAAACCCATTAGATTTTGGTAGAGCAGTAATAAAATCTAATGTCAAATCATCAAAAATGGCATCAGGTATCTTCAAGGGCTGTAATAACCCAAATGGAACTTGAGTTGAAGTTTTGATGTGTTGACAGATGGAGCATTCCTTGACAAACAATTTGACATCATTCCTCATATTACTCCACATGAAAGAAGTGGATAATCGAAGAAATGTTCTTTGGACACCAGCACGACCACCAACAGGGGTGCAGTGAGCTTCAGTCAGCAACAATTCTTTTAATAATGATTTAGAGCCCAACAAACATCTATCCTTATGGAATAATAGCCCATCCCTTCAAGAAACATCAGGATTTGTATGAGATCCTTCATCTAGCAGCTTGTGAATAGCTAAGAGCTCCTGATCAGTTTGGTTCTCCTCCCGTATCTTTTGCCAAACATCAAAAGTGGGGTGTGATTGTAAAACACAATAGTGCATATAGACTCAGGTTCTGAAAATTGTCGAGAAAGGGCATCTGCCACAATATTGGAAGAACCTGATTTGTACTCAATAGTGAAGTTATAACCCATAAGCTTATAGGCATATTTCTGTTGTTCGGGAGTTTGGATAGTTTGCTTCAATAATTCTCTCAAGCTTTGATGGTCTGTTTTAATCACAAAATGGGAACCTATAAGGTAGTGTCTCCACTTTTTAATGGCCTCAGTTACTGCATACAATTATCTAACATATGTGGAGGCAACAACCAATCGAGGTCCTAACTTCTTGCTAAAGTACGAAATTGGTTTGCCAGCTTGTAACAGGACTGCCCCAACCCCCATGTTAGATGCATCTGATTCAACCACAAAAGAAGCATTGAAATATGGCAGTTGTAAAACAGGTGTAGTGGACATAGCTGTCTTCAAGGTTTGAAATGCATTTTCTGTCTGAAGTGTCCACTTCCAATTATCATGTTTCAATAACTCAGTAAGAGGATGAGCTAAAGAAGCATAACCTTGAACAAACCTCTTATAATACCCAGTTAATCCAAGAAAGGCCCGAAGCTGCTTAATTGTTTTAGGAGTTGGCCAATCTAACATGCCAGCTATCTTGTTAGGATCTGCCTTCAC
This sequence comes from Gastrolobium bilobum, assembly GCF_033153095.1. NCBI lineage: Eukaryota > Viridiplantae > Streptophyta > Magnoliopsida > Fabales > Fabaceae > Gastrolobium > Gastrolobium bilobum. The sequence goes on from NW_026900059.1 coordinate 406,482, forward strand.
ACCTACTGTAGTGACCACATGACCCAAATAGGATATTTCATTGACACCAAATTCGCATTTACTTAACTTGACAAAAAACAGATTGTCAATTAAGCAAGCCACTGATGTGGCCAGATGACCTTTGTGATCCTCCAATGAAGAACTATATATCAACACATCATCGAAGAACACCACAATAAATTTGCGAAGAAATGGTCGAAAAATTATGTTCATGGTTGCTTGGAAAGTAGCAGGAGCATTTGTAAGGCCAAATGGCATCACCTTGAATTCATAGTGACCTTCATGTGTGCGAAATGCTGTTTTATGGACATCTTCTGGTTTCATACAAATTTGATGATAGCCAGATCTCAAGTCCAACTTACTAAACAATTTAGCATCATACAATTCATCTAACAATTCATCTATGGTAGGTATAGGAAAAACATCCTTAACAGTTAAGGCATTTAAAGCTCTATAGTCTATACACATTCTCCAAGTGTTATTACTTTTCTTAACTAATAAAACAGGAGAAGAAAATGCACTATGACTTGGTTGGATCCAACCATAATCCAAGAGTTCAGATACTTGCCTCTCAATCTCTTCCTTTTGATGGTGAGGGTATCTGTATGGTTTAACCTTGACTTCTTTGGATTCATCCATCAATTGAATGGAGTGTGTCAATTCTCGAGCTGGAGGGAGTGATTTGGGAAGATCAAAAACCTGTTGGTGAGTAATTAAAACATCCCATAGTTCAGGTGGAATCTTCTCCTTGAGAATGAGAAGATCAGATTGCACGACCAACTCATTAGCATTCTGGTCTTGTACCATTAAGGCATGACAGGTTGTAGTGACAGTATCCTTATCAGATAAATGTAGCTGTTGTTGGTCCTTGCCTTGTAACAGAATGAGCTTATTATTCCATGTAAATTCCATGGACAATTCGGCATAATTGTGAGTCACCCTGCCTAAGGTAGTTAACCATTGCATACCCAATAAGATATTGAGAGTAGAAAGATCCAAGACATACAAGTCAGTAACAATGGTATGACCTTGAATCAAGAGCTGGACTTGTAAGCACTTTCTGTCACATCGTAAAAATTCCCCATTGCCCATGAAAACTCGCATTTTAGTTGTGCGGACCTTGGACAATTGTAACTCCTCAGCTAAACTTCATTGGATGAAGTTATGAGAGCTGCCCGAGTCGATTAAGACCTTAACCTCCAATTTGTCCACTGTTGCTAACAATACCAAGGATTTAGCATCAGTTCGACCAAACAAAGAATGAAGTGCAGCATCCAATCGAGAGTCTTTACTGTCTTCCTTTCTCCAAATTATCTCCTCCTCAGATTCTTCATCTGAACCACCCTCATCAACTATCATCACTAATACTTGTGCTTTGCAACGATGCTTAGGTGTCCACTTTTCATCGCAAACATAACATATGCCCAATTCCCTCTTTTTAGCTAACTCATCAGATGACATTTTCTTAATGGGCCAATTAGAACTCGAAGCTAAAACAGAAGGTAATGGATTAGAAGCTACCTTATATGATATTCCTCCACCAGCAGAACGAGGAAAAAATTTCTTCGGTTGAATTTGGAGTGAAGACCGAAGTGCACCATGGTGACTATCATATGCTATAGCCAATTGCATAGCTTGATGCAAAGAAGTAGGCCAACGTAATTGTACTGCTCCTTGCAATTCAGGTAGCAACCCAGCAATGAAAAACATTGTCAACAGTTCATCATTTATATTAGAAACCTGATTCATCAAACGCTGAAATTCAGCCATATAATCAGCCAAAGATCCTGTTTGCATTAGCTTGGCAAGAACACCTTGAATGTCTTTGTAATTAGAAGGCCCAAAACGTTCCCTGAGAGCACGAACAAACTGTTCCCACAACGCAATTGTGCCACTATTAAACATCCATTGAAACCGATCCGCAGCTACCCCATCCATACGCAAACCAGCTTACTCCACCTTGAATTGGTCAGGCACTTGTTGAATTCGGAAAAACAATTCAGTCTTGAAGATCCAAATATTTGGGTCTTTTCCATCAAATTTGGGTATTTCCGGTTTAATGAATTTGAACACCGAACGGGGATCATCAGTGATTCCCGAAATGTGGTTTGCATCTCCTGAAAACGTGACTCCATTGTGGTAAACAACTGTTCCATCCTGTCATCGTTCTTTTCGCGGTATTGTAGAAACTCTTCTGCAAGTTCCTGAAGCTTCATGATTCTGTAACAAGAATAACTGTGAAACTATTTGCATTAAATTCTCAATGATACCTTCCATTACACATAGTCTTTCTTATTTATACTTACAGGCCAATATTGCCACATCAACAACTAGTAACTAACTATAACACAACCAATTTCTTCATAGTTTATAGACCACGAAGCCCAATTACATAACATGGTCCACGGCCTAAGAAGGAAAACCTTTTATCCTCTTAGTCCTAGCTTCATGTTTTGTTCTACCTCTAACATAAATGCAGATAATTTATCTGCATTAACTGAGAAAATATTTTTTTGTTAAAAAAAACCCGAAAAATAACATATGCACATGCTTTTGGTATCTTTCAAGATGGATATATATTCTTAAAATATTTGCCCTACTTTTTCCTGAATTTTTCAGTATAATTTCATGATATATTTTAATTATTATTATTATTTTGTAATCACAAAATAATAATTTGGTAACTGTCCCCTTGTATTTAAGCAAAATCTCATGAGCGTGCTGTTTGACTTAAAATCCACTCGTGCTATTCTTGCTTTTATGTTAGTGTTTGAATAGATTTTACTTCGTTATTAAAAATAAAAATTTAAACCGGGTATTTATTATTACCACAAGACATTTAAGCATCTGACAACTCTCAATTATTACAAATTAATAATTACTTAACGATTACAACTCAATAAATGAGATTCATTAGAGACACGTAGATCAACGATTAAAATTAAATGTACAACTTATTATTTTTAGAGCCATTTGACATATTTTTTTAAGTTAAAAGTTAATTTTAAGTTAAAGTTTTTTTTAAAAAAGCTAAAAGCTATTAGGTGATTATATAAAGCTATTCTAAGGATTTTGAAGGAGAGAATATGAAATGATTTGTTAATAGGATAAATTATTAGGGTAAAAAATAAAAATACTAATTCAAATTTAGATTAAGGATAAAACTGAAAAATAAATATGAGAATTCTAAAAAATTAGTATATTTCTTAACAAAAGCTCCTTTTGGAACTTTTAGCTTTAGTTTCTTTTTTCATTATAACAAAAATCTTTTTTTATAATAAAAGCTTTTGTAAAAACATGTTTGACTAAGTTTTTTTTTTTTTTTTTTTGGTATCTTGGTTGGGGTAAGACCCCAAGCAGACTAATAATAAGAAATACATCTACCAAAATCATCAAGATCAGCTAAGTACAATAAACAAATACCAGAAGGTAGTGGCGGATCCAGAAAATTTTATTTATGTCTACATAATTAGTGATTGGGTTCAGGGGCAGCATCCCCAATTTATTTTTAAAGATACTATGAATAGTTTTGCATATTGTAAATTTTTTTTAGTAACCATAAAGTGAGCTGCTTCTACAGGGAATTTTTTTGGTGCTCCAGGCTCCATGTGGTCCTTCCATTTAGGGAGTGCCACTTGGACAAAAATTTATTTTTTATTTCTCCTCTCTTCTCTCTCCTCAATAATTATCTGATTTTGATTGGTCCGGACCACTGAGTTAATGGTGGTCTGAGAACATCAAAATTCCTCTCCTTCTAGAGTTCTAGTTATAGTTTTGGATCTCCTTTAAAATTTTAACTGGTGATTTGTTGTTGTGATATTTAGCCAAACCGATATGATAAATATGCAAGAGTTAAGGCAACTAGAGGAAAGGTGATACAATGAACTAACCATTCACCGACTACTTTTTTTTCTTCTCAAAAGTTAGTGTGTGCACTTGCACACACTTGCAACAATATAGGTCTGCTAGTGCCAGAAGGGGGACGAGGACAAACTAAAGTCGTCATATGTCGAATTAACCAAAGGAAGATTTGAGAGTAAATCCGCACAATAATTTTCTTCTCTATACGTGTGCTTTACCTTCACATACTACTCTCTGTTCATTCATGTCTGCATGCGAGTCACAGGATGAGACTCTCAGTGGCTCACCCCTATTGGTAAGTCACGTGACTACCGTTACAAAGTCACTTTCTATGATCACCCTCCTCCAACCACTTTCTATGACTAAGATTTTTCTTATAAGGAAAAGAGAAACTAAAATAAAACTTCAAAACATGCAGTTATACTCATGTAAATTGATTTTAACCCAAATATTATTATTTAGAGGATATAAATCCCTTAATGTAAAATTATTTTACACGGTTTACAAAATTTAATCAAATTACACAATAATATTGTTATAAACTTTATTTAATCACTACAAGAAAACTGGTATTTGAAGGCTGTTTAATTGATGCGATTTTTCTTAAACCGCCTTTAATTGACACATACAGGCGTTTTTCTGGCAGTTCAATCGATTCGAGATGGTTGATGTGAAACTGCCTCCAAATATATACTAGAGGTAGTTAAAATAACCGCCCCATTTATCATTTAGAGACGGTTTCAACAAAACCGCCTCTAATTGCTACATTTAGAAGCAGTTAAACCATAAACATTTCCAAATGTATATTAAAAGCGGTTAAAATAATCACTCATATTGATCTTTTGGAGGCAGTTGAGTATAATTGCCTCTAAATGTAGCAATTAGAGGTGATTTTAATGTAACTGCCTTTGAATGGTAAATGAAGGTGGTTATTTTAATCGCGTTTAGTACACATTTGGAAGCGATTTCATGTCAACCACCTCAAAATGTACATTAGAGGTGGTTAAAATAACCGCCTCCAAAGCATATTTAAAGTCAGTTTATGGTCTATTGGACAATGAGATTCAAAGAGGAAAATTTCTTTGTTCAGTCATTGGATCGTCCTCAAATTTGGTCAGTGTGTTCTTTTCTTGTAATACTTTAATCTGACCATTCAAAATTTTATGTTGGATGATATGTTGTTATATATAAATTTTCAAAGACAACTGTTGCTCATTGAAAAAAATCAGCTCATCTTCACTTTAAAGTTCCACATTGGATGACTCTTGTTTCACCTTATCCATTCCCTTTTATATAACAACCTAGACAAACACACACGTATACAAAATTCAATAAGCTATTTAAATTCAACTAATAAAATTTATATTAACTTTTAAAAATAATTTTTTAAAAAAAAAATATTATATTAACTAATCATCGTCGAAAATTATATTAAAAATAAAAATTTTAAAATAAAAATTATATTAACTTTTAAAATAACAATTTTAATATTAAAAATTAATATAATTTTAACTATTTGGAGGTGGTTAAACGTTATTTGCGGCAGTTAATATAACTACCTCATAATGTCATTTGTAGGTGGTTAAAATAGCAACATCAGATTGTCATGTAGAGGCAATAATTCCAACGGTTTGTGAAAATTGTCACATTTTACCTCACGACGGTGGTAACAAGGTTGTTCATGAATCGTCGAACCAAACATTTAGAGGGGGTTTGAATCGCTTCAAAATGCAAATATAATTATCTCTAAAATCAATTTTCTTGTAGTGAATTATAAAATCATTATCATACATATATTTTGAAATTCATTTGAATGATTATTAACTTTTGTACACTTTTTTGAAAACAATTTGTACATATTAATTGATGCGGCAAAAAAATTAAAATAATATTTTTTAATTAAATAATTATGCATGTATTGCAGTTTTGGGAGAAATTATGGATCTATTGCACATTGTGACTCCTCTTTTGGACGTCACATGTGACGGCCCTTTTGGACGTCACATGGCGTCTAACCCTAAGGGGAAGACGCCTAAATGAGACGTCTCTCATGAGGTATTGACACGTGTCACTTTTTTTTCCAAAAAAAAAATTAATTTAATTATAAAACTTCTAAAGGCCATAACTTTTGACTCGAGTATCCAAATCAGGTAATTCTTTTTTTGATTCCACATAAATTTTCGGGATCTACGCAATGACATCTCATTTGACATATTTTATTTCTCACAAACACAATTTTAATTTGCAAGAATGATATTATAAGAGCGGTTAAACCCAGGAGCCTCTCAGTTCTGGATTTGTGATTTAATATAAATAAATAAATAAAATTTTGATTTGTGATTTAATTTTTTTTATAATAACAAAAAATTGGTTTGTGATTTAAATTCAAAATAAAAATAAAAATTATTATTAATAAGAAAAACAAAATAAAGATTTGATTTGTGATTTAAATTAAAAAATCAATTTGAAAAATCTGTAGAAATAAAGGAAATAATTAAATAAATATTTTAAATTTCTAAAGAAGAAGGATATTATTTTAATTTTTAATTAATAATTAAATTAAATTGTGTTTGTGAGAAATAAAATATGTCAAATAAAATGTCATTGCGTAGATATCGAAAAGTTATGTGAAATCAAAAAAAGAATTACGTGATTTGGATATTCGAGTCAAGAGTTATGGCCTTTAGAAGTTTTATGATTAAATTATTATTTTTTTTGGAAAAGAAAGTGACACGTGTCAACACCTTATGAGAGACGCTCCATTTGGGCGTCTTCCCCTTAGGGTGAGACGCCTCATGTGACACCCAAAAGAGGCGTCACAGTGTGCAATAGATCCGTAATTTTTCCCAAAACTACAATAAATACGTAATTATTTAATTAAAAAACATTATTTTAATTTTTTTGCCTAATTGATGCATAAGCTTATTTTTCTTTGCAAATAAAAAAAAACTTATTTTTCTTTGTAACACAAATAGTCTGATTTGTTTTTGGATAAAGTGAAAAGGGTTATCTTATGTTGTCTATCAATTTAATCTACTTATCTTTATTGTCACGTTTTTACCATTGGATGATATCTAAATCAATGACTTTCTACTTTTTGTCTATCTCTTTTTTTATCTCTTCAAATGGATCTAATGTAATATTACAAAAAAAGGTACAACAACAAGGTGCCACAATGCCTTATAATGGCGCAAAAAGCATCATAGTGCTTTACGTTGGCGCAAAAAACGCCATTTAAGAAGAACATGTATAAAATTTGACGCTCGCTTAGAAGAACAACGCTATAAATAAAAACAAAAAATAAAAAAATAAAAAAATATTAAAATTATATATATATATATATTAATAATAAGGCAGATACACGTGTAGGCACCACAATAATGCTTAAATTTTTTTTATCTAGATGACGATTAGTCAGTTAGATTTTTTTTATAAAAAGTAATAATTATTTAGTTGGAAAATTTTATTTGATTTTGTTAAAGTTTAACCATTTCTAATGATTAGATTTTTTTTAGTCTGCAATCTACTTTTATATATATATATATGATCAACTTATACCAGTGTAAGAATAATAAATATTACACCAAATCTTAACCGTTGATTTCCGTGCATCCAACGGTTGAAATTTATTGGGAACTAAAAATTAATTAATAAGTGCGACCTAATAAATCTTAACCGTTAGATGTATGGAAATCAACGGTTAAGATTTGGTGTAAGATTTATTATTTTTACACCGGTGTAAGTTGATCCTATCCCTATATATATATATATAGGAATAGATCTTTTGACTCTAGAGCAAGACTTACAACTCTTACTCTTCATCTCAACCTTTGATTTCCGTTCATCTAACTGTTATTATTTATTTGAAATTAATAATTAATTAATTAGTATAGATAACCGTTAGATGGAGTAAGAATTGAGATAAGGAGTAAGAATTGTAAGTATTACTCTAGAGTCAAAAGACTCCTCCATGTATATATATATATGTATGATCATCTAATAAAAGAAGAGAAAGAAAAGAGGAAAAGAAAGAAAAGAGGAAAACAAGGAGAAAGAAAAGGAAAGAACCCGAGAGAAAGAAAATAAAATAGTAAGAGAGAAAGAGAAATTACTAACAGTGAAAAATAAAGAGAAAGAGAAAAGGAAGGTAATACTGAGAAGAGCAACTCGTTCTCTTCTTTTATTTTAAAGTTGATTTCTTTGATGTTTTAGAAAACTATGATAATGTTGTTATTCTGTCAAAATTTTTTCTTAAAATTCTTCTTTTATTTGACTTTATTTCTACCTCTAGTTTTATTTTAATATTTTATTTAAATTAAAATTTTAATTCATTTTTACAGTAGAATAATAATTTCTTTGGCATCAACTGAATTGTAATAGAATGCGTAAATTTTAATTATATGATACTGCTGTGAACTGACACACAAATGTTTGGATTCAGACGATAATATTATAAGAAACACCTTAATTAGCTTTAGCTCAATCAATCAGAGCCTTTCATATGTAGAGATCCATAAAATTTGAACTTTAATTGTTATAGTTAAATATTACACAATTTGTCTCATGCTTATTATTGTTATTATTTTTTTATTATAAACATACTTGAGAGAATGATAATTTTTGTTAGTACAGCTTGGATGGTTATAATTAAAAAATCTCAATATTATTAAAAATTTTCTCACCTGTGTTTGTTTATGCTAACCTTTCCAGAGAAATGTGATGTTTAGCCTGTGCTTAAATTTTATGTTGTAGTGGAAACTAAGTAGTAGCAAATGTATATTATTTAGATAGTGTAGAAAGTTATATGTATAGACTAGACTAAATGAGACTTAAGTACTGTACAAATTTATGACTTCAAGTAGTTAAGATGTAATGTATGCATTAAATTGATGTAGAATCTTTTAAATGTAAAATATTTGTACCTGACTTGGTACTATGTACAAGTAACTTAACATTATTTGTTATATAAATGATGTTTAAAAATTTATATTCTTTTATTTTTCTTGTTACTAATATTAAGACGTAATATAATATTCTTAATATTAGTAGTTATAGAAGATGTTATATCTAATATGCTTAGAAGTCATTGATTATAAAAATGGTAATAAAGATATAAAGATTAAGTCGGTAGATGATATAACTTTCCTCAAGTTTAAAATAATTTTTTTTTGTAGTTTATTCAAAAATTAGTTATCCTTTTAATTTTTGTTTATCATTTATTGTCTTTGTGATTTTTTCATCTACCTTTTTATGAATTTTAGTTTATAAATAAGAATATGAAAAAATAGAAATAGATTCTATCATGTGCTATATGACATAATATGATCAAAGGAGAGGATTTTAATCATTTATAGACAAATCAATAGTAAATTTTTCGCTTTTTATTTTAATATTTATCCTCTCTCATCTCTCATTACTACTGATTTATCTATTAATAATTAAGATCCTTGTACATAATATGATCATCTTAAATAATATATGAAAATCTCCATTCCAAAAAAAAACCCATTCGGTCACGTTATATGATCCAATTTTTTTTAAAAGGATTTCAAGTTTTATCTTCACAGAAATATGTAAACAAGTTGTTTTTTATTCTATGCAACCTTTATTATTCATAAGATAAAATATACAATTTATCTAATTCTGAACGGTGTTTAGGCCAATCCAAATGAAAAATACTAAAATTAAAAGAAGATAAATAATAACAAAAACAAAAGATAGATAATTTTAAAGTAAAACACATAGCAGTTATTTGAAATAAGGATAAGTATTAAGCTACTAGAATTAGTATAGTGATGAGGGATTTTAATAACTTATATTAAGTTATGTTTTTAATTTCTACCATTATATCAAAATAAATAAATAAAATAAGGATAAGTATTAGATTTGTGTAATCTATGTTGTTATGGGCTTTTGCCTAAACAACCAACCTAAAAAAAGAAAGAATTTACTCTTTTTCCCAACAATAATAGTAATATTTTTTTTTTCACAAAACAAAATATTATTATTTTCTTTAATTTAAATTTAAAATTTTCTTTTTTTTTTGGATAAAGAGTTTTTATTTTTCTGTTACTCTATTTATATGATCAGTGTTGTGTATCAATCAAACACATCCCTCGTAAAAGCCTAAACCAACGGCGGCACAAACAGAACCTTAAACCCTGTCCCGCCGCTGCACACATTCCCCTCTTCTTCTTCTTCTTCTTTCTCTATCTCTCTCTCTACAAGTGATTTTTTTTCATTGAAAGCTTTGAGTTTTTGGGGTGTTCCAATGTCTGCCTTTGATCACTTCGGCAACATGTACGATGTTGCATTGAAACCTCGGTTGCTTCGAACCCTTGTCAGAGACCACCTCCCTGACGAGAAGCACCCCTTTTCCAATCCCTCAGAGATTTCCAGGGTTGTCTCTTTGATCAAAACACACACTCTTCTCTCTGAGTCTGTTAAAGAATCCATGAACCCCAAGCAAATTGAAGCCTGGAAATCCGCAGTTAAATCATGGGTCGACCATATTTTGATCCTCCTTTCTAGCAATATGGTAAATTTCATTGCTTTGAACTTGTACTTTTCTGGGTATTCAACAAAATTCAATTTTTTAATGCATTTAATTATTATTTTTCCTTATGTGTGAAAACCAGTTTTAGCCTTATTCTTTTGTCACAAGACAGTTTTTTCATAGTTGTTGCTGCTTCTTGATACATATTAGATTACACTCGTAGATTGAAGATTTATTTATTTATTTTTTTTATTTTTTTTTAGTTTACGAGTTAATTTAATTGACATGGTTGCATTTTACTTTTTCTAGCCAGATAAATGTTGGGCAGGAATCTCTTTGCTGGGGGTTACTTGTGAAGAGTGCAGCTCTGATCGTTTCTTAGAATGTTACTCCTCATGGTTCCAGAAGTTGCTGTCTTTTCTACAGGTATCAAGATGTTTTTGCATGAAATGCAGATATTTCTCTTGCAAGCTTTCTTGAACTTTCCCTTTTGGAAATATCAAATGCTGTTCATTGGAGATTCATTGTTGTTTTGGGCAGTAGATGAAATTAGAACTGAGTAATATCACCTTGGTGCTCTAAATTTGATGCTTTCTAGCTGTTATATTTCGTGTGCTATCCTGCACACTTTTAACACACAAGCCAAAGTTGGTACTCTAAATTGAACTTAATATAAGTGACACTATTTCAAACTTAATGATACTACATATCTACACAGTTTTAAAACAGCCCCAGTTGTTCTTAATGCAGCTTTCTATCTTTGGCTTATGCATTTTGGAATTTCTAAATGTTCTTATTCTTTCTGTAAGCCATTCTAGAGTTCATTAAGTCTCCTTTCCTGTATTGGAGAAGGACCATATTTTTTCTACATGCTATGTTATTGAATAATGTTAGACATTATTTATCTGACGCAGTGTTTTTATCTTTCTTAATCTCATGGATATTGTATGTGTTGTATTTATGTTGTTGGACTCCCCATTTGAAACCTTTTTGGGTACATGTGCACTCAAACATGGATATCCCTTGTTCCCATTCATCTTTGAAGATCAATATTTAAATTTCTGAAATAAATTTTTTACTTATGTTTTACACAATTGTGACGTTTTCCATGATCTTTATTTAAAACAGTCACCAGCAGATTCTCGTTTAGTAAGGGTAGCTTCTTGTGCTTCAATATCTGATCTATTTGCAAGGTTAGATATTTCTTTTCCTACTAAAACAAATTCCTATTGACTGGTACAATTATTGATATGCAATGTAGAAAACTCATGTTTGGTGCTTACTTAATTGAATCCCTCGCTAGAAATCTCTCTCTTTCTCTTTCTGCTTGTCTGCAAGCTCATGTGCGGTTGCCTCGTGTTATTCCCTGAATGAAATGATCTACATTTATGAATTGTATATAGGTCATAGGGTCTCCTTCGAAACAAATCTACTTAAGCCTAATGTTTAAGTAAATCCAATATTTATTTTGTGGAATATTCTCTGTCGCTTGTTGGTTTTATGAATAAAATTAGTACAACATCTCGGCCATTGTGTGAGTCATGTTTCTGGTATGCTCTGTCTTGATTAAGATAGCTGGCAGCTAACCTGTATTAACTCTCATTCGTAAACTAGGTTAAGTAGATTTCCCAAGTTCAAGAAAGATGGGTCTTCCTGTGCTGTGAAAGTTGTTCAGCCTGTTTTGAAGATGTTACACGATGACAACTCGGAGGCAATATGGGTAAGTCCTTAATATGGAAATTACTGAATTTTTAGCTTCTATTCAACATAGAAAATGAAAAAGCTTTCACCATGGAGTGGATGGAGCTATATATTTTTTGGTTTGTTTACATATAATTTTAGGTCTAAAACAAAAAGAAAAAAATTCTAGATTCCTATATTAATAGTTGAGGGTGAATTTCTTGTTTTGAAGTTGGTTTGTTAGTTGTGATTAGAATTGTATTTTAATATCAGTATATCTAAAGCGTTATATATATACAATTTATGCCTGATAGATGGAATCATTTGGTTCATCACATAATGCATAAATAATCTAAGCAGAAAGAATACATAAACTCTGTTAGAAATAATATTAATTTATTATTATTAGAATAGTCTAGATTGTGGGCTTGGCCCATTAGGTCATCCCATTAGGTCTTTTAGTCTCTATAAATAGAGAGCCTCCTTGTACAGACTTACACACTTGAATATACAATATATTTCAGATTCAATATGGTATCAGAGCTCTCGATCTGAGGGCTCTGCTTCCGCATATATATCTTTTCCTTTCTTTTTACTGCCGTGCATCATACCGGCAACCATTCTTTCACACCTAACCCTTATTTAGTCACAAATTTCTTGTCCTCAACCTCGTATCATCAGGAAAAAGATCGTCAGCCTCCGTTCATCGCCGGAAACCGCCACAAAACCACCGTCCGCCAGTGTTCACCGCCGTCAGACTGCTTTTCCGGCGACTTTTCCAACCAACCACCACGCGATCAGGAGCGGCTCAGGGAGGCGACCCTGTCTGTCCAAGCCGCGTGTTGATCGGAGCATCCACGCGCCGCCACGCGCCGGTGGAAGTCTCCGGCGGCCGAACCACTGTTCCGGCGCGTGAGCCACCGTCCGGCCACCGTTCCAGGCCGGACCACCACCATCTTGCTCGCCTCCTCACCCTCTTTCCAGATCTGGTCTCCGTTCGTTGTGGGTCCCATCCGTTTGAAAGATATCAGTGAAAAACCCGCTGTTTGGACACTTTTGTGCAACGTTTTTGCGCGATTTCTTGCTTTCTTGTAGTTCTTTGCTATTTTCTGGTCATCTCCTTTTATTTTGTGATGGAGGGCTCAAATAATGCGTCCAAAAACATGACTGGCATCATCTCCGGTACTACCCCATCTCCATTCTTTTCTCGGGCCAGTGATTCCAATTGGAACAGTGGACGCGGTCGCAGACAGAGGCCTCGTTGCAATTATTGCCAGAATCTTGGGCATTTTGAAGAACGCTGCTATAGGAAGTACCCTCATTTGAAGCCACCGTCTGCCAAATTTGCTCAAACTGATGTTACGTCACCTTCAACTGGATTAGTAACTCTTTCAAGTGCCGACTATGAGGCACTTCTCAAGAAGGTTTCTTCTCAGCATCCTACTCAAGACACTGGTAATCATGTTGCTTGTTTTTATCAATCATCTCTTGGACCCTGGATAATAGACTCAGGTGCTACTCATCATCTTTGTGGTAATAAAGATCTCTTCACTTCACTTTCTTATTCTAATAACCTACCCCCTGTCACTCTTGCTGATGGCACTAAGGCTTCTGCTCGTGGAATTGGGGAAGCCAACCCAACTCCCCTTTTAACTTTGAGTTCTGTTTATTATATACCTGGCATTCCTTTTAATTTAATCTCTGTTAGCCAGTTGATTCATTCTCTTTCATGTACTATTACCTTCTCTAAACAATCCTTTTCTATGCAGGATTCGGGTACGGGGAAGACGATTGGAGCAGGCGTTGAGTCACGAGGTCTCTACTATCTAATTGCACCACCTTCTCCACCACCTTCTCCAGTAGCCTGTTCTCTCACAGAGTCTCCTGAGCTAATTCACAGCCGTCTGGGTCATCCAAACCTCTCCAAGCTTCAGCATATGGTTCCCTTTTTATCCAATCTTAAGTCTTTAAACTGTCATTCTTGTCAGTAAGGAAAACACACTCGCTCCTCCTTTGCTAATAGAGTCAATAAAAGAGCTGATACTCCTTTTTCTATTGTTCATTCTGATATTTTGGGTCCGAGTCGAACAACGTCTATTTTGGGTTTTCAGTATTTTGTCACCTTTATTGATGATTTCTCCCGTTGCACTTGGGTTTATTTAATGAAAAATCGTTCTGAGTTATTTTCAATTTATCAAAAGTTTTGTGCAGAAATAAAAACTCAATTTGGTGCTTCTATTCAAATCTTGCGCAGTGATAATGCAAAAGAGTATGTGTCTCTTGAATTTTCTAAATTTCTGGATACACAAGGGACGATACACCAGACTACCTGTCCCCACACTCCACAACAAAATGGAGTCGCTGAACGTAAAAATAGACATCTAGTTGAAACTGCACGTACCCTTCTCATTCATATGAACGTCCCACTCCGTTTTTGGGCAGATGCTATTATCACCTCATGTTTCCTTATCAACCGCATGCCCTCTTCTGTGCTAAATAATGATGTTCCCCACAGTATTTTGTTTTCCGGAGCACCTTCTTATCCTCTGCCTTTACATATTTTTGGCTGTACTTGTTTTGTTAATGATCTTACTCCAGGTAAAGACAAGTTGACATCCAAGGCCTTCAAATGTATTTTCCTTGGCTATACACGTTTTCAAAAAGGGTATCGTTGCTATTCTCCTTATCTCAAGCGTTATATCGTTTCTGCTGATGTCACTTTCCTTGATCAGCAGCCTTTTCACTCTACTCCGTCTCCAGTGTCCCAAGTTGATCAAGTCCTTCCTGTTCCTTTTCTTGACTTGTCTTTACCAGCTGCAGGTGACCCTATTCCAGAGGAGCAACCAATTACCTCCATACCTGCAGATCGTCCTCTCCTCACATACCAGCGTCGTCAGCCTGCACCTCCTCCGACTTTGCCTCTTGATGACTCATCGCCCTTTCCCGTCGGCTCTTCTCCTCCGGATCCTCCATCAGAGACTCCTCCCATTGCCCTTCGGAAAGGTATTCGATCCACTCGAAATCCTGATCCCTTTTATTCTTTCTTGAGTTATGACAGACTTTCTTCACAACATTTTACTTTTGTTTCTAGTCTCTCTTCTGTTTCCATCCCTAAAACCACAGGTGAAGCACTATCTCATCCAGGGTGGCACCAGGCGATGCTTGATGAAATGCAGGCACTTCACTCCAATGGCACTTGGGATCTTGTTCGTGCTCCTCCCGGGAAGTCTGTTGTTGGTTGTCGATGGGTGTTCACAGTTAAAGTTGGTCCTGATGGCACTGTTGATCGCCTTAAAGCTCGCTTAGTGGCCAAGGGATACACACAGATCTTTGGTCTTGATTATGGGGATACCTTTTCTCCTGTTGCTAAGATGGCTTCTGTTCGCCTGTTTCTTGCCCTTGCCGCCATTCATCACTGGCCCCTTCTCCAACTTGATATTAAGAATGCTTTTCTACATGGTGACTTGCAGGAGGAAGTTTATATGGAGCAACCACCAGGTTTTGTTGCTCAGGGGGAGAGTTCTGGAATGATATGTAAACTTCGGAAATCTTTATATGGCCTGAAGCAATCTCCTCGGGCCTGGTTTAGCCGCTTTAGTTCAGTTGTTGAATCCTTTGGATTAATCAGAAGCAAAGCCGATCATTCTGTCTTTTACCGGCATAGCTCTTCTGGCCAGTGCGTTTATCTCCTGGTCTATGTTGATGACATTATCATTACAGGCAGTGATCAGACCGGGATTGATTAGTTGAAAGAGCATTTATTCAATCAATTTCAGACCAAAGATCTTGGCAGACTTCGATATTTCTTGGGGATCGAAGTTGCACAGTCTAGGTGGGGCATTTCCATCTGTCAGAGGAAATATGCACTGGATATCCTAGATGAGACTGGCATGTTAGGCTGTAAACCCATTGATACACCTATGGACCCCAATGTTAAGTTATTACCAGGATAGGGGGAGCCACTGCCAGATCCTAGTCGCTACCGCCGACTAGTTGGAAAATTAAATTATCTTACTGTGACAAGGCCAGATATCTCCTTCGCAGTGAGTGTTGCAATTCAATTTCTTGATTCTCCCTGTGACTCCCATTGGGATGCAGTTATTAGAATTCTTCGATATATTAAAAAGGCGCCAGGAAGAGGTTTATTATATACCAATAAAGGGAGTTCAGAGATCTCTAGTTATTCAGATGCTGACTGGGCAGGTTCTCCTTCAGATAGACGATCCACCTCAGGGTATTGTGTTCTCTTCGGAGGAAATTTGATCTCTTGGAAGAGTAAGAAGCAAACTGTGGTCGCCAGATCCAGTGCAGAGGCAGAATATCGGGCAATGGCAAATGCAACCTGTGAGCTCATCTGGCTGAGTCAATTGCTGAAGGAACTCCATCTCTGTGAACAAAGGCCTATGAAGCTCATTTGTGACAACCAAGCCGCTTTGCATATATCCTCTAACCCAGTCTTTCATGAGAGGACCAAGCATATAGAAATTGACTGTCATTTTGTTAGAGAAAAGATCCAGTCAAAGGAGATCGAGACAACATTTGTCAATTCCAATGATCAACTTGCGGATGTATTCACTAAAGCTCTTAGAGGTCCCTGAATAGATCATATTTGTAACAAGCTGGGAGCTTTTGATATATACGCACCAGCTTGAGGGGGAGTGTTAGAAATAATATTAATTTATTATTATTAGAATAGTCTAGAATAGTCTAGATTGTGGGCTTGGCCCATTAGGTCATCCCATTAGGTCTTTTAGTCTCTATAAATAGAGAGCCTCCTTGTACAGACTTACACACTTGAATATACAATATATTTCAGATTCAATAAACTCTTGTATCTATGAAACAGTTTTCTTTGGGGAAGTATTCTTCATTGCTGAAAGTGAAATAATTGAGCCAAAGCATCATTTCTTTTAGTCTCTCTCATACCCAGGGCATAGGTGTAAGCTAAGAGATGAAACTGTTGTGCTAAACTTTGCACATGTGAAAGATAAACAAGTTAACCTTAAGGGGTGGCACAACTGGTAAGCGGGCTATGTCCAAGGAGCGGATTTTTTTTTTTTTTTTTTTGTAATATGGAGGGTTCAAGGCCCACAAAACAAAATTTACATTACACCAACAGTACCAGAGGATACACTCCTTGCATCCTTCAACAGCAAAGCCAACAGACGTGGAGGAGGGGTGGAATAGATTTGAACCATGCTATTGTTCCTGTCATAATTTTTCGCTAACCAATGGGCACAAGCATTATTTTCCCTGCAAACATGAATGCAACAAATCTCCCAATCCATAGCAAGCCATTTTCGAATCTGCAACACTACCCTGGATTCCCTAGGATCCTCCTGACCCATTTGCACTAATGCCATGGCATTAATAGAGTCACATTCAATCTCCAGTTTCTTTATCCCCGTTCCCCAAGCCAATTCCATCCCCTTTAAAATACTCCACAACTTTGCATCTAAGGGATTGCAGAAACCAATATCGAGGCTAAAACCACCTCTAAAAGTTCCATTATGATCCCTTAACAGACCCCCACAACTAGCTTGTTTCCTTCTCAGAGAAGGAGCAGATTTTTAGGTCTAAAAGGTCTGTGGTTCGATTCCTAGGCGAAACAACTTGGGTTTTGTGGCAAAAACTCCGCGCCCTATGTCACCAAGTGGATTAGTCTCATCTGAATGAATACAAATCTTTGACTATAAGATATTTCATATTCTTTGCATGCTATTGACAGTTGATCCTACTTTTCTTTGTCAGTCCTCATATAGTCATTTTTCTTTGGATAGAAACTATCTGCTTTATTTGAGTACCAGTTTTGTTTTGTTCATTATTCGAATTGTGGTGAATGCAGGAAGCTGGAGTTCATGTGTTATGCACTTTAATAACTTCCTTCCCATTTTCTATTCATCGTCATTATGACAGTGTAAGCTTCTCTTTCCCTTGTCACAACTTTTTTTACATGCTTAATTCCTGTATACATAATTAGAACTTTGTTTCTCAAATAAAGTCCACTACTTCCTTTAATACCTATTTTTCAGAACAAGAACTTAAATGTTAAATGGTAATTTTGATATCAGCTTCTCATTTTTTGAACAAGGAAGGAAATAAAAGATTAGCCAAAAAATTTAGGAATTCAAGGATTAGGAATTCAATAAAATAGAAAATGAATCGATGCACTTTGATTCAAATTCCGTATTCAACTATTTTATTTGTATTGATAAGTGAGAATGGATTCTCTTATGTTAAAATTATAGTTATCAATCTCGGATTATGGCTACACCGACACGTGATACAGGACACGACACGACACGCCGACACATTAATTCTAAAATTTCGACACGTTAGGACACATTTTGATATTAAGTAATATTTTTAATATATATAATATAGTTTACATTTAATACATATAGCAGTCCATAATAAGTCATATATCCAATTAAATATTCAAATTCCATAACATAAATATAAAGCAAAAATAATTTTTCATGCCTTGTTAATTTTTAATGTCAAATTCCATAACAGAAAATATTTGATTTATAAATTAATTTTTTATGTTTAGTTAAAAAGATAAAATAAAATAAAATTTGATCTAAAAAAATGTGTCAGAGTGTTGACTGTATGTCGGAAAACGTGTCGGAGCATTGACCGTATGTCGAAAAACATTGACCGCATGTCGGAATGTGTCAGTGTCTGACATGCATTTTTCTTCCAAATTGACGTGTCCGTGCTTCTTAGGATGATGGTGTAGAGCGGCCAACCTCAGAAACGTTATAGCGGAATGACGTCTATCCCTAAGACTTAAAACAAAAAATAATTAATACACATATAAATGCTAAAAAAAAATTCTAAAACCAAATTCAATTTGTAATAATTAATTAAAACTCTGTAATCTAGAGAAGTGGGAAAAAAAAGAATGTGATGGAAGAATACAACACAGAAAAAAAGAACAGAGACATACAAGCTCTGATGCTTGATGTGAACTGAGACCAAACCAAAGTATGAAAGGGAGAAATAGAGATGTTTGTGCAGTGGGTCAGTGGCTGGAAAATCGCGGTTATGTTTCTGATGTAAAACAATGGCAAATCATGAAAATACCCATAATAATTGGTTTGACAACTCAGAAAATAGGGAGGTAAAGAAGGGGTTTTACCCATGTAACTAGATAGCGGCTGCATTTTTTCTGTGATAGTGATCGCGACAGCGGCCAAAACAGCCGCAACTGAAAAACGCTCTGCAATATAAATCGTGTAGTGGGGCCACATGCGCTACTTCCCTGCTATAGCGCCACTATAACTTGGTATTAATAACTATGGTTAAAATTTCTCATAACCTTATCATCTAAATTTTGCGTTGATCTCTCTCTTGGTAGATATTTACAATTTTGACAGACCACATCTATTTAATATCTTTGAAGTGAGAAATATACACAAAATTTTCACATGACAAGTTTATGTGCAAATTTAACACGAGAGGATAGGATCCATTCTACTGATAAACTACCTTTTAGGTAAAATTTTCAAGTTCAGTTTTTTTTTTTTTTTTTTTTTTTTTTTTTTTTTTTTTTGAGTTAATGTGATTTAAGTTTAGTAGAATTCTGATATAGTCTAAGACATTTGTTAGTTTATGTGTAATATTTTTTGTTCTGTCTGAGTATGGCTGTGCATTGGGAGGGCAGAATAGTCTTTTGCTCACTTCTATACCTCACATACCCAATGTGGATTACATCTTTTCTATATTTTCCAATTGCCAATGCTGGGGATCGAACCTAGGACAAGTGGCTTACCGCTAGACCAACTCTATTTGTTGGTTATGATGCTTTATATAATATTATACAAATACATTTCAACCGGTTCAATCAGTGGCTCCCTAGTTGAATCAGTGACCCATTGACCCAAGACCCCGACCGTGTCAATGACCGGTCCGAGTTTAATAACATTGCTGGAGAGTGATCATTCTTAATCCACAATGGAAAATTTTGAAATTCGTCCATTACTAAATTTGACCTATATACTCTGTAATTTTATAAGTAGTAATAATACAATGAAATAAACATAAAAATTCAGCTAAAATAATTTTAACCATCTAGAAAGTTAATATTTTCATTGTTTTTGTATATTTTTTCCTTGTCATTCAAGAAAATCTAAATCAGTAGTTGATACTTATGATATAATTGTGTTTATTTATTATAGAATTCTAATCAGGTTTTACCTTCCTAATTAGTTAATACATATATGCAGTCTAAAAAAGAATCATAAGACACAAGGGATGTGCATGTGTGGCTAGATTTGCATAATTTTGAGATATTGATGCTTTTGCAGTTTGCACCTGCATACGCACCCGAATACTGATTTTCTTATTCTAGTCCAAGACCCTTGGGTGTGTCTCTTTGACCTGCATGATTAAAAAACAATAGGCATGGCATGTTTCCTTGTGATTGTTACTTGTTTTGCTTGTTGCTTTTATAAGGGAAATGTACATAAAAGCATTGGAGTTTCCTTGCTGCTGTATTCACAATTTGATTGTTTTGGATTTATGCAGGTTGAATCTGCTATTGCTTTAAAACTTTTGTCTGGAGGATGCAGTCTTGATATGTTGAAGGTAATATGTTTATCAAATTTCAAAGAGCCTATCTTCTATGGATTGTTGGTATAAGATGGATGGGGATGGATTCTTTGTTTGAAAATGAAATTAGGCGAGCAAGGGGAGAGAGACCGAGCAGGATGCATTCCCTCTCCGCATGCTTGTCAGCAACCACTTTTTGCTTAAAAAATTGTTTTACTATTTTACTATTTTATTTTGTTTTACACATTTTATTAGATGGGGATTATATTGTAATTGTATATTTATAATTCTACCCATTTCATTCCCTCCATAATTTTTTGTACAACTTCCGGACAAAGAAAAGCGACTCCATTCCATTTTGCCTGCATCCCTTTCATTTGATTCTTTTATTAAACCACTCCATTTCATTTTGAACTAAACTTCCAAAAGATAGCATTGATGAATTTTTTTTCTTCTATTTCTTTTTCTAGTTTAGAAGAATGCCTCATCCTTCACATTGTATTCTCACTTTTATATGCAAATTTTCTCTTGATAAATAAAAATAAGTATACATGTAGTTTTATTCTGATGTTTTCTGTCATCTGCTTGGTCTTGGACATCCAGAAACTTGCTAATTGCCTTGCATTACTTCCAAAATCAAGAGGAGATGAAGAAAGCTGGTCTGTGATGATGCAGAAAATTTTGGTTTTAATAAATGATCAATTAAATTTGGCCTTTCAAGGTCTAGAAGAAGGTAGATGTTGGTATTATCTGTTTCATAAAAGCCACTGTTAAAAGCAATAAGTTACCATCTTTTTCCATGTGTTACAGAAACCACGCGTAAGGAGGTTAGGAGATTGTTGGTTCTGCCAGGAAAATCTCCACCACCTTTAGGAGGGTATATATTGGCAGAAGCAGCTAATAGCAATACAACAAAGAGGTCTGTGCAGTCACTAATGTCTAATGTGTCTACACTTTTGTTTAGCTGTTGTGCGATGCTTACAAATTCATATACTGTTAAGGTACTGTTTAGTTTATCCAATTTATATTCCTATACTTGTCAGCTCTGTGTATCCTTTTTAATTTGGGAGAATAATGTTGTAAAGCAATGTGATTTTAATTGTTAGGTAAATGTGCCTGTTCGCCTGTTATTGGCCCTTATTGAGAGAATTCTGATGGTAAATGGCTCTTTGCCACCAATGGCACTGCCATTTTTTACTTCCAAGCAGCAAGAGAACATTTGTTCAGAACTTCCTGTTTTGCACTTGAGTAGCCTGGAATTGCTTAGTGCTATCATAAAGGCCACGGGCAGGTATGACTGCATGATATCCTTACCTTCCCCCTTTAAAAGAAAAATAAGCTAAATGGAAAAAGGAAATGTTGAAAGGGGGATTTGTAAATTAAATATAAAATTCTTGAAACCTTGACATTATAAAATTGTGTTTTTGGTCTATTATTTTAATTTCGTTATAACTGATTGCTGTTGTAATGTCAAGGTTCCAAGAATTATTGCTGTTATAATGTGTCTTCTATCATCTAAGCACTTACCTTGCACTGTTATGGTGTTCCTATCCCTGTTTCCATGCATGACTTCCATGTTCTTTTCTCTGATATATCTTTTATGTATTTATTTCTTGTAAGAATGCTGAATTCTACTTATTGCCCATATTTGTATTGCAGTAAACTATTACCACATGCTGCCTCTATTGTACGTATCATCAAAAAGTACTTCAAGACATGCGCGCTGCCAGAATTAAGGATTAAGGTCTATTCAGTCACAAGGACTCTGCTCATATCCATGGGTGCTGGTACATGAAATTTCTCGATTAAGTTGTCTTTCAACTTACAGTTGGTATTATCTTGTTGAAAGAATTTTGGGGCTGGGAAGTTATTCTTTTTATTATTCTTTTCGTATTCTTTGATGCTTTGTTTTTTAAATTTTGGAGGATATATTTTACTCTCCCCTAATTGTACTTTCCCCCACATTACTCTTTAACCACTTTGAACATTAACTAGTTGAGCAGTTAATTTCTCTGTAAGTGGAAATGTTTTTACCTAGAATTCCTTTTTGCAATTTTCCAGTTTATTTTCTATCAAAAAGTGATAAAAAAATACAGGAAGAGAAAGGGAGAGGGAAAGGAAAAGGGAGAAAAGAGAAATGCATAAGGCTAAGTGTATTTAATTTTAGTTCCATGTATCCTCCCTGCTTTCATCAACATACCTCTGATTTCATGTAATACTGTTTATTTTTACTGATTTTTTTTCCATATAGTGTTTCAACAACTTTATTCATAGACTGCATGGATGGTTCTTTCCTTTTTCAGCTTCCCTTTTTGGTGCCCCAAATTCCTTTGTTTCCCCTTCCTAGCTGTTTGATGAAGCTATATTTAATTTGAGCACACATAATGACTTTTACTTATAAATCATCTTGAACAGGAATGGCTTTAAGCATTGCACAGGAAATTATCCTTAATGCATTTGCTGATTTGAGAGCCATTGAGACTAAGAATATTGGCACATTGAATGGTTCAAATTCAAATGCCTCTACTGGAGCACTGCTGCAGCCATGTCAGAGAAAAAGGAAGCATAGCGGTAAAACTGGTTCTCTTCAGGAGCATGACAAAGGTGGTGGTTTGGTAGAAGAAGTTCCAAAGAACCACCCATTGACTCCAATTTCTCTAAGGATAGCTGCACTTGAGGCGTTAGAGGCTCTTGATACTGTGGTATGTATTTTTGTGTGTGAAATAACTAGTGGTGTTCCTTAATCAAACTTTCCCTAAACATCAATGGCTATTCTTGTTTAAATTTTGTGGTGTTATTATTGGGATTGGATGGAAAAGGAAAAAGAGAATATATTTGTTTGATTATCTTAGGTGATATCATGTATATATTGTAGAATCAATTAGGATTATATATATCTCGGATAGAACCATTGCAATTGTTAGAATATATGAAAAATATCTCATAATCTATAGATGGTATCTTCGAACAATCTAGAGAATCTTATATGATCTCTTTGGAATAGTTTCCTTATTTCTTTCTATTTCATGATTCATTTCCTTATTTAACTAGGATTTGGAATATAATATTACTATAAATAGGGATTTATTGTTTTTGTAGCTTGTATTGCATCCTAACACATCCTTCACAACAATATTAATATAATTTTATTATTCTGAGTATTTGTTTTCCTCCCTCTATGCCTAAATTCCTATAATTCCAACCGTAATTAAATACAACCAATTTCATCATACATAGTTTACTCTCTAAATTAAAAGTTTATTTAAGTAATGAGATTGAATAATTGTGATGCAAACACCGGTCTGTTAATCTTATTTGTACTGATATTTTAGGTAAAATACATGGTAATATAACTTGTACAAGCCCAGCACAATAACTCCAAACATAATAAGAATCCTAAGACAATGGTAATCCTATTATTCTAACAATACATGTTGGAAAATGCAAGTGTCACCTTTCTCACAACCATATAATAAATTAACACTATCATCAATTCATCATATTGTCTCTGTGGGAGGATATATTGAGTCACTGCTATCTTGGTGTGCCACGGTTTTGGAACATTATTTCTATAACATGATACATTTTTAGTTTTTTTTTGGTCCAAACAATCAGATCTTTTCCCTTTTTTTTTTAATCTAAAAGAAAGAAATTTTATTGGAGAGAAAATAATGGAACTATAAGTCGGAGAAGGACAAGATATCCTCCAAAGTCCAAACATGAAACTATATGCATAAGACAGCAGGAAAAATGACTAAGAATGCAGTGACCCTGCCCTATATAATCTGCATATCCAAGCTTGGAGCAACCATAAGCAGAACCCCAAAGATAAGCTAAATTTTTAACTCTTTCCCTAGACGTTATTTCAAGTATTTAATATTCTTAAACTTATGTAAACTGGTATGATTCACAATATGCCACTGTTATGCAATTTTAAGGCCACATTTATCTAGTTTACACGTGGGCTAAACAAAATTACATACAAAAATCGAAAATGAGGAAAATGTGTTCTGTTTTGTATGGGGTAAAATATTGTAGTGCTTACAGCAGTCCTTTTGATTTTTACCTGTGGAGTCAGTTTGGTAATATTGACCTGAAAAGTTTGGGGATGAAATTTTCTTCTCAATTTTAAGGTGACACCAAACTGGCCCTTGATGATGGAGATCTCAATTTTCTTAATTTTAAGGGGATTGCATGAAATTTTTATTTTTTTTCTCAGGCTGGTGCTTTAGGATCTGAACAGTGGAGATCAGAAGTTCATAGTCTTTTGATAGTCATAGCAATGGATTCTTTCAAAGAAGGACCAGCTAGTGAAGAAATAAGTGTGTTTCAGCAAAAGGAACCTGCTGCAACTGCCACAGATTTGCAGCTTGCTGCATTGCGAGCTCTTTTGGTATCTTTTCTTTCATATGCTTGGGAGCTGCCCCCATATTTAGCCCAGGGTCTTGAACTTTTCCGTAGAGGTACTTCTATTTGTCAATATGGAACTTCTTTTGTTCTTATTGAGATTGATATCCCTTTTGGTACTTTAGCTGTGGTAAAATATTGGGTTTTGTGTCTCTAAATAAGATATTTTAATTATGGTTCTTATTGTGAGTATTGGTAGTTTTCGAATATGTGCACCGAACTTGTTATAGAAAAAGCGGATAGGAGGATCCCAAAGAGACTTTGTAAGGATATCTACAAGCTGATCACTAGGATGAACAAACTCAATAATGATTTCCTTAGAAATAATTTTTTATTCTTGGTCTTTTCATGAAAGCCTGAATTTGAGGCGGTATGTAAAGCTGCTTGATTATCACAATATAAATTCATATGACAAACATTTCCAAACTTTAACTCATGAAGTAATTGCTTTATCCATGTATGTTCACTTGTGGCTATTGCAATAGCTCGAGATTCAACCTCAGCACTGGATTTAGTGACCAAATTTTGCTTCTTGTTTTTCACATATACAAGGTAGACAAAAAACACTTGGCATCATGAAGTATGGTTCCAACTGTCTTTTGGGAGTTAGTCTCACCATGACCTTAATGATTGGTCCGGTTTTGAAAACATTGGGTTTGGGTACCAAAGTCTATTAAACTGGACTGATCTATAAGAGCGGGAATGGGATCAGATCTGATTATGTGGTTTAAATAGTGTTCCATAATGAGAAGTTTGGGATGATTACACTGCATACAAATTAAATTGTGCAACTTGAAACATTGTCCACATTTTGACCAACATATCATTAGATTTTTACTGATATCTAAATTTGAAAGGATATAGTAACAAGGAAGGTTTTGTACTTGATAGCTAAGGTATTCTAATAATATTTATGTGTTTTTTAATATAAATTCCTCTCAATATTAATTTCCACTTACCAGTTAACTTCAGTTTTATATTGAATATAGAATTATCAAATTAAAAATAGCATTTTACATTCCTGATATGACTGTCAGATAACAACTTAAACCTTCTTCATACCTACCATTTCATGAAACATTATTTTAATTTTTCTCCTGTTTGCTTTACAAACATGAAATCTATGTCTGCAGGAAAGCAACAAACTGGAACAAAACTAGCTGATTTCTGCGCCTATGCTATGTTAACCTTGGACGTGCTTATACATCCTAGGACACATCCATTAGCAGATGATTTCTCTAAAAATAACAAATCTTCTGACTTAGATGAGAGTGCTAAATGGCTTGAAAATGGCTATGAAGCCGATTTGCCATTGGCTAAACATAGAAAACACACCAAAGAGCCTTCTGAAGTTTGTAGAGGAGGTAATGACCCCAAAGTGGTTTCTTTTGACCTGTCTTCTGTCACCAAAATCCAAGAGAGGGGTGAGATGGTTTCTGAGACTGCCACCTGTGCAGATATTGAAATGAGAACAGTTGAGGATGAAACCATTTTCAAGTCAGATCAACCTGCAGAATCTGTGGTGCAATCTCAGGATGAAACCATTCTCAATACTTGCACCACAAGCATCCCTGTGGCTGAAGCTCCAAGTTCTGTAGCTACTGAAATAGTGTCTGAGAGGATTGTTCCAAACAGCACTATGCCTCATAATGAAGCCAGTCATGTGGTATCAGACCAAGGAGGAAGCTCAGTTAATAAAGACTTTGAATTAGCTTCCCAGAGTAATAGCTTATTATTGCAAAGACCATCAGACTCTATTATGATTCAGGATTTTGCACTTCAATCTGATAGTGACAATTCATTGGATGATTATTTTCCGGAAATTGTGGATGGAAACCCTGATACTGATTCTGATTCTGATACTGGTTCTGATACAGATTCTGATTAAGGTAAAGATTTTGGATAAAATGATTTTGCAATTTCATTTTATCCAAAGAAGCATAAGATTTATTTTTGTTCAATGTCATTCTATTTTTCTATTTTTTTTTCCTTTAGGTAATGCAGCATGTAACTTTTTAAATAACCAAAATTATCTATAGTTACAATGTCCATTCTGTTGTCTTGTCCTGCTGAACAAATCTGGCTAGCCATGTATTTGGCAATTGAATAGCAATGTGACAAAATCATTGCATCAAGTTTGGCAGAAGAACCCTTTGAAGTTCCGGCCAGAAAGTCTCAATCTTAGGAAAATTATATCACATGGTTCAAGTCGTGGAGATACTTAAAAGTTTAGATTTGAGGTTTGAGTTTTGACTTGTTTAGTTTATTTTTGATTAAATTATTTTCGTTTCTTTCATTTAATTTCTTATTAAAGTATTTATAGATTTATTAACTTGATATGTAGTGAGTATTTTATGTTAGATGTGAAATAACTATAATTATAATTTATCAAATAATAAAAATATATGAAATATCATTATCTCTATCCTTTATTCTTTTATAAAATAGTCACTTTTTGTTTATATATATAAAATCTATCACTTTTTGTTTAATTAATTAATACGACTTCCTAAATTATAAACATTGGATGGACAGAAATCAAGGGTTGAGATGAGGAGTAAGACTTATAAGTCTTACTTAGGAGTCAAATGACCTCTCTCCATATATATATATATATCAGAAAAATATTTTTGCAGTTAATGCAGATAAGTTATCTGCATTTACTCCAAAAACGACATCGTTTTGGGATTGAAATATTAAAAAATTATAATTACAAAGATTATAATATCCCTGAAATAAATTAAAATTACAAAAAACACCATGATTTTCGTCTCAAAACAACGTCGTATTGGGTTTACTGCATGTATCTTATCTGCAGTAACTGCAGAAAAAATGAATCCTATATATATGGATTAATATTTGTTCTTTTAAATGATATAAAATTATATCATTTTAGTTAAAATTATTGTATTTATGTACAAAAAAAAAAAATTTATTGTATTTATAGTGAGAGAAATAGAAATTATGGTGCGAAAAAGTGGACAGTAAGGATAACAACTCAGATATTTCTAGCTAGTCCTAAAATTTACAAATTTTATGAGATTTAATAAAATGCATAAGACATATTTTCTTTAATTAAACCTTAGTCTTTAGATTTATTTTAATGTAATAAATTTAGCCTTGCACTTGTCTGTGTTACAAGTGTGTGACAGTAACATTTCCCCAAATTACTTTTAGCTTCGCTGTATTTATAAGATTCTAATAAATAATAAAAATGTAAATTTTGGCAAATTTTGCTGTTTTAAGAATATCTTAAAATTGTTAGTGGGGGTGTTACAAAATGGTGTCACAGCCCTTGGTTCGATTTGGGTTTGCTTTTGATAGTACTAAAGGGATCAAAAGATCCCGTAGTTAAATAAATAAGTACAAAAATAATTAAATGAAATAATAAGGAGCAAATAAATAATAAATAAAAATCGTGAGAATGAGATAGTTAAAAGGGTTTCTTATTATCTTTTAAATATGCTTTAATTTTGAAATATTGATCATGTTAATTATGTGCTAGTAATTGCTTATATGTTATCTTTCATAATTCATTGGTTGGAAAAAGGAATAAATAACTTTCTTTAAGATTTTTAGAGTTGTATTTGAATTTGTTACGTTTTTTTCTAGCAAATGAAGCATGATATATGCGATAAAAATTCCTATTTACTTAAAGAAGGTATTTTGAGGTCAAAACTTTTTCTTTTAGAGGGTTAGAGTCAACAATTCATTAATATAAAAATATATATATATATATATATATATATATATATATATATATATATATATATGGGAAAAACATTTCTCAAGTTGCTTGAGACAATGTTATTTCCGGTCACCCCAAAACTACGTCGTTTTGTTTATTTATTTCATTATATTAATTGATTCACCTTTGAATAGTTATGATTCCCCTTTTCTCTCTCTTCCTTTATCACCATTGATCCATCTTTGTACGGTTATGATTTAGTAGCCGGAGATAACATTGTCTCAAGCAGCTTGAGAAATGATAAGCCCTATATATATATATATATGTGTGTGTGTGTGTGTGTGTATGTATATGGGGTCAGGATCATTTTACACCAGTGTAAGTTACACTCTTAATCTTGTCCGCTAATCCCACTTGTATCTAAGGACTCAAATTTTTTAGTAATGTGAGTCATTGGATACAAGTAGATCAATGGTCAAGATTGAGTATAAGACTTCTAACTCTTACACCGGTGTAAGAATATCCTGCCCCATATATATATATATATAAAAGTTATATTATCTTAAATTTATAGTATCATATGTTGTCTTGTTTGCTTGCTAAATTTTATTTGTGAAAGGGCACAAACATTTAGGTTTTTTACCCTTTTGCCCCTTATTAATTAATTAATAATTATTTTGCCCCTGATTCGAAACTATTTATCAATCTGCCCCTCTTTAATCGACTACCTTGCATTTTTAATCGACTAAATGGCCAAAACAAACAAAAAATGGCTGTTGGGAGATTTAGTCGACTAAATCTCCCTATTTAGTCGACTAAATCTCCATATTTGACAACAACAAAAAAAAAGCCAGTATGATTTTAATCGATTAAGTAAGGAGATTTAGTCGATTAAATCTTCCAACAACCATTTAGTCGATTAAACATGCAAAGTAGTCGATTAAAGAGGGGCAGATTGATAAATAGTTTCGAATCAGGGGCAAAATGATTATTAATTAATTAATGAGGGACAAAATGGTCAAATTGCCCAAACATTTAAGTTTCGAGGATGAAATATATTTTAAGAAGGGAAGAATGTAATACCCCAAATTTAATAATAATAATAATCATAATATAAGATAGTAATAATAAAATTTATAAAATTAAATTTAATAAAATTAATAGTAATAATAATTAAAAAGTATTAGTATGGGTATTTTAATTCAACAATATCTTAGTTAATAATCCTAAGCAGTGTTTTAAAACCCCACCCCACCCCCCGGGTTTACCCGGGTCAACCCTGACCCCTCCCCTCTGAGGGTTGGGGTCACAAGTTGGACCCTATATGCACATCGACCCCTCCGACCCCCAAAACTCGGCCGGGTTTCAGTGACTCCCGGGTCAGAGGGGTCAAAGGAGATTACTGCATGTTTTTTTTTAAAGAAAATTCCATGAAACAAAATTGTTTTATTAAAAAAATAAAATAAAAATGCTTGCAAACCTAAATCTAATCGTTATCTTCTCTCCCAGCGACCTAGACTTGTGGTATCTTGATACTTTGGTATCATTAGAATATGAATTTTGTACTTTGGTATTTTGATACTTTAATTAGGTTGTGTAATATTGACTTGTGGTTGTAATTGATGAATTATGTTAAATATATTTTGAATCTTTAATGATTGGTGATTTGTTTTTTAATATTTTCATACAGGATATATATATATTTATATTTTTTAATATATAAAATCGGGTCAGCGTAGTGACCCCGTGACCTCCCGGTTGAACCCGTGACCCTTGACCCCTGACCTCGGCCGGGTCGATGGCCGAGCCGGGTTTTTAAACACTGATCCTAAGTCAACCTTGAGACAGCAAGTGAGTCAATCACAAGTCAGCGATATTCTGAGCCATAAGAAAACTAAAAAGAAAAGAAAAATAATCATAAGAAAAAAAGGAAAAGAATCCTAAAAAAAGGAAAATAATCATAAGAAAAAAAGGAAAATAATCCTAACCACTAAGAAGAAAAAGGGAAAAAATTAATTTCTAGAAGAAAAGGAAACAAATTCTACAAAGCCCATATTGTGAGCCCAACTTAGAAAGGAAAACTTCAACTATAAATAGGGGCTTAGTGTGAATCCAGCTTGAGTCAAGTACTAGGCGACCAGGTCTAGAATATCGTGAGACAGTGGTCCCCTAGTGGGTCTACTTCCTCGGCGAATCTTCAGCTCTCTTTCTCGTTCCACATAGCCTGTGAGACATAGGTACGCTGTCTGTGCCTCCCGAGTATATCTCATTTGTATTGTCTAGGAAGAACATGCGTGGTGGGATCGATGAGCTCAAGTGCAGACCAAGGTGACTCAGATGATGAGGACTCGGCCATAATAATGTGCTACAAATTTTAAAAATATATTGTCATAATTTATTTATTTGAATTGTCATAATTTATTTAATTTCAAATAATTAACATGTCTAATATAAGAATTAAATTTTTTTAAATAAGAAATAAATTTATTATTTTTAATGCAAAATCACTAAGAATAATACAAATTGGTTATGTATATCTTAGATCCCTGATCATAACCTAGGTCACTAACAATATTCCAAGCCACTAAGCATGTTATAAGTCACTATGTCGCTAAAGTATTTCTTAAGTCACTATTCATAAAATAAGTTATTAACAATTCTCTAGGTCACTTACAATTTCTTAGGTCATTAATAATTTCCTAAGTCATTAACAATTTACTAAGTCGATATCATAACATTTCTATTACTGTAATTTAAAAATATACAAAGCAGACATTAGATTTATTTGAGTAGCAGAGCTTCGTTACATAAAAAACGAAAGCAAAACTAAAAGACAAATCTATAGAAAGAAGGTTGGAGTGAAAAAGTGAAGTTGAAGTATTTATAGGAGAGCAAAGTTGCGCCTGGATGAGGCGTCACTTTACACATGTTACACCTGTGTAAGGCATAACAAGTTATGCCTGTGTTGGATGCCACTGAGTGCACTAGATCCTTCCATTGATTCAAACATGTTATGTTTTTTTAAATTTTTATTTAAATATTAATATATTAATTTTTTTCTCCAAAAGTAATAATTATTAATTAAACAAGAACTTTACCATTTATTTATTTAGCTATAAATAATGGTACAAAGTATGAAACAGATAATTTTATATATTATTATTGTGAATTTCTAAGCCAATAATCATACACTGCACTCTCATCCCAACACGACGGTAATTTCATCGAACACCTAACGCGCGATGCCGACGGGTGAACTCCGTTACGCATCGCCTCCGAAGCCGATGGCGAATTCCTCCGCCGGCGGTTACGAGGACGAGGGGTGGCTGTGGGCACAGATTAAGGCGGAGGCACGCCGCGACGCCGAGTCGGAGCCGGCGTTGGCCAGCTACCTCTACTCGACGATTCTCTCTCACTCGTCTCTGGAACGTTCTCTTTCGTTCCACCTCGGTAACAAGCTTTGCTCCTCCACCTTACTCTCCACCCTTCTCTATGATCTCTTCCTCAACGCCTTCACCTCCGATCCTTCCCTCCGATCCGCCGCCGTCGCCGACCTCCACGCCGCTCGCCAACGCGACCCCGCCTGCGTCTCCTACTCCCACTGCCTCCTCAACTACAAGGGCTTCCTCGCCTGCCAGGTTCCCCAAATTCTTGAATTTTAGGGTTTTTCTGTTTTTTCAATCTTCAATTTCAGGGTTTTCAGTTTTTTCATCCCAAATTATTCAAATTTAGGGTTTTGAATTTGCACAACCTTGCGTTGTTTGTGATTGTGTGAGCGTGTTTGCAGGCGCACCGTGTGGCGCACCTTCTGTGGCAGCAGTCCCGGAGGCCATTGGCGCTGGCGCTGCACTC
This sequence comes from Gastrolobium bilobum, assembly GCF_033153095.1. NCBI lineage: Eukaryota > Viridiplantae > Streptophyta > Magnoliopsida > Fabales > Fabaceae > Gastrolobium > Gastrolobium bilobum. Next base: position 439,022 of record NW_026900059.1, read on the forward strand.
TCGCATCGCCGACGTGTTCGCGGTGGACATTCACCCGGCGGCGAGGATCGGAAAGGGGATTCTGTTCGACCACGCGACGGGGATGGTGGTGGGGGAAACGGCGGTGATCGGGAACAACGTGTCAATTCTGCACCACGTGACACTGGGTGGGACCGGGAAGGCTGGTGGGGACCGGCATCCCAAGATTGGGGATGGGGTGCTCATTGGTGCTGGTGCCACCATTCTGGGGAATATTAATATTGGGGAAGGTGCCAAGATCGGTGCTGGCTCGGTGGTTTTGATCGACGTGCCGCCACGGACCACGGCGGTGGGGAATCCAGCTAGGTTGGTTGGTGGGAAGGAGAAGCCCTCTAAGCATGAGGATGTGCCTGGCGAGTCCATGGACCATACTTCCTTCATCTCTGAGTGGTCAGATTATATTATTTGAATTTCAAAGATGAATTTTTTTTTTTGGTGAATAAAAAGAAAGCTTGAAACCAAATACTAGTTGGATTTGGATGGCTTTAGAAGCAAATTTGCATTTTCTCCCTCCTATATGTGATAAGCAAATTTGGATTTTCTTCTCCTATGTGATTTGCTGTTCTGGGATAAAATTATAGTTCCCGTGTTATTATATATTGTTTATGTTGCACAGGAATCGACACCAACATGAACTCCGACATATTAATTTCGAGAGATGATATTTTGACTACCAAAACTTTCCACTGCCACCTTACTACCTTTCTAATCACGATTGGATTAATATTTTCTCTCTCTTCAAATTTTTTTTTTAACATTCTCTCTGTTTGATCTAATGGTGATTTGATAGGTAGTAAAGTGGTAGTGGACACTTTTGGTAGTCAAAATATCCCTCCTTATTAATTTTAGAGTAAATATTTTTGTTCTCGTAACAAATTTTACAATGTCCGCTTTAGTCCCTAGCAACTTTTGGTAGTCAAAATACCCCTCCTTATTAATTTTAGAGTAAATATTTTTGTTCTCGTAACAAATTTTACAATGTCCGCTTTAGTCCCTAGCAAATAAAAATGGTCATTGTGGTTCTTAAAAAATTTAAAATAGATCTATTTTAGTCCTTTTGGGACTAATATGGATCTTTTTTGAATTTACAAGGGACTACGATTTCAACTAAATAGGTCCATTTTAAATTTTTTTTAGGGACCTCACGAGCCTTTTTATTTGTTAGGAACTAAAATGAATATTGTGAAATTTGCTGAGGACCAAAAAAAATATTTACTTTTAATTTTAATTTTTTTTAAATTTTAATGTTACAACATATTTTGATATTAAATAAGTTTTTAATATATGTAATATAATTTGTATTTAATATATGTATCACTTCATAAGAAATCATATAATCAATTAAATATTTAAATTATATAATATAAATATAAAAAAATAATTTTTCATATTAAATTACATAATAGAAAATATTTATTTAATAAAGTAATTTTTTATGTTTAACTAAAATGATAAAATAAAATAAAATTTAGATTTACATGAACATGTGTCACAAAATATTGATTGAATTAACCAAGTGTTGGACACGTGTTCGAGGTGCATTTCTTCACAAAAATTAACTTGTTTTTAGCATATATACTATAGCTACTTAAATGTACTCACCTAACTGTATTTACGCTCAATTTGTTGTCAAGGTCATCATTTCTGATGCCACTCAAGTTCATGTGTTAATTGTTTAAGTGGGCGAGGAATGTTTTACAAAGTACGAAAAATTTATCTGTTGTTCTGAGAGTTGAATTATACGTTTTGATTGATATTTTGTAGTGAATAAACTGTGTATTTAGAAGTAAACTTGTAATGTAAGTCTAATAAGGCAATGTAGGTTACTGATATGTAAATTTTGGTTAGTGGAAATTTGGGCATCGTGCAATGTAATAAGATATGGTGCAGAATACAAAAGCTTGTTTGGTTGATTAAGTAAATAGGAGTTAGTTTTAAACACTTGAGTTTCCGACATTAATTCCATTTCCAAGGATTATAATTATCTTGCAAGAATATGGCTTTGTATTATCAGAAGTAAAATTAGAAAAGAAAACGCTAATATCAAAACCGAAAAAGTGGTCTCTACTATCTTGAGCTCATTGTGGAAGGGTTTGCAGAGCTGTTCTCCTATCTTTCGCAAGACCAGTTTTGGTTTGGTATATATTCAGTCGAACGAGGTTGGTTAGTCTTCTCAATTTATTCTCACATGAATCAGTACTGACCACAACACAAAAGTCTCTGCGTTGTTTCGAGCTAGGATTAGATTTTAATTTAGTTGATTTTAAAAGAATTAATGTTAGAAAGTTTTGATTTTAGAAAAATTTTGTATCTACATTTAAAATCTTACACTCCTCGTTACACTTGCCATTTTTTGGGTAAGAAATAGAAAGAGGAGGAAAGTGAGATTGGTTTGATTTTTTTTGTTTTTCTAAAATGAGAGGGAGTAAATGTATGGATTTAAGCGTAGAAATATCATTGTTTTTTTTTGGAAGAAATATCATTGTTTTGATTTTAATTGAATTGGTGCAAAAAAGAAATTTTATTTTGAAATGATATTTTAAAAGTTAATTAAAACATGAAAAAAAACATATGTCATTTTGAATGACATAATTTGACGTTATTTTAGATAAAACAACGTTTTTTTAGTATATATTTGATAATTTTTTATATTCTGTCACCTCCATAAAATTAGGAAGAGAGAGAAAGTGGAAGATAGAAAATATAAAAAATCATCAATTATAACTTAAAACAACATAGTTTCATATAAAATGAGACAAAATTATATAATTTAAAATCACATACTTTTCCCTTATAATATAGGCATTATTGGTATGGGATAGGATATTGTCACACACAAATAATGTTACGCACAATGTTACGACCACATCTTAACCGTTGATTTTCGCCAATCAAAGGTTATCATTTATTGCGAATTAATAATTAATTAATGAGTTTGATTTGAAAAATGATAACCGTTGATTGACGAAAATCAACGGTTAAGATGTGGTCGTAATTATTTGTGTGTAAGAGTATCCTATACCTATTGCTATAAATATAGGCATCCCGAAAAGAAAAATGCTACAAATATAGCATGCGGTGTTGCATGGCGCACTCACACACCCCTCACAATTCTTCATATCATTTCCTTTCACAGCAGCCATCATAAATATTCCCCTAAATTTTCTCCACCTTCTTCTCCTACGTATCCTAAACAAGATAAAGACCAAAAAAAAATCAACAACAACGTTGTCATGAACAAGGATAATATTTCAGCTGCATGAAAAAATGAACACTCAGTTGCAACAACAACAACACCAACAACAAGACCAATACCATAAACAAGAACACGAGGAACAAGAAGGAGAAGAAGAAAACCGGTTGCTACAATCCGAATGCGAGACAATACAATTGTCCTCACCTTTCTCTTCATCACATTCAACTTGTGAAGATGGAAACGCAGAAGACTACGTGTATGCAGACAAGGACAAGGTTCAAATATTCGACTTGGAGTCCGCCGGCGCCGGCGTGTCGACGTCGGTGCCGCCGTTTTCATGGAAGAAGCTGTGGCTGTTCACGGGGCCAGGGTTGCTGATGAGCGTGGCGTTTTTGGACCCAGGGAACCTGGAAGGAGACCTACAAGCTGGTGCCATTGCTGGGTACTCTTTGCTTTGGTTGTTGGTGTGGACAACCATCATGGGGTTGCTGATACAGCTTTTGTCGGCGAGGCTTGGGGTGGCGTCGGGGCGGCACCTGGCGGAGCTGTGCAGGGAGGAGTATTCGAATTGGGCGAGGCTTGTTCTGTGGGTGATGGCTGAGTTGGCATTGATTGCTGCTGATATTCAAGAGGTTATTGGAAGTGCCATTGCTATTAAGATTCTTAGCCATGGGATTGTGCCTATTTGGTTTGGTGTGGTAATCACTGCCTTAGATAGGTAACCTACACACATTTTATATGTCTATCACTTTAGGTTATATTAGAAAGTTACACGTTAGAAAATATAATAATTTTATTTTTTATACTAAATTTAAATTTTTGGATTGAATTAATTTTTATATGATATTAAAGTTAAGCAATGGGGAGGGGTTAGAGGATGATCCTTTGCCTTCAAGTTTATCAAAATTTATGAGAAATCATACTCTCATACGTTGCATAAGCTGATTTCTTATGATGATAAAGACTAATATAACCCTGCAATAAATTAAAATTACAAAAACACTTTATTTCCATCCCAAAGCAACGTTGTTTTAGGTTCACTAGAGATAATTTATCTCCGTTGACTTTTATCCTTAAAAAAATATGTGATGTAATATAAGTTCGTCCCTCTTCATCCTTGTTATTCCAAAGAAAACTTGGAGAATTCTTCAAATCTGACTATACATGGACATGCAACTAACTGTATTGCCATGCCTAATTTAATATGAATTTTGAATTTTTTTGTCCTCTTTAATAAAATTTCATGGCTCCCCCATTAATTGAACTTCTACTATCTAAGGGTTCAATTTCTTGCATCATTCTTCTAATAAAAGGTTTAATTTCTATATTTCAAATTCTAAAAAAGGGCTCTTGATAGAATGGGCATGTTTCAAGGTGAACAAGGTAACCTTATTTGTGTTCCACATATACGATGTTTTATTTGATAATAAGTGTGGTAAATATATGAATGAATGTTATGGTTCACAAATTTTAATCAAGCTTTTTGTCTCTTGTTGAACAGTTTCGTCTTTTTATTTCTCGAGAACTATGGAGTTAGGAAGTTGGAAGGTGTTTTCGCGGTTTTCATTGGAACTATGGCCTTCTCTTTTGCATGGATGTTCTTTGATACAAAGCCCAGTGAAGAAGAACTTGTGATGGGTAGGAATTTATCTAATGACATATAGTTTCAGCACATTCGTTTTATTTGTATGATGTAAAAGTAGGGGAATGATCCGTTTACAAACTTTTTTTACAAATTACACTAAGTCTGATCAGTCATACACTTTTGATTAAAGTATAATCGATCAGATATAGTGTAATTTGTAAGAGTTTGTAAATATAATTTTCCCCGTAAAACTACATTACTTTTTCTTTTTTTAATGTCCATTCCGATTTCCAATGTCCAAATATATATGTCATCAATTATCGTATTTTATTTGATAGATTTTGATTCTTTCTTGCAGGTATTTTGATCCCAAGAGTTAACTCAAAAACACTTCGCCAAGCTGTGGAAATTGTGGGTTGTGTTATTACCCCACATAATGTATTCCTCCATTCTGCATTAGTACAATCAAGGGACATTGATATCCGTAACAAAGGTCAGGTTCAAGAGGCTATCAACTACTACTCGATTGAGTCTTCAGTTGCACTTTTAATCACCTTGGTGATCAACCTATTTGTGATAACTGTTTTCGCTAGGGTGTTCTATGGTACAGAACAAGCCACAAGCATAGGATTAGTAAATGCAGGGCAATATCTTCAGGAAAGGTATGGTGGAGGTTTATTTCCAATTCTCTATATATGGGGTATTGGTTTATTAGCTGCTGGACAAAGTAGCACCATTACTGGCACATATGCTGGCCAGTTTATCACAGAGGGTTTTCTGAAGCTCAATATAAAGAAGTGGTTGAGGGCATTGATCACTCGAAGTTGTGCAATTGTTCCAACTATGATTGTAGCAATTGTTTTTAATACATCAGAAGGTTCATTGGATACCTTGAATGAATGGCTTAATGTGCTCCAAGCAATACAGATTCCTTTTGCACTTATCCCTCTTCTTACTTTGGTGTCCAAAGAGGAGGTCATGGGGACCTTCAGAATAGGGCCTATAGTAGAGGTAAGCTATCCATCTAATCTTTTAGTTGTTTTTCGTTCAAGTTTTAATACTAATTTTATTAATTAAATGATCAGTGATTAACTGAAGTGCTCATAAAGATGTTTTGATTATTTTAATGGGTAGTTTAATTTACAATGCTATAAATTCCAAGTGCCAAGAATTTGATAACCAAGCAAGGAAAGGTGCAAGACTCAATAAGACATAAGTACTTATTGTTTAAAAGCAAGGGATATTCTATCATTTTAGAGTAAACTTGAGTTCCAAATGTTAAAAGTTGTATCTGTACTTATCTATAACTTTATCAATTTTTGTGATGCAGAGGGTGTCTTGGACTGTGGCTGTTTTGGTAATAATGGTTTATGGATATATGCTATTAGATTTCTTCCTCTCAGAAGTGAAGGGGCTGTTGTTTGGTTTTTTAGTCTTCCTTGGTGCTGCAGCATGGATTTCATTTATTGCATATCTGGTTAGACATAGTGGTGCTATTACTTCTATCCTGGTGAGGTCCCCTAATTCTAAAGGCTTCTTCTCTCTTGCTGGGAACTAAGACAGCAAATCCATATAAGTTTTGGGGCATAAAAAGTCTGAATGATGTTGCTGCTAGTTCCAAGTTGCCAATTTTGAAGGAGGGTCATAGATACTATCTTCCAAAAGGAAACATTGTTTCAACAGAACTGTCTCTTAACTTGGAAAAGGAATGCAAGCCCATATAGTTGAAACTTGAAAGAAATCATACTTTATCATTGTCTTCTTTTTGCAACTGAGAACTTACACACCACAAGATGATGGTATCATTATCGTGAAGGTCAAAGCATCACTACATGTCTATATCATGTAAGAAACTTTTACTAATTAAGCTTTATGCAAGATTCTTTTATACAGAAATTAGAATAAACCACTTGGTTATAAGTTGAAACAGCTTAGGATGTAATATATAGTCCAATAGGATTATTTTGTGGTATGGTTGATTTTCAAGTTGTACTAGTGTTTACAAGAAAATGGATAAGAATAGTAGATAAAAAATTTCATGGCTTCTTGGATATATATATATATATATATATATATATATATATAGGAATATTGTTTTCTCATGTAACAATAGAGAAAAATATTCTCTTATAGACACAAATATGAGGTGAGATCCACTTTGTAACATCCCCGTCTCGAGCCGGTTCAATTAACATACATATGATACAAACAGAAACAGCGGAAGACTTAACTTACGAAAATACGAACTAACTTTTTCTTTTTCTTTAATCCTTTTTCACATGACATATCACATTGCATACTTCTTCTAATTTAATTCTTATTTTACGGAGACGAAAATCGGGCAGAGTAACCTCTGTAAATCGGACAACTGGGAATTTTCCAATCCCACACTCAAGAGTTCCTGATAGACAGTTTAAACAATATATATTTCCAGAAGTACCAGTCATGCAAATATACTCAGATACCCATCTATTGGCGCATGCTGAACTTGGCTCCGTGCCACAAATCTAATAGCATGCAATCTAATACATAACTGAATACTACATAGTCATATCATCATGCCTGAATACATAAATGTACATGTATCAAATATGAACACTATGCAACAATACATCTTTTCCAAAAATACGTCTAAAACAAATAGTAGCATCCGACCACCCAGAACTCCACATCCTCATACTAGTACCTCTAGCCACGGTTAGTGTCCTTGTCCCATGAGGCTCTTCAATTAACTGTTTTCCTGAAATCATATCCCCAAACGGGGTTAGAGACGAATCTCTAGTAAACTCCAGGTTTATGGAAAACCCTCCATACCCTGGGCTCACTTCCTGCATGACAGTCAGATACATAATATACAAAACATCATATAAGCAATTATCATAACTGAACAAAGCATATATACATATCTTATCAAAGACAAACGCAGTCATTCCCAAGGGATGACCCCAAGCGAAAATCAACACACGTAACAAATATCTTTTACAAAAATCATCACAATACTCACATCAGAACAAAACGTGTTATATCAAAGATGTACGCAATCGTTCCCAAGGGATGACCCCAAGCGGAAATCAACGTACGTAACAAATATCATTTACAAAATCATCATACATATCCCATAAAACATGTCATATAATCAAATATCATAACTAAACAAAACATATACACATATCTTATCAGAAACGTACGCAGATATTCCCAAGGAAGGACCCCAAGCGGAAATCAACGCACGTGTTCCCAAGGGAGGACCCCAAGCGGAACCAGAACATATCAGAGGCGTACGCAGTCATTCCCAAGGGAGGACCCCAAGCGGAAATCAACGCACGTGTTCCCGAGGGAGGACCCCAAAGCGGAACCAGAACATATCAGAGGCGTACGCAGTCATTCCCAAGGGAGGACCCCAAGCGGAAATCAACGCACGTGTTCCCGAGGGAGGACCCCAAAGCGGAACCAGAACATATCAGAGGCGTACGCAGTCATTCCCAAGGGAGGACCCCAAGCGGAAATCAACGCACGTGTTCCCGAGGGAGGACCCCAAAGCGGAACCAGAACATATCAGAGGCGTACACCATCAGTCCCGAGGGAGGACCCCAAAGCGAACATCCGGGTACTATACAATCAATGGCCAGATATTGTTACAGAAATCATATTACAGAAGTCATATCATAACAAAACATATCATATTAACACATATCAAAGTAAATACATCAAAACAAAACATATCATATTATCATATAGCTCTATATGAATGCATCTATATCATATATCTCATACATATTATACAACCTGACCACAGTCCGTACACTATGGCGGAACACAAAGTAGGAGCGAACCCCATAAACATAGAGCTTACCTCTTTGAGCTTTACAATCTTCTTACTTGAAGAACAAGCTACTTATCATACTCCACGAGAATCCAAACGTTCACAGTCCCTAGGTACACCTAGAGAAGGAATTCAACATAAAACTCAATAAAATGATATAATGCCATGTAAATATACAAGACACACACTTTATTGTTTATTTTCTTTTTACTTAATCATATTAAGTCATGAGTGGGTGGTTCTTTGTTCAACAAATCCCCACAAAATTCCATATATTCACTTAGTCTTAGGATAGTCCCAAAAGGCCTTTAGAACACTCATTACTCCTCTTAGCACCTAAAAGCCTATTTTTCCCAATTTAAGGCCGAATGCCCATTACAAAGGAGCTATAAGATTTCTCTTTGTCTAGTGCCTAAACCCAAGCTTAGCCACCTATATAAATTATTTTACGCATATAAGTGTCCTCACTTTGCGAAACAATATCTCCGAACATATACCTCATTTGAAAATGGCCAAAACTCATTTTAAGGCCATACAAAGGAGCTACCTTATTTTCTTTTTTATTTCACCAAAGCGAAGGTCCATACACCTTAGAATATCATTCCACGCATAAAAGTATGCTCGCTTTGTAAAACAGTAACTCATAGCACATACTTCCTTTGAAAATGGCTAAGAGGCACATAAAGGAAATCATGCCAACTTCATGATTTCAATGCTTTACTCCATCAAATTCAAGCTTATCACACACCTCTAATCCAAGATTCGTTAATTGATATATACGACACTGTTCATCTCTACAATACTATTCATGTATGTGTTACTATTCACGTATACGACACTATTCAAAAATACGGTATTTTTAATTTTCCAAAATACATTTTCACCGTTAAAATTCTCATCTAAACACTTTTCTCAACATGAGCTAAACCTGAATTAAGCTCTAACATGCTCAATCAATCCAAATTTTTAAAATGAAAACCTATATTCAATCTTTCTCAAAACTCAAAGAAAACAAAGATTTCTTAACATGAACTTACCTAGAATGAAGGGAGAAGCTTGCTTCAAGCTCCCATGGCTTCAAGCTCCATCAAAACCCATATTTTCCATGAAATTCGAATTCTTTGGGGGAGAAGATCTCTCTCTACAGTGAACCCCACTCAGAAATACTGGTACCAATAGATTCCTCTCGAAATTTCTCACAGGTTTGGCTTTGGAACGGAGTGATTTGGAGGTCTCCAGCTCAAGTTATGAATTTTGGAAGAATTTTAATCAAAATCTCCATTTTCATTTTCTTTCCTTCGTTCTCTCTGTCTCGCGTCCGTAAAGAGAAGGGAACAGTGACTCCCTTGAGTCACTTATATAAATTCATTATACTAGCGGGTATAAGCTCATCTATCTACACACCTCCATTCATTACCAAACTTTAACCAATAGACTAGAATATTTTTCTAGTCACGTTTCTATTTTTACTTTCACTTTTAGATAACTTTATTTATCCACATTTTTTACCTCTTAACTGTCATTTTAACTCATTTTTCACCAAAAGTGACTTTATTTCTTTTTCTTTGTAATTATCCTTCAATATTAAATCCATAATAAATGTGAGGGTCATTATACACTTCATGCTTTTTTTCTCCATTTGTGTGTGCAGGAAAATATTTTTTTCTCCAGTTATATGATAAAACAATACCCCATATATATATATATAAAATAATTTGTAATGTGACTGCATATAAACATTGGTACAGTCACCTAAAAATTACATTGTTTTAGGTGGGATAAAGGAAGCTCGTGTTCAAAATTAACTGTAAAAAATGAAAATATTATATTTATTTTTTTGGTAATCGAAAATATTATATTTATTTCCTCTTCTATATGGTTATGATTATCATATTTAATGTTTTCACACTTAAAACGACGTAGTTTTATATGACTGCACCAATCTTTAGGTGCAGTGATTGTACATTTTCTAAACTCATATATGAAAAAATATTTCTACAGCCATTTTAGATAACATTATCTACAGCTATCCCTTTTTAACGAAGTCTGGCCAGTAAGACATAATTACAACAATAAAGTTGTTCTTTTTTTTCTCTATCTTCAAACATTGTCGGCTGACGTGTTGGAGAGAGAAAATACAATTTTTATGTCTTACTGGTGAGACTTAGTTAAAAAGAAATAGTCGTAAACAACCTTATCTAAAGTGTCTGTAAAAATATTTAACCATAGATTATATCCGAAATTACAAATGATTATGGATTCAAACTAACTGTGTTAATAAGCACCTAACTCCTGTATTGAGGAAATGATGGGATTTTTCTGGATTGATCAGCCTCTTTTTTTGCAATAATCCACATTCTTATCTCCAAAATGACAGCTATAATAACTAAGATGGCAATAGTAACTCCATAAGCAAGAAACCACTTAGATCCTTCCCCTCCTAAATGTAGTCCATAAAAGGTGTTAACAACTCCGAAGATAATCAAAATTCTTCCCACGTTATGATGGTACCAATTCCAATACTTGCGTGTCTTTGATAACGGTCCTGGTCGAAGTGCAATAGCCAATACCTATGAAATCAAATCATAAGCAATAGTCATATATATGAGTGAAAATCAAATTGATTATTATTCAGACAAAAGTTGACTCACGAAAGCTTGCATATATATGGACTACTTACTAGCCTATAAATATAACATAGATAACCTAAATATAGAACCAAATCACAAGATATATACACTTAGATTAAATTACACTGGTGTAAAAATAAAAAAAATCTTATATACAATCTTAGTTGTTGATTTGCTTGCATCTAATGAGTCTATCTAATAAATTAGAGTTGTTAGACATAAATAGGACCAACGACTACCATTAAGAATACCGGTATAAAATAATTTTTTTTCTTTATCTCTCTATATATGTATATGTATAAGAATGAACTCTCTCAAATGTAAATCAGTTAAATTAGAGACAAATTAACCTGGAGACATCCAAGGACGAGAATGAGGATTGCTATATTTTTGTGATTAGTCACATCAGCACTGAGTTTCTTGGATAAGGAAAATCCACAGAAAATTCCAATTACGCCTGCTATAAAGCCAAATGTTTGAATGGAAGCATGCAAATAAAACCAAATGGGATCCAATTGCTTGAAGTAGCGAGCAATTATGAATCCTATTATCATGAGAATGCTCCATCCCGCAATGTTCAGAATGCCATGGCTTCTTCGAAGTTTTAGGTTAGAAATTTTACTAATTGCTCCTGTTGCAACAACCCAAAGTTACAAGATTCAGATTGAATCATGGGACAAATAAATAGATAAAACTTAGATAAAGTTCTTTTTTACCATCTTGAAGTTCTCATATCAAACAATGACACGTGAATATTATATTCTAATTTAGCAATACATTCTTAATGGACGCTATTGGAAGATATATCCACATATCATATTTTTTATTTAACAACTTGATGGCAAGGATACAAAGAATTTGATGCAAGTTTTGTCCTAAAAAGATATAAATAGATAATCATAGTAAATATATATTGTTACAAAAAAAAAATAGTAAATATAGTATAGCTGGCCGGCCTTTGTTTTTGTAATTAACAATTCTGACTTTCCAATTACACAAATTTCAAAGAGTAATCCCTAATCTAGGCACTGCATATACAAGAAAAATTCCTAAAGATATCCGTTAATTAACAGGACTGTTAGATTCTTACAAAGACTCAAAATGAAAAAAGAATTAAAAAATGATAGAAAATCATTATTTACAGTTTTCTAATTAAGGATACAATGTTATGTATATCTTTTTTTAGGCTTATTTTATCTATTTCTATTCAATATCGTTAGATCACAATCTTAATAATCTCAATCGACCTTTATTTTTTTCTCTCTTCTTTCACTATTGATTAAAATTATAATTTAACGACATTAGAGATAAATATATAAAATAGACATGGAAAAATGTAGACATGATATCCTATCCATTTGAATTATGAACCACTATTTAAAACCTGTAGATTAGTTTAACCAAAAACAAATTAACCATGAAGAAATTTGTACATATAGTGAAACACTTATCATGATGAATCACAACTTTCACTAACCTGTTGAATAGTCTATTTTGGTGGATATCTCATCACTATGTTGGGCCAGGGTATAGTCTGGATAATCAGGAAATACACCATTGGGTCCAATGGCATATAACAGATTTGTGGTAGGTTGGGCGGTTTTCAATTGGAAGGTTATATATGCCAGTGAAGTAGTAGCTGGGAGTATTGAGAAATTCATAACATTGAGGTTTCCTTTGTCAGGAATCACTTGATTTGGTGATTTTCCACCCAGATAGTACACTTTCAAGCCCCCTGCACCTGAAGATGGCATCCACCCCACAATTGCTGTAGATCCCACCATGCTGCCATCATTTGAGAACCCTATGGCCACATATGCTTTTATGTTTGAGGGGAATGAGAATACAAAGCTCCACACATCTGATGAAGCCTTAGCATACTGTTCATTGTTCACATAATAATCACAAACAATTAGCTATTTATATTCTTCTTTCACACACTCCAATGCAGTTTATATTCTCAAATAGTCAAATGTAGAGTGTAATTCACAAAATAAAAGTCTTGAATAGTCAAATTCAGCCCTTTTTTAAAAAAAATTGTGAAGATATTGAAAAGGCATTTGAGCTAGTAAGGTAGCTCTTTGCGGGATAAGTAACCTATTTACAAAAATGCAAGAGTAAGATTGCAACTCTCATCTCTACCCTCACAAATCGAGAAAATTTAGTCACCGAGATTTATCCTTTTATTTAAATATACAGTATTTAAAAGTGCACCTAAAGCCATTGAATAAGACACAAGATACACACACATACATACTCTAAGGATGAAATTGTGAGCGCTCCAAACAGGACTGCAAAGAAGTGAACTTGTATCAAAAGGGATAGGGTTATTAGTTTGCTCCAATTTAGAGGCACATGAATCTTGAGAAGTCACATGGGTTGATGAACTAGAGAGAATAATGAGAAAGATTAGGCAAAGGTATGTGATCACCTTCATTTTTGAGTGAAAGGCAATAAGAATCAAAGATAGTGTGCAAACATGCAGCTACTTAGGATGTACGACCATTAATTATGTTCAGTTATATAGTGAAATATAAGAAATGTTTTATTATCCCGTAATCATTTTTGAGAGAAATGACTAATCTTATAACTGATTTATATTATAAGTAAATTAGTGTGCCATTAATCATTTATATTATGTTTCAGTTATAAATGATTTATATTATAAGTAAATTAGGATATACCATTAATCATTTATATTACGTTCAGTTATATAAATGATTAAAATATAAGTAAATTAGGATGTACCAAGCATGCAGCAAGTTAGGATGTATAAGTAAATTAGCGTGCAAGCATGCACACTAATTTCTTATAATATAAATGATTAAAATATAAGTAAATTAGTGTGTGCAAGCATGAAGCAAGTTAGGATGTACCACTAATAATATTAATAATATAATTGATTAAAATATAAATAAATTAGTGTGCAAGCATGCAGAAAGTTAGGATGTACCATTAATCATTTCTATTATTGTTTCGCGGAAACAGATTTTCTCATTTGAATTGCGATCATTATATTAATATATTCTCTTATCATTGTTGACTTTGAGATTCCTCGCATCACATATGGTTTGACCACAGATCACACATGGTTTGTTGACTTTGTTCCCTTGTTTCTCCTTTATTTCATGATATAAAAATAGGTTTTTTTTTTTTAAATTACTTTAGACAACTTTATTTAATTATCACCGAAACGACATAGTTTTGAGACAAAAATAAACTTATAATTTTAATTTATTTCAGGATTATAATTGTCTTTATGATTCTAATTTTTTAATTTGTTAACCCTAAAACAATATCGTTTCGGTAAATATTAGATAAAATTATCTAAAATGATATTAGATACTTTTTTCCATAAAAATATTAAAAAAATATTTTTGATCAACTTTATCATGCCTATATGGGATATCCTTTGTTAATTATGCTTTACTTTCGAGTTTCGTCCGTGGACGATTAAAAAAAAAAAATCAGAGTAGAGTACATTCTCCTATTGAAATCTTAAATTGGGAACTTCACTATTATTAAGAAATAAAATTCTATTATTCTGATACAATGATGACATGGTAATTAGATCGTAGCCTAAATTAGTCAAAGTCTTAAACTCTTTTTTTTAATGATGACATGGTAATTAGATCGTAGCCTAAATTAGTCAAAGTCTTAAACTCTTTTTTTTAGTCTTAAACTCTTAATCACTAATTGTTCAACTTCTTTTTATTATTATTTTTTTCTCTTGGGTCAATATGCCTTCAGCGTACCCAAAAGTTTAAAGTTTCTTATTACAAATTATTTAAGTGTTTTAGTTCGAAAACGATATTAATTAAATTTGTATACACACTACTGCGTTGCACATATATGATATATTTCATGCTCTTACTAAGATAAACACAAATAAATAATGCTTAATTCACGCAGCATTAAAAGTGGCCAAAAATGTGCTAGCAATAACGAGCATGATTTTTGGATAGGTAAAATAGAACAATGATACAACTTTTTAAATTAAACTACATGAAATGATTTTGTCATTACCATCATCTAAAACGTCTTAGTGTAGCTAAATTAATACAAAGTATCATATATGAGCATTTTTATTTTATTTTATTTTTTTCTTTGTGTAATAAAGAAGATTTATAAAGGAATAATAAATCTCACTGAAATTTGATTCCAGAATCAAATTGCTTCAAATGAACTCGATCCGGTTCTTCAAAGATCCCTTGTAAACATTAGGTTCTTCCTCTGTTTATTCTTCTCTTCTTTGTTGTTGTTTTTTGATAAAAAATTTCACCCACTATATATATGCCCAACCTAAAATTTATCTAGGTGAATGAATTCTGAATAGTAAGCCATCAACATTCAACTACAGACATAATGACTTATAATGATGTGTACTTGACCATTAGCCACTAATCATACTTATGTTTACCTTGCATCAAAGAAAAAAGAAAGCAACAAAAGAAAAACACACATTGATTATATATCTACTAGTCAACTTCGCTGCTCAAAGCTATACTCTATCTCCCATACTTGGTTTTAAAAAACACAAAACCACAGCCTAGTTATAATTTACATATTTGTAATGAAAATAATTGATTTTTTTAGTTTCATGGACAATTATTTATCCAATTGATTGATCTTCAAAAAATATAAATAGTTTATTTTTATTTTTTTAAAAAAAAAAGAAAACATTCATGTCTGAATATTTCAAAAGAGTTGAATTCATGAAACCACAGCTTAAATAGTCCATACTAACCTTTTGAATAGTCTATTCTTGTGGAAACCTTGTCTAGGTGTTTTGTTAGTGCATAACTTGGCGCTGCAGGGAATAATCCAGTGGATCCAGTGGCAAATATCAGCCAGGACAAAGGTTCATTAGCTTCTAACTGAAACACCATTATCAGGCACCACCTGATAATGGTTGAATTGGCTATAAACTGTAGGTGGCCTTTATCAGGCACCACCTGATTTTGGTGTAACCCCACCTAGATAATACTGCTTTATCCCTCCACCTAATTTTATTAATTAAATGATCAGTGATTAACTTAAGTGCTCATAAAGATGTTTTGATTATTCCAAGTACTTGTTTAAGAGCAAGGGATATTCCTAGCAAGGAAAGGGGCAAGACTCAATATGACATAAGTACTTGTTTAAAAGCAAGGGAAATTTTATCATTTTAGAGTAAACCTGAGATTCAAATGTTAAAAAAAGTATCTATACTTATCTATAACTTTGTCAATTTATGTGATGTAGAGGGTGGCTTGGACTGTGGCTGTTTTGGTAATAATGGTTTATGGATATATGCTATTAGATTTCTTCCTGTCAGAAGTGAAGGGGCTGTTGTTTGGTTTTCTAGTCTTCCTTGGTGCTTGTTGGTGTTTCAAGGCTGCTGTTGATGTCCTATTTTTTAGGAGTTAATTAGTTGTTTTTTAAATTGATTAGTCTTTTGTTTAGGAGTTTGTTTACTGCATTTTACTGTTATTGCTTTGTTAGTTTGTTGTTGATTTTGTGGATCAACAAAATTAGCTGGTTAGTAGCAACCACATGAGCTCAGTTTTGTATTTAAAACAAGTTCATTAGTCAGAATAAAATATAAGTTGTTGCACAATATTGTTTCTGATGTTTGTTTTTCTCATAAAAGATCAACATTGGTATCAAGAGCCTTATTGATCTTAAGGGGCTGTGAGTGACTTGAGAAATTAATGGAGGGAGGATTGAGTGGTTTTACAGCAATGGCTCCACCAATATTCGATGGAGAAAATTATCAAGCATGGGCAGTGAGAATGCAAGCCTATCTAGAGGGTTGCGATTTTTGGGAAGATGTAGAACAAGATTATGAAGTTGCTCCCCTTCCTGATAATCCAACCATCAATCAGATCAAGTTTCATAAGGAGAGGATAACAAGAAAAGCAAAGGCAAAGTCTTGTTTATATGCTGCTGTCTCACCTGCCATTTTCAGCAGAATTATGGCTTGTGAATCAGCTCAAGCTATTTGGGACTTCCTCAAAGATGAGTATAAAGGAGATGAGAGGATTAGAAGCATGAAGGGGCTGAATCTAATCACACAATTTGAGAGATTGCAGATGAAGGAGTCTGAAACAATTAAGGAGTATTCTGATAAGTTGGTAAATATTGCAAATCAAGCAAGAGCTCTAGGCACTGACCTCTTTGATAATAGGCTAGTGCAAAAGGTTCTTGTCTCCTTGCCCGAAAGGTTTGAAGCAACCATTGCATCTTTGGAGAATACCAAGGGTTTGTCTCAAATCAAGTTGGCAGAATTGCTAAGTGCTCTGCAAGCACAAGAGCAGAGAAGGTTAATGAGGCTTGAAGGAAGTATAGAAGCAGCTTTGCAGGCTAAAGAACAACATAATGTAAGATGGAAGAAAGGAGATGACAGTAGTGGTTCAGAAGCTGCTGCAGGAGAGAACAATGCAATCAACTCTAAGAACAATTGGGGCGGGCATTCCTCATGTAAGCATTGTGGAAAGCAGAATCACCCACACTTCAGATGTTGGAAGAGGCCAGATGTAAAGTGCAGAAAGTGTCATAGGCTTGGACACATTGAAAGGTTCTGCAAAGAAAAGGGAGATCAGCAGCAAGGTGAGGCACATGTTGCAGACCAGCATGAGGCAGATCAATTATTTGTTGCCTCTTGTTTCTCCTCTAGTGCTCCATGTGATAGTTGGCTTGTTGATAGTGGTTGCACAAACCACATGACAAGTGATGAAAAGCTATTTAGAGACCTTGACAAGTCATTGCAGTCAAGAGTGAGAATTGGAAATGGAGAGTATCTAGAAGTGAAAGGTAAAGGGACTGTAGCAATAGAGAGCTATGCTGGAACTAAGCTGGTTTCTGGTGTGATGTACGTGCCTGATATTGATCAGAATTTGCTGAGTGTGGGGCAGTTGGTAGAAAAGGGATTTAAAGTGATATTTGAAGAAGGGAAGTGTTTGATCTTTGACTCAAATGGTCAGGAGCTGTTCAGAATAAAGATGCAACAGAAGAGTTTTTCTCTAAATCCCCTTGAGAAGGAGCAAGCGGCATTCAAGTGTCAGGCTAGTGATTCAGAAATATGGCACAAAAGGTTGGGGCATTTTCATTACAAAGGCTTACTATTCATGCAGAAGAATGAAATGGCAACTGGGTTACCAATCCTGGAGGAGCAGATCACAAGATGCAAAGCTTGTTTTTTGGGCAAACAGACAAGACTTCCTTTCAAAGAATCCACCTTGAGAGCTACAAAGAAGCTACAACTAATTCATACAGATCTTTGTGGTCCTCACGTGACTCCTTCACTAAATGGCAGCAGGTATTTTCTTATCTTCATTGATGATTATACTAGAATGTGCTGGATTTATTTTATAAAGCAAAAGTCAGAAGTTGCTAAGATATTTTCGAAGTTTAAGAGATGGGTTGAGACTCAAAGTGGCTGCAA
Organism: Gastrolobium bilobum; assembly: GCF_033153095.1. Classification (NCBI taxonomy): domain Eukaryota; kingdom Viridiplantae; phylum Streptophyta; class Magnoliopsida; order Fabales; family Fabaceae; genus Gastrolobium; species Gastrolobium bilobum. The sequence goes on from NW_026900059.1 coordinate 457,700, forward strand.
AATTCAAGTCATCAGATCTGATAATGGAACAGAATACACTTCACAAAGGTTTAACACTTTCTGTGAGGAAGCTGGAATTGAGCATCAACTTACTGTTCCTTATTCTCCACAGCAAAATGAAGTTAGTGAAAGAAAGAATAGAACCATTATGGAAATGACTAGGTGTCTGCTGCATGAGAAGAATCTACCAAAAGAATTTTGGGCAGAAGCAGCAAACACAGCTGTTTTTTTGTTAAATAGACTGTCTACAAAGGTACTGGAAAAGAAGACACCTTTCGAAGCTTGGTTTGGTTTCAAGCCATTTCTAAAAAATTTGAAAGTGTCTGGTTGTCTGTGTTTTTCTCACATTCCACAGGTCAAGAGAGACAAGCTGGGAGAAAAAGCTGAACCTGAAATTTTCCTTGGCTATAGTCTGGTGTCAAAAGCCTACAAGATCTATCAACCACAGACAAAGAAGGTGATCAATAGCAGGGATGTTCAGTTCCTAGAAGATGAGCAGTGGGACTGGACAGATGAGCCATAAGCAAAGCATAAGGAGGTCTCACTGGATTATGATGAGCTAGTAGATGATGATCCAATTAGAGGTACCAGATCTCTGACTCATATATATCAAAGGTGTAGTGTGGCTGTTTTGGAACCTTCAAGTTATGAGGAAGCTAAAAGTGATCAGAGGTGGATGAATGCTATGAAGGAAGAGTTGGCTATGATAGAAAAAAATCAGACATGGGAGCTGATAGAAAGACCTGAGGACAGGAAAGTGGTTGGAGTAAAATGGGTTTTCAGGACCAAACTCAATCCTGATGGCTCAGTTAATAAGCATAAAGCCAGGTTAGTGGTGAAGGGATATGCACAGGTTTGGGGAGTTGATTTCTCAGAAACCTTTGCTCCGGTTGCAAGACTAGATACAATTAGAATGATTCTTGCCTTGGCAGCTCAACAAGGATGGAAAGTGTATCCGTTAGATGTGGAATCTGCTTTTTTGAATGGAGAGTTGCAAGAGGAGATTTATGTTGAGCAGCCAGAAGGCTTTGTCACACCAGATCAGGAGGAGAAGGTTTATTTGCTGAGAAAAGCTCTCTATGGTTTGAAGCAAGCTCCTAGAGCATGGTACAACAAGATGGATGAGCACTTGCTGGGTTTGGGTTTCATAAAAAGTCTTAGTGAATCCACTTTATATGTCAAGAAGTTAGCATCTGACTTAGTGGTGGTGTCTCTTTACGTGGATGATATGCTGGTAACAGGGAGTAATAATTCTCAGATTACTGTATTCAAAAGGGAAATGATGAAAACGTTTGAAATGACTGATCTTGGTGAGATGTCATATTTTTTGGGGATGGAGGTTAGACAAACTGAAAATGAAATTTTTATCTATCAAAAGAAGTACTTGAAGGAGATTCTGAAAAGATTCAACATGGAGGAGTGCAAGAGTGTAAGTACTCCAATGGGTCAAAAGGAAAAGTTTCAAAAGAAAGATGAATCGGAATCTGCAGATGAAAGAGTTTATAGGAGTTTAATTGGCTGCCTTATGTATCTCACTGCAACTAGGCCAGACATCATGTTTACCGTAAGTGTCTTGTCTAGGTTTCTTAATTGTCCAAGTGAACTGCATATGGTAGCTGCAAAAAGGGTGTTAAGGTACTTGAAAGGTACTCTTTCATATGGAATCAAATTCTGCAGAATTCAGAAGTTTAAGTTGCAAGGGTATTCTGACAGTGACTGGGCTGGATCAGTGGATGATATGAAAAGTACTTCGGGTTATTGTTTTACATTTGGGTCAGCTTGTTTTTCTTGGTGTTCAAAGAATCAGGAAATAGTGGCTCAATCAACTGCAGAAGCTGAGTTCATTGCAGCTACTGCAGCTGTAAACCAAGCATTATGGTTGAAGAAGCTGATGGATGACCTGCATTTGGAGCAAAAAGAAGGCATAGAAGTATTTGTGGATAATCAAGTTGCTCTAGCTATTTCACAGAATCCAGTATTTCATGGAAGAACAAAGCATTTTAAGATCAAGTATTATTTTTTGAGAGAAGTGCAAAAGGCTGGAGAAGTGAAGCTAATGTACTGCAGTTCAGAAAATCAAATTGCAAATATATTCACCAAGTCATTTCATGTTAGTCGATTTGAATTTCTCAGGGAGAAGCTAGGAGTGTGCAGCACTTGATCCAGGAGGAGAATGTTGGTGTTTCAAGGCTGCTGTTGATGTCCTATTTTTTAGGAGTTAATTAGTTGTTTTTTAAATTGATTAGTCTTTTGTTTAGGAGTTTGTTTACTGCATTTTACTGTTATTGCTTTGTTAGTTTGTTGCTGATTTTGTGGATCAACAAAATCAGCTGGTTAGTAGCAACCACATGAGCTCAGTTTTGTATTTAAAACAAGTTCATTAGTCAGAATAAAATATAAGTTGTTGCACAATATTGTTTCTGATGTTTGTTTTTCTCATAAAAGATCAACAGTGCTGCAGCATGGATTTCATTTATTGCATATCTTGTTAGACATAGTGGTGCTATTACTTCTATCCTGGTGAGGTCCCCTAATTCTAAAGGCTTCTCTCTTGCTGGAAACTAAGCTAGAAAATCCATATCAGTTATGGGGGATGAAAAGAAAAGGCTGAATGCTGTTGCTGCAAGTTCCAAGTTGCCAATTTTGAAGGAGGGTCATTGTCTCATTGATACTATATTCCAAAAGGAAGCATTATTTCAACAGAACTGTCTCTGAACTTGGAAAAGGAATGCAAGCCCATATAGTTGAAAGAAATCATACTTCATCATTGTCTTCTTTTTTCAACTGAGAACTTACAAACCACAAGATGATGGTATCATTATCGTGAAAGATGGTCAAAGCATCACTATATGTCTATATCATGTAAGAAACTTTTACTAATTAAGCTCTATGCAAGATTATTTTATACGGAAATTAGAATAAACTACTTGGTTATAAAATGAGACAGCTTAGGATGTAATATATACTCAAATAGAATTATTTTGTGGTATGGTTGATTTTCTGAGTTGAAGAAGTGTTTACAAGAAAATGTATCAAGAATAGTCGACAAAAATTCTCATGGCTTCTTGGTAAAACATATACGAGGTAACCAGTGACAAGACTAACGAAATTTTTTTTATATCCGCACATTTAGTGGCGGGGGTTCGTGTCTCCAAAAAATTTTTTTGTAAATAAAGTTTAAATCAACGCTGGAACCCGTTCATAATCTAGTTGATTCCATAACAAGTTGCAGGCAATCATTTAATCAATTATTTCCCCCCTAAATCTTATCAATCTTCCAAAACAAATATGAGAATATACTCAAGTACATTCTCATACATCGTCATTCTATTTTATAGTGGTGAATAAAAAAGTCAACATTACCTGTACAGAAGACAAGTAAAATCACATTGAAAGCCTCGTCTTTAGATATTAACTTATTTGAGAATGTCAGACCTGCAATCAATCCTCTCTTTTTATAAAATGAAAAAGGAAAAAAAGGATGAAAAGAGCATGGGAATGTGTACATGACAGGGGAGGGAGAATAAGTTTTCTCTCCAATCAATTTGCGTTGCTACGTTGTTTTAATCATCTCCGTACGTTGCTAATTAATATAAGAATCAATATCTTTTTTGGTCCCTAACAAAAAATTCGGTCCCCACTTTAGTCCATTATAAAAAAAAAATTAGTCACCTGGTCCCTATGAAATTCAAAGTGGATCAATTTTGATTTTTTTGAGGGACTAATGTAGATCTTTTTTGAATTTTTGAGGGACCACGATTTTAACTAAATTGATCCACTTTAAATTTTTTAGGGACTTCGAGACTAATTTTTTTTGTAAGGAACTAAAATGGAGACCATATTTTTTGTTAGGGATTTAAAAAGATATTTACTTCTAATATATATATTAAACCAAGATACAAATAAGGACCAGCAACAACAACAAAAAAACTAAAATAAAAAATTTTATGTATGCACTTGTGGGCATTTGCCCGCAGGTCTCCAGTGGATGTAACATATAATATATAATACTGCTGAATATAGCGAATTACATTAGAAATTACAAAATGATTATGTATTCAATCTAAATGTGTTAATAAGCCCCTAACTCCATGGATTGAGGAATTGATGGTGTTTTTCTGGATTGTTCAGTCTCTTTTCTTGCAATAATCCACATTCGTATCTCCAAAATGACAGCTATAATAACCAAGATGGCAATGGTAACTCCATAAGCAAGAAACCACTTGGATCCTTCCCCTCCTAAATGGATTCCATAAAAGGTGTTAACTACTCCGAAGATAATCAAAATTCTACCCACGTTATGATGGTACCAATTCCAATACTTGCGTATCTTTGATGACGGTCCTGGTCGAAATACAATAGCCAATACCTATGAAATCAAATCATAAGCAATCGTCATATGAGTGAAAAATGAAACTGATTATTATTCAGACAAAAGTTGACTACTTACTAGCCTATTATAACATAGATAACCTAAATATATAACCAAATCACAAAATATATATATATATATATATATATATATATATATATATATGTTTGTTTTTCACATGTTGCATGAGAAAACAAACTCTTCCTATACACCATAAAAATATGTGTCACTCATTTTTTTGTTTTTTGTTTTTTTTTTAAATAAGTGGATCCTACACTTGATGTATCTATGATATGAGATTAAAAATCTCCTACAACATAAGATTTATTTTTCTCATGTGTGTATATATATATATATAGGGATAGGATCAACTTACACCGGTGTAAGAATAATAAATCTTACACCAAATCTTAACCGTTGATTTCCGTGCATCTAACGGTTGAGATTTATTTGGAATTAAAAATTAATTAATGAGTGAGATTTAATAAATCTTAATCGTTACATGTAGAAAATCAATGGTTAAGATTTGGTATAAGACTTATTATTCTTTCACCGGTGTAAGATGATCTTGCCCCATATATATATATATATGGGTCAGGATCATTTTACACCAGTGTAAGTTACACTCTCAATTTTTTCCGTTGATCTCACTTTTATCTAAAGGCTCTAATTTTTTTGTAATGTGAGTCATTGGATACAAGTGGATCGATGGTCATGATTGAGTGTAAGACTTCTAACTCTTATACCGGTGTAAGAATATCCTACCCCTATATATATATATATATATATATATATATATATATATATATATATATATATATATATATATATATGTAGGCTTTAATGTTTCTGTAGTGAATGTAGATAAATTATCTACATTCGCTCCCAAGACGACTTCGTTTTGGGTTGAAAAATTAAAAAAATATAATGAAAAAGACTATTATAATTCTGAAATAAATTATGATTATAAAAATACTTTGATTTCCGCCTCAAAACGACGTCGTTTTCGGCTCAATGTAGATAAACTGTAGAAAAAGCGAACTCATATATATATATATATATATATATATATATATACGGGGAAGAATTCGTTTACAAACTTTTTTTACAAATTACACTAAGTATGATGGTCATACACTCTTGATTGAAATTTGACCGGTCGTCATACACTCTTGATTGAAGTATGACCGGTCATACTTAAGTGTAGTTTGTAAACTACACTATGTACTCCCGGGAGTACACTAAGTTACAATATGTACTTCTGGGAGTACATAATGTAATTTGCAAAAATTTGTAAAAGGATCATTCCCTATATATAGTAAAAAAATGAAAATTCATTCACTGGACGTCCAATGCACTAAGTTCTCCCGCGAGAGTGCACTAAATATTATAATGGTGTTCTCCCGGGAGAACATAGTTATAATATTTACTATAACTGTGTTCTAGCGGGAGAACTTAGTGCATAGGACCAAATTTTGTATCCAGTCACTGTACACTCACTAAACCTCTATATATATATATATATATATATATATATATATATATATATATATATATATCAACGAACACCAGTGTAAAAATAAAAAAACTTATGCACAATCTTAGTCATTGATTTGCTTGTATCTAATGAGTCATTTATCTAATAAATTAGAGTTGTTAGACATAAACAGGACCAACAACTACAATTAGAGTATTACTTATATCGGTGTAAAATGATCTTGTCTCTTTATCTCTCTATATATAAGGATGAACTCTCTCAAATGTAAATTAATTAAATTAAGAGACAAATTAACCTGGAGGAATCCAAGGACGAGAATGAGGATTGCTATATTTTTGTGATTAGTCACATCAGCATTGAGCTTCTTGGATAAGGAAAATCCACATAAAATTCCAATTACGCCTGCTAAAATGCCAAATGTTTGAATGGAAGCATGCAAATAAAACCAAATGGGATCCCAATGTTTGAAGTAGCGGGCAATTATTGATCCTATCATCATGAGAATGCTCCATCCCGCAATGGTCAGAATGCCATGGCTTCTTCTAAGTTTTAGGTTAGAAATTTCACTAGTTGCACCTGTTGCAACAACCCAAACTTACAAGATTCAGATTGAATCATGGGACATAGGAAGAAGAGACAGGACAAATAAATAGATAAAACATAGATAAAGTTTTTTTCAGGAAAAAACATTTTTTCATGTTGTCAGATAAAATGTTCTCTCTCTTACACAAATAAATTGGTGGGTTCCTGTAAATCTTCTTTTTATAAACGGCGGACTCCATATATTTTGTCTTTATAGTATGGGATAAGTAATTTTTGTAATAAGAGATTAATAAGTCCTTTCTTTTTATTATCGTCAGGTTATCATATCAAACAATGGCACATGAATATTACTTTATAATTTAGCAGAATATTCTTTAGTGTTGAAAAATATATCCACATAACATATTTTCTATTTAACAACTTGATGGCAAGGATACAATGAACTTGAAGCAAGTTTTGTCCTAAATAAACGTAAAGAGATAATAATAGTAAATATACATTGTTACAAAAAAAAATAGTAAATATGTTATGGCCGGCCTTTGTTTTTGTAATAAACAATTCCGACTTTCCAATTACACAAATTCCAAAGAGTAATACCTAATCTAGGCAGTGCATATGCAAGAAAAATTCCTAAAGATATCCGTTAACAAGACTGTTAGATTCTTACAAAGACTCAAATGAAAAAAAAAATTAAAAATCACAGAGATCCATTTATAGCTTTTAAATTATGAAGCACTATTTAAAACCTGTAGATTAGTTTAACCAAAAACAAATTAAACATGAAGAAATTTGTACATATAGTGAAACACTTATCATGATGAATCACAACTTTCACTAACCTGTTGAATAGTCTATTTTGGTGGATGTCTTATCACTATGTTGGGCCAGGGTATAGTCTGGATAATCAGGAAATACACCATTGGGTCCAATGGCATATAATAGATTTGTGGTAGGTTGGGTGGTTTTCAATTGGAAAGTTATATATGCCAGTGAAGTAGTAGCTGGGAGTATTGAGAAATTCATAACATTGAGGTCTCCTTTGTCAGGAATCACTTGGTTTGGTGATGTTCCACCCAGATAGTACACTTTCAAGCCTCCTGCACCTGAAGATGGCATCCACCCCACAATTGCTGTAGATCCCACCATGCTGCCATCATTTGAGAACCCTATGGCCACATATGCTTTTATGTTTGAGGGGAATGAGAATACAAAGCTCCACACATCTGATGAAGCCTTAGCATACTGTTCATTGTTCACATAATAATCACAAACAATTAGCTATTTATATTCTTCTTTCACACACTTCAATGCAGTTTATATTCTCAAATAGTCAAATGTAAAGTGTAATTCACAAAATAAAAGTTTTGAAGAGTCAAATTCAATCATTTTTTAAAAAAAAAATTGTTACGATATTGAAAAAAATCTTAAGCAATGATAACGTTATTCCTTATAACCGAAAGGTCACAGAATAAACAATCTATCAAGAAAAGCATAAGTAAGATTGCGACCCTCGTTTCTACCCTCACAAATCGGGAATACTTGTGGATCAAAATTTTCTCTTTTATTGAAATATACACTATTTGAAAATGCACCTTATAAAGCCATTGGACAAGACACAAGATACACACACATACATACTCTAAGGATGAAATTGTGAGCGCTCCAAACAGGACTGCAAAGAAGTGAACTTGTATCAAAAGGGATAGGGAAATTAGTTTGCACCAATTTAGAGGCACATGAATCTTGAGAAGTCACATGGGTTGATGAACTAGACAGGATAATGAGAAACATTAGGCAAAAGTATGTGATCACCTTCATTTTTATGGGAAAGGCAATAAGAATCAAAGATAGTGGGTAAACATGAAGCTAGTTAGGATGTACCATTAATTATGTTCAGATATATAATGAAATATAAGAAATGTTTTATTATCCTTGGATGTGACGAGTTCCTTGGCATTGCCGTCTAGAACAGGACATACAAATACGGTTATGTTTGCGTTCAAATATAGGATATGACCAGCCGAACGACGTTGATATTTCGTTGCTACAAAATTAATCAAAAATATATTAACGTTCGAGGCAAAGAAGGTGTACTTGACCCAATGGGTGCAGCTCAATTGGTAACTTGGCGCTGAGTTAGTGGAGTTGGATATGTGTTCGATTCCCGCTGAATGCATTTTTGGGGAGGGGGCTGAACCTTTAGCCATCACTGTTCTCCCGCACTCCGGATTAGTCTCATAGCCAGCTCAAAGAGTCGAAGCTCGTGGGGATACCGGAGGGAGCCAACTCGTCTGAAAGAGATAATTAAGGTTGGATAACTCCAAAAAAAAAAAGGTGTACTTGTCGGGAACTAATGTCTTGTAGCAACCTATTTGAGGGTTATGTCAATTTTTCTCCATACTCCAATATCAAGGACTTTTGAACTTGTGACACTGATTTTAGGGGGCGTTTGGTAGAAGAGAAATTTTTATTTATCCTGGAAATAATTATTACCGGAATGTAATAAGAAATATATTTTTACTGGAACGGTACTAAAAGGTGTTTGGTATGACGAAATTTTTTCGGAAATTTATGATTAAAATTATTTAGTGTGTGTTTGGTTGATCGTTAAATATTAGTGGGAATGTAAGATTATTTTACCAAAATAACCCCTAGTCGTGTAATGGTTGAGGTTGATACTCGTTATCTGCAACAACCATTCTCGAAAAAGTACAGTAACATGTGCAACCTCCTTCTCAGTGTAACCCACTCACGGTCACTCCCCAAAGGAATTCAGCTGCATGCCCACAGCATCAAATCGGGTCTTGAAGCCATTCCTTTGGTCTCGCATCACCTCATCAATTTGTATTCTAAAACTCAACTTCCGTATTCCTCTCGCCAAGTGTTTGATGAATTGCCTCAAAGGTCTTCCACTAGTTGGAGCATCATTAGTGCCACTGCATCTTCCTCTAGCAAGAAAGGTCACCTGGAAGCTTTGAAGGTACAGTAGATCATCTTCCTGACATTCGACAGCACAGACGGAGGGAGTAGCTTGCGGTGTGTTTTGGTGCTAGATATTTGCGAACACAATGGAGCTACCCACTTCACCGATCGTACAAATCACAAATCACGGGGTTAATTTCGTCCATCAAATCATTGTTTATGTTTTACTTCCCCGGGCAAGCAAGTTTTCCAACTGATCCATGGAGTTTCATAAGTGATGACCGTACACAAAGTTGCACACAATAAACAAATCCGAGAAACAATTTTTCCGGTGCAACTTTTTACTTTTTGTCAACCAAACGTGGGTTTCTTATTTTTCATACCTAGCTTTCCCGGGAGATCAAATATAATCTTGCTACCAAACGGGCTCTTACGGTTTTAATATCTCTCATGTTATAAAAGATAAAATTATCTCTTATATACGCATAAAAGTGTACGGGATTCATATTTTCTTTTTCTCTCTCTTCTCTTCACATACTATTACATGGGCTCCACGTAATTTATGTGTGTAGGAAATAATTTTATCTCCTACAAGATGAGAAACATTAAATCCTTTATTTATTTTATGGGTTCACTTTTTCTGCAGTTAAACCCAATACGATATTGTTTTGGGACGGAAATCATGGTATTTTTGTAATTTTAATTTATTTCAGGATTATTATAGTCTTTATAATTATAATTTTTTAATCCCAAAACAACGTCGTTTTGGAAGTAAATGCAGATAACTTATCTGCAGTAATTGCAGAAATATTTTTCTGTTATTTTATATATAATTAAAGTTTTCACTTTTTGCATATTACTTTTTTTTTTTTACATAGTTCAATTCATTCATAGTTTTGTATAGAAGATCCACAGCTATGAGAATCTTGCATAGAAACTAATTATTGTGCAGACATTATGATTAAAATAAGTATAAGAAAAATGTGTGATAGTGAAACAGGCATTTTCCAAAACACATTAATTAACAATGATAGGCCAAACATGATAACTCTCAATCAACAAAAAGGTTTTTGAGATTAATTTTTACTGGTAATCTTTTATTAGTAAGTTATTTATAAATATCACTGTAAATTTCAACTTATATATATTATAGGAAACTTAATTGAAATGAGATAACTTTGCATTTTTCTCAAATATTTTTTTCCGCTAAAACAAAGAAAATCCCAAATTTGCTGTGAAGTGATCAGCCTGGAATCTTCTGCCTTGAAATGGTCCAAATTCGACTAAATTTTTAAACAAGTAGCTTGGGATTCCTTTTCAAATGCATATGCTCTGCATATGTACCTGTCTTCATTTCGAAGTTTTCCGGTCTTTATTTAGTAATATATATGTTTGTTTAATTTATCATTGGATTGAAGAAAGAATCAAGTAACATTATAATTTACTTATATTTTAATCATTTATGTTATTGTTTTACGAAAACGGATATTCACAAGTGACATAAGATTATGTAAGATAATTTTAATTGCGCTCGTTATATGAATAGGGAAGAATCTGTTTACAAATTTTATTTCATAAATTTTTGCAAATTATATTATCTATTCTCGGAAGTGGAGAAAAAAAACTCTTTTGAGCACTCTGACAGTTGGAAATAAAGTGAAATGTTCGGCTTGAGAGATGAAGAAATTTGATCCATTTGTTTTCTTGATCAGTTTAAATTATATTCCTAATAAATTTGATAACAATTGCCTTTCGATCTTTTTATGTTTAGTACTTTGTATCGGTTGTACGGTCTTTGTAATTTACGTTCAATATGGCTCGGAATAATATGTTTTTTTCTCTTTTGCTTTTGTCATCCATCATATTATAAAATAGACAACGCATTTTCTTGGAGCTAGATGATTGTGAATTAGTGTAAAGGTGACAAACACACGCAGCACAATTTTAAGAGGAAGAGGTTTCATTTTAACCCAATATTAATTGAATACAATTAAAATGTATTTTAACATAAGAATAATTCATTTCTAATCCTCAATGTACAATAAGATGACAAATAAAAACCAATGGTGAAGCAATTTTATATATTATATAAAGGAAAGAGTTTAGTCTCTAGTACTCCACGGTCTAATCTTAAAAAAGACTGCAATAGAGAGTAGTAGAGCAAGCACAATTCCATAACCAACCAACCATGCACTTCCTTCCTTACCTAAATAGATTCCGTAGAAAATGTTAGCTATGGCGAGTATAATCAAGACTCTCCCTATGTTATGATGGTATAAATTCCAATACTTTCTCACTTTTGATTCCTTGTTCGGACGACCCAGAAAAGCCATTATCTACAAAAGCATATATACCAAATTTATGAGTATTCTATTAACAGATACGATATATATATGTCAAGGAGTTTTGAACATATATAGTACAAATAGGGGCTTTTTTTACACTTCTAATGTAAAATTCAAGACATATTACTGTTTAATTCTTTTAATAAATTATTCATCAATTTAACGTGAGTGAAACATATACATTTTTTTTGTATTAAATAAAAAAATAATTTGTTAAAAAAAATTAAACCAATGATAGATATTTATGTTTTTGTATCAGAAGGGTCAAAAAGCCCAAAAGATGCAAAAATACCTGGAGACAAGCTAGAACGAGAATGATGATTCCAAGAGCCTTGTGAAGTGTAACGTCAACATGGAGTTCATTATTAAGGACAAGCCCACTAATTACACCAATTACTCCTAGAACAAAGCCCAATGATTGTACTGAAGCATGGAAATAAAACCAAAATGGATCCCATTCCTTGAAGTGACGAGCAACTATTGCTCCCATTATGATTAGGATGCCCCATCCCAAGATATTCACCACCCCATGGATCCTTTTCAGGTTCATAGTTGGGTTTTCTGATCCACTTGAACCTGTTTCAAATAAAAATTATAAACAAGATTTTTATAATATAAAGATAGTGTTAAATATAACAGTGCAAGACATTCCAAGATTTTTAGAAGAAAAAATAATAAATATAAAGAGAGAAATATTATATTTACAAACTTTTTATTTATAAACTCTTACAAACTACACTAAGTATAACCGGTTATACTTCAATCAAGAGTGTATGATCGGTCATATTTAGTGTAATTTGTAAAAAAAAATTGTAAACGGATCCTTTCTCATATAAATATACTTTATATAGCAATTGTTAAATTATCAGTCAACTTAGAAAATGACTATAATCACATAATTATAACATTGTATTATTCTTTTTTGTGATTTATAATACACGTAAGTTGACATAAATACCCTACCAAAAGGAAAAAGAAAAAAAAACCCACACAAATGGGTTTGGTTTGGTAGAGGGTCGATTCAGATCTTACATTTCAACTTAATTATTCTTGGCAAAATGACAAAAAAAATGTCCTCTCTCAACAACCCCAAACCACCATCCAAGTCTAGTTTTGAGAGTGAGAATGGGACATGCTGATCCCATGATCATTTGCCAAAATAAACTCAACTAAAATGTCAACACTAGAATAATCCTCACTTGACTTTTGAACTATTCCCAACGAACCATTTCTTCATTGCAAATGCACAAATATTACTACAAGCATCATTGACCACTAAATAATGTGGTGGGGGGGGGGGGGGGGGGGGGGGGGGGCGGATTCTTCTCATTTTCCCCAAGCTAGTTAATAAATTAATTTGCTCATAAATAATCGAAAAATTATCATGCAACTAGCTTTCTCAAAAACTTAAGTCATTAGATAAAGGCAAATGAATATGATATTATTATATTTCTTAATATGTTCCTTCAAAATTCTCTTAGGATGTGTTTGGTACGGGGTATTTTTAAAAATTACTGGTAAAGCTACATTGGTAAACATGAATTGCCATGTTTGGTTTAAGTTAACAAAATCAATTGCCCAGTAACCTTCGTTTACTAGTAATCTGATTTACAAAGAAAACGAGGATTTCAGATTACCACAAATTATATGGTATTTGTGAATCCAACTGAAAGGTAAAGCAGCAAAAGAAAATGTGAGACAAAAATACTCCAGCTCACATCAAAACCTAGGTTTGGTTTCTGTCTTCACAGCAAGAGAAAAGTTAAGGTTACTTTCATAAATTCATCATATATTACCAGTAATATTTTACTATCAACTAAACATATACTCAGTAAAATTATTAAATATTCTCAATAATATTTATGTCTACCAAACGACTTTTTATACCATTCCCGATAAAATGGATTTCTCATTATATTACTAGAAATCATGATTCCCGGACACAAATAAATTTCTCTTGTACCTAACACACCCTTATCTTTGAAGCATGGATAATACATAGATTCTTTTTTTAAAAAAATAAATAAATTGTTAAGTTATACTTAAATTCAATTTTTTATTTGATGAATGGGGATAACAAATTTGAAACCATGACTCTGATACCATATTCTAACAATCAACTCTCCTAAAAGCTTAAACATTTGGTTAAAAATATATTATTATTATTATTATTAAAAAAAACACATGCATGGTTTCTTTTGACTAACCTGTTGCATAATTCAATGTAATGGAAATTTTGTCTTGGTGCTGCGCTAGTGCAAAACTTGGTGCTGAAGGAAAGATACCGTTGGGTCCAATAGCGTAAATCAGCTGGGACAGAGGGTGGTTGGTTTGTAACTGGAAGACCATGTACAAACGTGAGGACTGTGATGTGATTAAGGTTGAGTTTGTGAGAACTTTTAAGTTTCCTCTATCTGGCACCACCTGGTTTGGTGTGGTCCCTGCTAGATAATACTGTTTCATTCCTCCACCAGCTCCATTGGATGATATCCACCCCACTATGGCACTTGAACCCACCATTCCTCCATTGGGAGAGAACCCCATTGCTATGTAAGAATTTGGATTTGGGGCTGAGAGAATGAAGCTCCATATGTTTGGAGAACTCTGAGAATACTGCATAGTTCATGCATATATTTACCTTAATTTGTGTATATGACAATTATCTTCAAGTCAGTCTTAAAATAAGATCGGTTTTTATATATTATATCTGTCTAACACATCTCCTTATGCAAGATTCATTCGGATCTGAAGTGTGGATATTGCACAAATCCGTTATTTTTTTAAATTCTATCTTATGTCAACTTAATTTCACTAAAAAATGAAAGCGGTGAGAATTGAACTCGTGACCTTATGGTCATTGAGTTTCTGATACCATAATAAATGATCATCTCATCTAAAAATTCAAGTTGACAAGTAAAGATCCGTCAATAATTTTTATATTATATTTCTCTCGCAGATATTTTTGTCACAATCATTATGATATGATTGATATTGCAAGGATTGGTATTCAATTTTTTTAATAAAACAATAAAATGATTAAGTTCAAGAGTAATGCACTTACTCTAAGGATGTATCCTTGAGAATTCCAAACAGGAAGACAATTGAGCTTGGTTGTGTCGAAGAAAAGAGGAACACTGAGGTTTAGCTTGGAGTCACAGGTGTCTAGTTGTGAACTATTTCCATCTCCTTGTGAAGAATTTCCTCCATCCACTTGTGAACTTCCAAGTTGGGCTGAAGAAGCATGGAAACAAATTGTGAAGATGAGGAATGCTACATATGTCTTCATTTCTCTCACTCTTGCTTATGCTCAATGTGTTTGTAAACGTAGTCGTGAGGTTTGTTAAATTAGGAAACGTATAGCTATTTGAATATTAAAAGAAAGAGGGAATGATTGTAACACACAATGGTATTGTTGGCAGCGTATCAATAATTATGACCATATTTGACTAAGTAGATTAGGTATAATGCTAACTTAAACCATTAGTCAACATATTATTCATGATATAAATATGATTGATCAAACTTTATCATGCCTAAAATATGGGATATCCTTTGTTAATTATGCTTTACTTTCGAGTTTCGTCCATGGACGATTTAAAAAACAAAATCAGTGCAGAGTACATTCTCCCATTGAAAGTTTAAATTGGGAACTTCAATATTATTAAGAAATAAAATTCTATTATTCTGATACAATGATGACATGGTAATTAGATCCTCCGCAAAAGTAGTCAAAGTCTTGAACTCTTAATCACTAATTGTTCAACTTCTTTTTATTATTATTTCTTTCTCTTGGGTCAGTATGCCTTCAGTGTACCCAAAAGTTTAAAGTTTCTTTATTTAAGTGTTTTAGTTCGAAAACGATCTTAATTAAATTTGTATACATACTATGTATATGTATCATGCTCTTAACAAAGATAAACAGAAATAAATAAGGGATTTAGAACTATCATATTGCAAGAATGAATAGCGGATTCATCGAACTTTGTGATGTTTTTTTCTTAAAAAAAAAAAAACTATTGGCCCCATACTTAATATTTCTATGATGTATCCACTTTCCTGTAACATTATAGTTATAAATCCCAATAAATAAATATTATTTCTTTCACCCTGCATTAAAAGCAGCCAAAGGTGCTAGCAATAACTAGCATGATTTTCTGATAGGCAAAATAGAACAATGATACAACTTTTTTAATTAAACCACATGAAAGGATTTTATCATTACCATCACCTAAAACTTCTTAGTGTAGCTAAATTAATACAAAGTATCATATATAAGCATTTTTATTTTATTTTCTTTTCTTTGTGTAATAAAGAAGATTTATAACTTGGTCTGAGGAGGAAAAAAGGAATAATAGATCTCACTAAAATTTGATTCCAGAATCATATTGCTTCAAATGAACTCGATCCGGTTGTTGTCCAATAACTTTTTAAGTCAGAGAATATTACAAAAAAGTATGCGAGGAATCTATTTAAGTAAAGACAAGACTAACGAGTATTGTTACGGTTGTTGACTGTTATTTTCTCTCTCTCAGTGTCTGTTCAGTTTTATCTTGTTCTGTATAAGTGTATATTAACCGTTAAGTAAGTGCAGTCCAAGTTATGTCTGTGTGTTTTTGAATGCAAAATCTACAAGGATCCTTTGTGAACATTAGGTTCTTCCACTTTTTATTCTTCTCTGCTTCGTTGTTGTTTTTTGATAAAACACTTCACCCACTCTATACATGCCTAACCTAAAATTTGTCTAGGTGAATGAATTCTGAATAGTAAGCCATCAACATTCAACCACAGACATAATGACTTATAATGATGTGTACTTGACCATTAGCCACTAATCTTACTGATGTTTACATTGCATCAAAGAAAAAGGAAAGTAGCACAAAGAAAAACACACATTGATTATATATCTACTAGTCAACTTCGCTGCTCAACTATACTCTTTCTGATTTTTGGTTTACAAAACACAAAACCACAGCTTAGTTATAATTTACATAGTTGTAATTGTAATGAAAATAATTGATTTTTTTAGCTTAATGGACAATTAATTATTCAATTGATTATCCTTTAAAAAATATAAATGAGAGTGAATTCTCTCGTGTTCAAGATCGTAGATAGAAATCGCACTTCTAATGAGAAAGTAAAAGTTGTCACTTTAATTACGGACCATTGATTTAAAAAATGAATGATTGAGATCATTCACATGACTAGGAGTTGAATTCATGAAGCCACAACTTAAATACTAAATTTATACTAACCTTTTGAATAGTCTATTCTTGTGGAAACCTTGTCTAGGTGTTTTGTTAGTGTGTAACTTGGTGCTGCAGGGAATAATCCAGTGGAACCAGTGGCAAATATCAACCAGGACAAAGGTTCAGTAGCTTCTAACTGAAACACCATGTACAGACGAGAGGATTCTAAAGTTATGAAGGTTGAATTGGCTATAACCTGTAGGTTGCCTTTATCAGGCACCACCTGATTTTGTGTATTCCCACCTAGATAATACTGCTTTATCCCTCCACTGATTCCTCTGGATGCCACCCACCCCACTATGGCACTTGAACCCACCATGCTACCATTGGCTGAGAACCCCATAGCTATGTAAGAATTTGTGTCTGGGGTTGAGAGAATGAAGCTCCAAATGTTTGCAGATGTATGAACATACTGCAAAATTTATGCACACAGTAACAATTAGTATATATGGTGATATTGGAATAAGAAGGATATATTTGTGATGAAGTTATTTAAAAAAATGTTGCACCTACTCTGAGGATGAAACCTTGAGCATCCCATACAGAAAGGCAGTGAAGGTTGGTTGTATCAAAAGGGATAGGATCTTTGATGTTCAGATTGCTGGTGCACGAGTCAGCTCGTGGCCTTGCAAGGAAGAATGAACCAAGAAAAGTAACTAAGAGGAATTCTAGAGATGCCTTCATCTGTCTCTATGATTATTGGTGTGTGTGTGTGTCTGTTTGAAAATACCATAAGCACGAGTTAGATTTATTTCGAGATATTTAGAAGTCTTACTATTCTTATTGAAGCTGAAGAAAGGAAAAAGAAAAACAAATGATGTAATGATTGTCGTCATATTGTAACCAACATGGTGCGGGGGAATTCTTAATTATGACCATATATATTAACACAAAGATTGAAGTACATAACGGTAAAAAAAAATGGGTAAATTGAATGACATTTAAATGCCATATTTTTGCAAATGATTTAATGTTGTTCTCGCAGGGCATCTACCTAATTAAAGAGAAAACGAACTTCATTGTGCTCGAACTTACATGATGATATTAAAGAAAATGGTGGTTATATTTACTATCATTTTAATATTATTATTCTTATTACTTGTTTAGTTATTGTTGGATTAACTTGAAATCAATGGTTGAAAAGGAAAAAAAAAATTAACTACCATAAATTTTAAAATGATCCAACAGTAACCAAATAAATAGGAAGAGTAGTACAATTAAAATAGTAGTAAATATGACCTTTCCAGAAAATATATATATATATATATATATATATATATATATATATATATATATATATAATTGCAACTCCTTATTATACAACAACATATTTAATTGTACAGTTATAATTGTACATTCTTACAATAATAAAGAAACGGATAAAACCCGGCCTCCAAATACATGGCAGCAGGCTGGAGATAGATCCTATGATCCTAAATAATACATTCAGCCATCTCTTCATTTTTCCGGCTAAGTTTAGCTGTGCTAGATCTCAACCCAAATGTCCAGCTCTTCACTTTATTCTATTGTCTCTAAATTGGTAAATGGTACAACATCAGAACAAATTTATGCATGTGGCTTTGTTCCTTCGCAAGGTACAGAAATTTACATATAGAAGCACTCTAGCGTAACCTTAACCTTAAAGAGCTGCATCATCTTCATCGGACACCCAACTCTGAAGCTCATCATTCCCTACAGGTGAAAAGATGATTATAAAATTGATAAAATGCAATGGATTATTCTAATCCAATGTAATTATTATTGTTTTGTATGTTGGACTAAATTCACCAGATAAAAAAAAAAAATTATCACACTAAAAACTATGTCCAAAGCAAAGAGAAATTTCATCCACTAAGTAAAAATTTAGAAACAGGTAGTGATAAAGTAGACAGCCATAGAATAGCAGCAGATTACTGATTATGGACTACTTGGAGAGAAGCCGAGTCAAAAGCACATCCTACTTTTAGAGCCCTTTTCTGATCCCCCATGCTATAAATTTGATCTATTTCCAGAATCTGAATTTAAGGTGAATTCATGCCGCAACTAAGTTAAACACCATCTTAGAATCCCAGGCATCTACAAGATGCATGGATGCATTGATATTTAGGAATCTCCTGTTTGACAATTAATTACTAGTCCCCTTACGCTTCTGGGAATGTATTATGCCCCTGTTTAGGTGCACTTAGCATATTTAAAATATCCAACTTAGAATTTCTAGATATACCCTTCCACATGTTATGAGGGGTATCACATGCCAACAAACATAATGCGTTTAAGACACAATGAGGAGTATGTGATGCCTGTGGTTATCTCATACCCATGTATCAAACATAGAGCCCGTTTGGATGGGCTTTTTTTTCTTTAAAAGCTGCTTTTTTTAAGAAAAAAAAGCACTTCTCGAAAAAAGTCTGTTTGGATGTCTGCTTTTAAAAAAAACAGAAGTCATAAAAAAAGCCAAAAACCTACTTTTTTCAGAAGCTAAAGATTTTAACTTTTAAGAAAAGCAGAAGTCAAAAGTCAAATATTTTTTTCAAAAAACAAATATTTTTTTAAAAATCTAAATAGCTGTAACTTTTATAAAAAGTACTTTTAAAATAAGGAAGTGATAAAAAGGACTTTTTTCAAAAGTCCATACAAACAACCTCAAGACTGCTTCCTCGGTACAGTAGCCAAGATTCCCACTCAATAAGAGTGGTCTAGTGGTGAGGTATTTGGATAGTTTGCTAAGGTCATAGCCTCAAAACTCTGTAATGCCATTGTACCCAAAAAAATCCCATTCTATTTGGTTATTTTCAGCAAGGTGGCCAGGGTGAGAGTGTAAGGATCCTTCTGTGGTTGGAGAAGAACACAGAATTTCTTGGCCCCCAAGACAGTTTTTGGCTTCTCTGTGGTTTTATGCCCAGGACTGCTTCAAGAGTGATGCTATCTTGGATTTGCAAAGATTGGGAAACCTTGGTTCATACTTATGCCCAGGTCTCGAATCTTATTAGGAAGGATTTCTTATCATATCCCTAGTTGTACTTCTTTTTTTTCTTTAATGAAATTTCATCTTTTCTCAGAAAAAAATAAAAAATAAAACCGTATTCTTTCTCAGTAATACAGATATCTAGAATGCTTGTGAGAAAGTGATATCAAGTTTCTTCGGATATTCCAAAATGACAAAGGAGCCATATGTATAAATTAATCAAGTCACAATCAGCATGTTGAAGTATCTTGTAATTAAATAAATCAAACTGCAAAACAGTCATATAAATAAACCAAACTGCAAAACAGTCATATAAATAAATCAATCTACGCACACCTGGTATTGACCAAGTCTCAATAATTCAATCAGTATTGAAATAACCTGATCAGCCCCATGCCTCTAAGTGGCCTCAGGTCAACCAGTTTCAGAATTATTCAAAGTTCAAGAGAATTTTGACCAGTTTCCAAACATATCCTTCAGTACATGTTAACTGGAATGGATTATAGGCCAGTTCCTTCCTTCATCCTTAATCCATCAGTCGACTTATATGTCAATTTTAGCAAACTATTTTCATAGTTAAGTTGAGCAAAGCAATATAGTTATACTAATATAAAGATGAAACAGTAATGAACTTACCTAAGGATACAGTTTCTGGCAAGCTAACATATTTGGGACATGATCCTTTTGAAGTAACCATGTCAATTTCAATGTTGGATCCAACAGCACAATCTCGTGGCTGCACACAAAAAAAAATATTGTTAAATAATTATGCTGTCCAAATTATTATGTTTGAATAGGACACCTTACAATCACAGAATTAATAAACAAGGTAATGGGAACTCTCATGATGCCCATGAAAGTTTGTTTAACCAGTCAGGGTTTTCCTTCATTTTCTAAAAATAAACCAAATTGCCACCAAATTTACAAAATTCAAGTCAAATGGCACTGGGTCTAGAACTATTACATATAGTTCTTGTTGAGATATATAGTCTCACATTGGTTGTATGTGCAACTAATGTGAAGTTTATAAGGTCTTAGGCACTCCCACCCTTTGAGCTAGCTTTTGGGGTGGTGTATCGCAAGGTTCTTTACATGGTATCAGAGCCTCGCCGCCCCCCACTTTCTCTTGTGGACTTTCTTAGCACGGTAGGCTGGGCCTGTTGCATCTTCCACTCTTCAAGCCCAATGGGCTCTTGTGTGAGGGGGCGTGTTGAGATATATAGTCCCACATTGGTTGTATGTGCAACTAATGTGAAGTTTATAAGGTCTTGGGCACTCCCACCCTTTGAGCTAGCTTTTGGGATGGTGTATCGCAAGATTCTTTACAGTTCTTATGCAATATTACTTTAAATCTGATCAGGAAGTTCAGTAGTGATATCAATATTTGAAAATACCAGCTAGTGCAGACTGAACTAGTTAGCTCTTATCATGTCAAATGGTATCTAAATACTCTTAATTTCTTAATAGTGAATAAAGACAAATATTTAGACATCTTTTAGTTTATTATGTCAAATATATTGCAGAGTAGAGCTGATTTCCAACCTTGAAGTCCTTATAGAAGCATAGGCGAAGTTCCTCTATAGAACCTTTGGAGCAAACTATTAAAGGAGATGTATGGAAAGCATTCTCAATGGCAGAAATAATGCCTCCAAGGGGATACTTTTCTGTATTAGACGGAACATATCCAGCATCATTTAGAACTCTCTGGAGAAATGTTAAAAAGCAAAATAGTCAGAGCATGCTCCAATGTATATGCAAGTAGGCATTTGGTCTTTGCAATCAAATGTTTTGCAAACACAATTGGTTGCCATTCCAAAGACAGAATAAGATCCAAACCAGTTCAGCATTTTTTAATGATCTACAACAGGGCAGCAAGGAATCCACATAACACTGAGATTTTTAAGTCCTCAATAGATAAGATGGTGTGCCAAGTAGCCAGCAAATTTTGTTATTAATTCAAACCTTCATGCATATATTTGGACCATACTATAGCATCCGGCCAACCCTGAATACTTATAAAATTCCACTATCAAGCATATTCACATATACATCAAGGCTAAAGGGACCACTGATTGACTAATTCATTAATCAACTGACAAATTTTATCAACTGGAGGGAGGATACTGATTAACTGATTCAGTAATCAACAAACAAATCTTATCAATTGGAGAGGGAGTCACTGGTTGACTAACTCAATAATCAGTAGACAAATTTTATTAGTTTTTTAGAGTGGTTGGAGGGGGCAAGATAACATTTTAAAATAACAGCTGCATAGAAATAACCTTTAATTTTCTAAGTACTTGTATTCAGTAAAGCAAGTTTGATATTTTAAGGAAAAATGAGAATACGCTAAGGACCAAAAAAGTAGAAATACAATCAGTTATTAACTTATTATTTCGCATGAGCTCGTTGCCTACAAAAAAAATAAAGAAATTTCTAGATACAAAAAAATTTATGCTTTACGAACTTACTGTAACATTGTATTTGAAATAGACATTCAGCGTTGTCAGGAAATAATCATATTCATTTTTAATCACAGGATATGAGCATGTTCCATGCTTCTCTGCAAGTGAAATTGAAATATTAGAAAATTAGAATACTAGTACAAGAAAACCATATGATTTTGCTTCAAACAAAATAGCAGGAAAAAAAATAAACAATGTGATTGAAAAGAAAATTAAGTGACCAACAATAATATATTTGAAACTTTGAACACATTGTTTTGCATCAATTGAATATAACCAACTCTATGCAAATATACCAGATTTTAGGAAAACAGCTCAACTATTACTCTCAAGCAAAACATGGAACAAACTTGTTATATAATGTAAGCAAGCAAAAGTTATAAGAGATTATTACCCCACTGCCAATGTGTACCATCGAGGAAGCCCCAGGAAAACAGATTAAAAAAAAAAATTAGATTCCATAACAATTTAAGGCTAAATGAGAAAGTCCAGAATTTTCAATGAGCACCTCATGACCCCAAAATGAACCTTTTCCACCGCTGCATGTTGATGGTGAGCTACAGCTCAATGATGGCCAATATTGCTCTAAAGCATCAGTCAAAGTCGATATCTACGCAGAAGATGGAACAACAAAACTTAGAAAAGTGGAAATGGAGTGCTAATGCAACTAGTTAATAGAAGACTCCAACAAGTTCTAATGGTATATAAAAGTAATACTAACACAAACATTCCACCAGTGAAAAAGTTTAAAATATTGCAGTTTCAACAGCGAAAAAAGTTTCTAGGCTGTCTTCAATCAATAGTTAATATTTTAATATTAATTATCCAGTAAAACTAAAAGGAATTACTAGAACTTTCTGGTATAACTCCGAAAGGTAAATTGATTTCATTCTATTCAAAATTTCAATCAGTCAAAGCATGGAAACCAATATATGTGATCAAATGTTTTTCAAATTAAGGTTTTGTAATTCTACCTCTTTTGGATCGAATCTAGATTTAGAGCAACAGGCTGGCCAGGTTCCATCATTATAGTCAGGCCAGAGCCCATCTATCATACAAGTAGATACAATCTGTTAAGATATTTGTTGCAGGAATCTCCATACTCAGAAGGGATATATACAAAAAGGTCAATAAACTATTCAACTCACAAAACAAATTTTTATTTTTTACAAATAATGCAATCTAAAAACAAAAAGTGCAAGCCTGGTGCACTTGGCAGCCCTTTTTACAGTTTTCAACATCCAGCTAGATGATCAACAACCCAGAAGAAGAAGAAATTGGCTCAGAAACAAAGCCATTGCAACTTCTGAAACTCAAGACAAACATGAAAGAACTATTCCACCGCGGTCTAAATTTCCAACAGTAATTTGAAACCTCATACTCACGTATGGTGAATATTGTTGGAGAGTTGGAGCTGAAAAGGAGAAGAAGAAAAAAAAAATTAAAATGCAAACATGTCAGTTAGTCTCTTTAACAGATGCTTTATATAAGATGCCATAATGGTAAAGATTAGAATATAGTCAAAATTGAAACATGTTTATTATCTTTCTTCCAAGTTTCAATCCTTCGTCATATAATATAATTATCAACAACAAAAATCTGTCTCCAATTTTGATGAAATAATCTCCACTTTGGTAAAGGTTCTAGATTTATGAACTCTCGTAATACCATAACATACAAAGTATGAGTACACTGATACATAGATGGTAAGAAAAGGCTAACCGCAGACAACAGTAGTCATAACAGAAAAACAGAATGGTAACAGAGAAACAGAATCATAACAGAAAGTGTAGAATGGTAACAGAAACTGTAATCATAACAGAAAAACAGAATGGTAACATGGTAACAGAATCATAACCATTTGATCACGAGCTCTTGAATCATGTAAAAAAGAACATATATTAATGGTTTTATATTTCTCTAATGATAAGAGAGGGCCTGGTTGGTTACGAAACAGAATCTGACTTATTCTGTGATACATTTAATATAATTTATCAACAACAAAATCAGACTCCAATTTTGATTAAAAAAAAATAGGATAATTGGTAAAGTTGAACAATCAATATTAAAATTAAAATTGAAAAAAAGAAAGGGGGGAAAGTGATAGTTATGAATGATACCCTCTGCAGCAAGCATTAGAGGGACAGCAATGGCGGGAGCGTTGACAGTAAGTGCCAGGCCATTGCAACGACAAAGCAAAATAATCAAAATCTCTGTGACGGCTTCCTCCTTCACGCTCCGACTCCACCATGGCGCGTGCTGGAGTTGTTGTGCACGCAAACACAACCATACCCAGAAGCAATAGCCATAGCCACGGAACAAGCGTTTGAGGAGGCATCATTGTTCACGATTTTGTCCCTGCAAATGGAAGAATGCTTTGCTTTTAAATGAAACAGGATGGAAGGGAAGGACAATGACAATATTAGATTGGGTAGTTACACATTTTCATTTTCATTTTCATTTTCATTTTTTTTAATTAATTGCACCAATCTCGAGTTCCCACACACCATGTTAGGTCCAGTAATTATTAGGATTTTTATTTAATTTTTATTTAATAATAAAAAAAAATATCAAAGAAAAAAATATATGTTCTGGCATTTCTCATTGTTATATTCGGATATTCTCTTTTTGCATTTCGGATCTGTCGTACCAGTACAACTAAACTAAAATGTTTGGCTAAGAGTAGAAAAGTGCATCGATAGATTAAGGCAGATTTCATCTAATTTTATGTTGTATGAAAGAAAATTTCTTATGTTATAGATATATTTATGGTGTGATTCACCATTTATAAGAAAAAAAAGGATGTCACAATTTTTTGACGAATCTATAAGAGATAAAATTATTTTTATATTGCATAAGAGTAATTTTTCTCTTGATAATAATGGAAAAAGTATGTGTTTTTTTAAAAGATATATTTATATCCTTTTAAAAGAGATAAAGAAATAAATTATGAAAAAAAAAGAATGAAAGAAAAAATTTATAATTTAAAATTTAAAAAAATACATTACGCTCGTTTAAAAGGGCCCTCCTTTCAAATGATTGACATTTTTTCTAATAATGATACAACAAAATACTAGTGAAGTGTCCTGGAGTGGGGTGTTTGGTTCCTGTATTTTGTGGAGAAAGATGGGTAAATTGAAAGTGGATTTGTTGGTTCACCGTGTTTGATTCAACTAGTTTCTTACATTGCTATCTATCTCACTTTCCTAGTTAAGCCATTTGCAAGGCTATCTGAGCCAAAAAAGCAGGCCAAATTTACTCACTTCTAGCGTGGTATTAGAAATTATCTAGCTATCTGTAAAAATTTGACAAGCCATTGATGACCATGGTACCCTCTACGATCACTTCTGAGATATTTGGTGTAAAGCATATGGGTACCATTTTCAACACTATTGCTGCATCGAGTCCACTTGGATCTTATATACTTTCTGTGAGAGTTGTTGGATATATTTATGACAAGGAAGCTACTGAAGAAGATAACTCATGCATTGGTGTCCACTGTTTCATGTCATCGTTTCTGATCCTAGCAGGTGTGGCTTTTCTTGCATTTTTGTTTGGTCTGGCATTATTCTTCCCGACCTAAAGGTTCTATAAGCAAGTTGCGTTCGAGACAAGTTAGATTTCCCACCGTCAAAAATTTTTACAAACAAGGTTATTTTCGTAATATGAATTTATTTTTCCATCTATATTTTACTTACAACCAAACATAGATTTCATACAAGTTACCTAATTTCTCCGGTAAAATTTTTTCTAACCAAACAATTTTTTTTTACATTTTTCTACCTATCTCACTTTCTAACTATTTTTCTATCATTTATAAAATTTCTCATCAACCAAACAAGCCTTAGCCATGTATCTTTCACGGGGAAGTATCTTATTACCAATTACCAAAGCTTTAGGAGAGCTCTATCTCATAATAAGAGAGGGGGAATATATATATATTTTAGAAAAAATCTGCATCAGACTGACATGTTCTAATATGCATTCAATCAATATTTTTCGACATGCGTCCAACTCGGTCAATGCTTTGATATTTTTTTTAGATGCAAATTTTATTTTACATTATTTTTTTAATAAAATATGAAAAATTAATTTATAAATAAAATATTTTCTGTTATGAAATTTGATCTAAAAAATTAACAAGGTATGAAAATTTATTTTTGTTTTATATTTATATTATAAAATTTAAATATTTAATTAGTTATATAACTTATTATAAGTTGCTATATGTATTAAATGTAAATTAATACATATAGCAGCTCATAATAAGTTAATTAAATAATTAATTATTTAATCGATTCCAATGATAAAATGAAATTGTAATTATAATGTTATAACAAATTGTTGAGGAGAGCGTTCTTGTGAATTGTGATTTTCTGTTTTTAAAAATAGATATTCTCATATTTAGGTTTAGTTATCTTCAAAATGCCATCACCAAACAAATGTGACCTTATCTGATTGATTCATTAGGATGATGTTAATGATTAATGAAACATTCAAACTAATTCATTTTTTTGCAAAAGCACTCCTCTTTGTCTTTGCATTATTTGTTTTGAATTAAAATGATCGAGTCCACACTCTACACCTGCTATAGAAGCTACTACAAACAGTGTTGTTCAGATGTTTCATGTATTCTGATCATCTTGCACACACGCGAACCACATGTTCGGTTACTGGTGGGAGGGTATTATGAATTCGTTTGTTTATTATGCTTTATCCTTGCCATGAATCGCAGGTTGTACTTTATTATGAATTCATTTTTTTACACTTAATAAAAAAAAATATCATATAATATTCAATGTATATGTTAATATATGTTTATTTAGAATCCATTGCTGTAATTCATGAGGGTATTCACTCACTCATGAATTAAGAAATTCCACCAGAAATAATAATCGTGATGATGACAAAAATCAAAAAGTTAAATACAATAAATTGTTCAACAACATCATCAAACTTTATTAAAAGATTTAGGTTTTTGTTGACTTTTTTGCTTCATCCATACCACCAAAAGGAATATAATTACAACTCGCATGTCATGATTGATTAAAGCACCTTCGTATGAGCAAATTGATAGCATGTGGTGTTGACTCGTCCTGCATAAAAAAGTCTTGAGAGTCGATGGTAAGCTATAGATGAGTTAGAAGAGATGAGGAGTTGAGAAAATGATAGAAGAGTAACAAAATTTGGCGAACGAGGGAAGGGGAAAATTGGTGACGGCGAAGGAATTTAGGATTAAAAAAATACGTGTTTGCGAAGTGAGAAGTGAGAAGATTGCGAAAATTAAAAAAATTAAAAAATCATAAGATACTATTTTATTAAAAAATAACGAGATATTGTTTTATTGAAAAATAATAATATATTAATTTATTAAAAAATAATAAGATATTATTATATTTAAAAAATATTATTTATTAAAAAATATGAGTCAGGTCTAAAGGCTTAAAAACCAAGCTTGCTAAAATCGATTTATGACCTGATTTCTAAATAAGTATTTTGATGAATTCAAGTCTATTCTATTTTTAAAACAGACAAGTTAAGTCAGGTCAAAGGCAAGCTAATCTGTAGGCTCCTGAGAAACCGTCCGGCCTAGGGGTGTAAATGAGCTGGGCTAGGCTGGGCTTTGGCCATCCTGGCTCAAGCCTACGTAAAAAAAAATTCAGCCTATCTGACCTACTGGCCTATTAAAGGCTTTATTTGTAGGCCAAGTCCGGCCCATTTTCAAAAATAAGAAAGCTTGACATGGCCTACAGGCCTTGTAGGCCTCCCACTATATATACTAAGCAAAAAAAATAATTGTATAGAGCAAAGAAAGTTCCATTCATGCATGCACTAGTACTTCTTATAAGAAAAAAATGACAAACAAGAAAGAGTAAACATAATACCTCAGCTCTAGAATGTATATCATAGAGGAATAGAGTCAAAGAAATGGAAAAAATAAGAAAAATACAATTACTGGATGCTGAAATAAAGTCTACAAGAGAATATCATTCATCTAAAAATCTTTAAACCACCATCAAGACAAGGGAAAAAAGAGTATTATTGAAAGATCTTCATCGGTAACATCATAATCCAGCAAGGTACCCATTGCTCCATGGTATTAAGCTGCAACAACATGTAAAATTTGGAGACATTAGACAAGTTTTCCTTTCATAAAATAAAATAGCACAAAAAGTAAGAGATATTGATATTTGGTACTTTGTGTCTTTGCCACATAAAATAAATATTATTTTATTTTAATAAATTAAATAGGCCAGCCTACAAGGCTGTAGGCCGGGCTTGACAAAATTGGCTTATGGCCTATTTATTAAAAAAACTTTTTTATAAGCCTAAGCCTACTCTACTTTTCTGAAAGGTCGGACCTGGGCTGGGCTCAATGTAGGCCGGGCCGTAGACTGGGCTGGGCCAGCCTGGCCCATTTACACCCCTAGTCTGGCCCATTTACACTCTTAGTTATGATTTCATTTCCTTAAAAAAATTCTAAACTCTATCATTCCCACGATTGCATCAATGCATTATTCTTCACCTTAGTTTCATATATAATGTCTCTACAACTACACTTATCTATTATGTCAATGAAGCACCACCATCAATTATTATATGAGAAGATTCTGCGGAGTATACTCAACTCGCCAGATATTCACATAAAACAAAACTCTTGCAAGGTAAAACAAATTAGTACTTTAAGTTTGAGTGAAATTTACAAACTAGGAGATGAGAAGAGTTTTGTAAGCTCATGCCCATTTACTCATGCTATTTGATCAAACTTGAATATTTTTGGGTTAGATCATGATTTTGTTAAAGAAGCTTTTTTGAGGATGATTTTATGCAACTCTTCCATAGATCTCCAGTGAAATTAGGTGGGGATATACTTGTAACATATTTTGACGCTCAAGTCAAAATTATATAAATAAATTTAAGAAAGATAGAAAATATCATTTACCTTGGGCCTTAAATGCCCTTATTTATAATAGGGGGATGACCCGCTTAGAGGAATTCTTATAATTGTTCTAATCAAGTGGGTATAAAGGCAAAGTCGTTTTATTGATTATAGAGTGAGATGATTTGAGATGACAATGTATCAAAAGTTCACAAGAACAGATTTTGTTAACCGTGTAATTCTCTTGAAGATATATATATATATATATATATATATATATATATGGGTTATATTTATCTACTTTTACATAAGATAACTACATTTCCTACACACACAAGCTAGGTGGGTCCCATTTCTTTTTTTTTCTCTCTCCTCTTACTTATGGGTCCCACTTACAATCTTGTTTCTACAACATAAGATAAGCATTTTCCTACAACATAAGAAAATTATTTCCCTATATATATATATATATATATATATATATATATATAGAAAATAGGGAAGAAAAAAGAACTAACGCAGGATACAAAGTCTTGGGCTAGAGGTGCCTATCAAGTCCCTCTTTAACAGGTCCCTGCACATATTTGGAGGTGTATTACAAACATGCAGATTCCAATATGCCAACCCACTCCCTATCGAAGCAAGAGCATCTGCCACCATATTTCCTTCACGGAAAGCATGATTTTGGTCGTCCATGGCCTTTGAAGCAACTCTGAATTTAATGGACTAATGGAGTAAGGGGATGTTCCTTCCCATATTGGCTTTTAACAAGGTTAATAGCCACTTGAAAGTCCCCTTCAATCCACACCTTTCGAACCCTCAGATCCCATGTAATTTGAATCCCATTTAGCAGCCCCCAAACCTCCACTCTCAGCGCTGAGTCACAATCTAAATCCTATGAAAACCAATTACCCATCTGCTAGTGGCATCCGAATGACAGCTAGGAATAAATCTTTGGTACTAATGTTGTACCAAAGACAGTAAATCTCATCAATGAAAATATTACATGTTACCTAAAATTCTGTTTTTTCTGTCAGATTTTTTTTCTCTCTTCTGATGTGTAATGCTCTCATTGATGAGATGCACTGAATCTAGGTACAGCAGTAGTACCAAAGATTTATTCCACAGCTAGGGGTGTTAACGGGCCGAGCCGAGCCGAGCCGAGCTTTGGTCTTAAAAGACTAAGTCTGTGTTTAAATGTGTCAGTCTGACCAAGCATGTTATCTGTTATGAATATAATTTCAGTATGTGGTCTGTCCTATTTGCAAAAAATAAAAGCCTGATTTAGTCTGCTTAAAAACAAATAAGACAACAAAAATTTATCCAAACAAAATATACAATCAACAGCACTAGTAATTTCATAAATATTCATAAATTTAATGTATATCCAAACAGCATAATATAAAATAAAATCATTCAAAAAGTATGTTTAATTAATAAAATGGGATGAAATGGATTGAGGAGAAAGAGCTATCCCAAGTAGTATAAAAAATATAAAATAAAAATTAATGTATTAGGCCAGCCTGAGAGGCTCTAAGGCCGAGCTTTTGAATTGGAGCCTGAGGCCTATTTATTAAACGAGCTTTTATACAAGTTCAAGCCTTGTTCCAAAAATCAATTTTAGACATACAAACTCAGGTCTTCACGAGCCGAACCAAAGGTCCCTGTAAAACCCCTAGCTCATTAGCACCCCTAGCCACAGCTAGATCTTGTTCCCCTTCCACTACTAAAACCATCCACGTTAACTTTGACCCACCCTTTAAGAGGAAACTCCCATTGGATAAATCTATCTTCACTAGGTCCAGTAACCAGCTAGATCTTGAAGATATTTTTTTCATTACAAAGAATATGTAAATGGGCTTGTTTGATCTATTGTATACCGCGCTTAAAATATTGGTCCAGAACACTAGTATTTTCTTTTTTGAAAAAAAATGCACAATTTTTTCCCTTTAATGATTAGGAAATACTTATTGAACAACCCAAAGCTTGCTTAATTTAGCTTTTTCTTGAATGTTACTAGACATGAGATAAAAGAAAATAATTCTTTCCTGTTCCCGGGTTAATACAGCGAGCCGTACTTGCTCGTAAGAGTAAAGGATACGGAACCCAGATATATTTTACCGGGATAGGCGGTTAGTCATGTCAGTGAGTATTACACTTAGTGGAATTAGCAGTTAGTTGAGTCAGTCAGTATTGCCAGTAATAAAGTCATAAGTGGGCCTACCACGATGCCATGATAGCATCCACCACTCCCATGATAAAAGTAACTGTTCTGAAGTTGTCTCCATATATACACCAAGAATTGAGATAACAAAGGCAGATAACCAGAATAGAAAATCCAGACTAATGTTCGTCCAGAACATTTCCCATGAGTATTAACATTTGTTTCCATTCTTATAACTTGATGGATCAAAACATTGGGTTTGACTAGATCAGACCATGGCTACACAAAATTTAGTCATGAAAAAACTAAAGAACTATAATAAATGTCATGGGATTAAACTTATTGATCTGACAAGACTAACAAATTAGACCCTAATCGAGAAATATATTAATAATAAATAATATATATATATATGATTTCTAAATAATCATGTAGCTTCCACCATAAAAATAATATTAAAATAAGTTGAGTCTAAGGGCTGTTTGGAGTACCTGATAAAGAAGATAGGATATGATAACTTATCATATCCTACTTTTATCTCTTGTTTGGTGGGTCAATAGGATATGATTAGATTATCCTATTGTCTCATTTTATCCTATCCAATACATGATTTCTTATCCTACGAGGGGAGCTAGTTAGGATTCAATAGAATAGGATACCAATTTTGGATACCCAATATATCCCCACGCTACCCAATATATTTGTATTTATTGCATTATATTTTATTTTTCTTTCTCCTTTCTCTTTTTACATAATCTTATCAGATTGCTAATCAGATGTTCATCAAACACAGGACATGATATAGGTTTATCAGCCTCATATCATATTCTACCCTTATCAGCCTTATATCATATCCTACCATTATCAGCCTCATATCATATCCTACCTTATCTACCAAACGAGCCTTAATAGACCAGTCCTTGTGAAACTGTGCCACCCCTGAGGTTGGGGTTGAAAATGTCATTTTAGAACAAACAAAAACATGTATAAAAGTTACGAAAAAAGAATTATCTTGTTACATGATAATTTTAATTTCATGTCATAGATACAATAAATGTGAGATCCATCTATTTAAAAAAAAGGGTTGACACACATTTTTATGATGTAGTGTGTTTTATCTAAATAAAATAATAAAGTAAAAAAAAAAATAACTAAAATTATATTATCCGCTAAATTTTCATAGCAGTTAGTAGAGTGGTAATTTTTTTTGACACCAATATCAATTTTATAGTTTCTGAAGGGTGGTGCCCAACTTTGTTAGCTGTCTAGGTTCATTAGGTTGTGTCTTGTTCCATCTACATCAGACGGTTGTGGGCTTGTGGCTGTGCGGTGGTGACCGTGTGATTTGAGAAGAAGAAGAAGAAGAAGAAGAAACGATGATGCGTACTCGATTGTTATGGTTCAGTGTAGGGTTCATGGCCTCAGCTGCTGCGGTTTCCCATTTCGTTTGGAAGGATCTGTGGGTTGATCGTCACGCTCTTGTCTCTGACATGAACCACAAGTTTGATTCTCTCCAAGCTCGAATTTCCAACCTTGAATCCACTCCACCAAATCATCACACTTCCCTTTCGGATCAGGTATTTCTCTTTCTCACAACATGATTTCTCAAATGGAAAATAGTGTGTTATTTAGATTCAGAATGTTGACTCTGATTTAGATGTTTTTATCTTTCTTATGTATATGTTAGAAGCTTGTTTTTGTTAAGTGTTAAGATTTTGAATCAATGACCAAGGAAACATCCTCTGTCTTTTGGAAAGGACTCTGGGAATCGTGCTTTAATTACAGCAAAATTTTGTTAGTCGCATCATATAATACTCATTAGTAATATAAGATGGCTGACTGATTAGATGAATAAGATTTGGAATGAACATAAAGGGCAAATCTTTTGTTGATAAAAAAGATTTGGATAAAATCAGTTGTATGCAACCTTACCCTCTTATTTTTTTTATAAATAAGTTGTGAAGATTGAGAATGGACATATCCAGGAGAAAGTTGGATTTACATCAATAGAGGAGAAGATAATGGAAACTTGTCTTTTGGGTTGGTCAAGTGGGAAGAAGACTAATAAAGGCTCCGGTGAGAAAAGTGGATCAATTGGAAGATAGTTTGATACTCTGATCAAGAGGGGTAGAGGAAGACCTAAGAAGTATTGAAAAAGGCCTTGCTCAAAATGGTTTTGCTGAAAATTTAGTTTTTTGATAGAGCTCAATGCCATCGATTAATCCATGTAACTGAACCCACCAAGTGGGGTAAGGGCATAAGCCTTGATTGTTTGTTGTTAATCAAATTGAAACGTAACTATTGGACTACTTCCATAAAAGAAATCACTTTCATCCAATAAATTATGATCAAAGTAGCACCATCATGGGTTGGCTTCTGAACTATGTACTTTTAACTAGACTGGTTACATCTGTCATTGAGGTGTGGACTTTTATTTACTCAATGAAATTCAGTCTTTTTATTTTTCAATTGCTTGGGAGTTGTTCCAATAGTGAAGCCTTTTCTCAATGGAAAAGGCTGATTGTGGGGGGAAATGACAGATACATGCCCTAGGTGACTCTTAAATCTATGGTCTCGCCATAGTTTTTAACTATACTGGGTATGTACTGGTTAAGGGTTTGCATTGCCTTTGGACTCAATGATTGTCGACCCTTTACCACCGTGGTTCTGAATGCTTTCTTATTAGTTTAGCAATGCCTTCTTATTTTCTCCTTGAATTTTGATTATTCTTATAACTTTTTGTTTCCCTGACTAGTTGTTCATTGGTGTTTCATTTCATATGTTAGATTTCTCTCGGTATTTGCTTCCCTCGTTCTTGGTATTAAGCTAGTCTTATGAATTTTGTTGATAAATGCATCTGGCCAAAGTGTAGTGTAATATTTGTTTCATAGAATGCATCTAGTAGTCTAGTACATGAGCTTTGGCTACATTCTTTTCAATCCCACTAACCCTTTACTTTTTCTATGGTACAGTGAATACTTGAACTTCTGTCTGTGCTTATCTAGAATCTAGTTATATAACACATGAAAGATGCCAAAACCTGATTCTACGCTAGAGGGAGGTGCATACTGCATACCAAGTCGATATTTGTTCTTTCCATCTAGACTCAAAGCAATAATATTTTCTGCTAGTAATTAGAGATTGAGAGAGAAATTGGGAAGAGGGATTTCAGTTGCAATTATTTTGATTCTTATTATTGTGTTCTTGATAGTTCAGATTTGCATTAAAGTGTATTGATAAAGCTTTCATTCACTTTGGCAGGTTGAAGGCTAGATATCTTTTTCAGCTCTAGTTAAATGCTTTCTGCAAGGTTTTAAGGTCTTGATGCTTGCTTCAAAATGTTTGTGGAAGAATTGACCATAATAAATCAGACTCCTGAGGCAAACCTTAAATTTTTTTGTTCCCCTGGGAGATTAGCTAATAGTAAGGGAAAAAATGAACAGAAACGAAGCAACGTTTACCATGCGATGTTATTAAATATTATGCTTTTTAGTTCTACAACTGATTATATGCGATATTAAGAACTAACAATTTCATCTGTTGCCTCACGTATAGTGGCTTTACCCTCTAGCAATTGGATATTTGCTTCAACACGTGAACTTGAACTTTTTCCTTTCTTTATTATTATTGGGCCAGGTTATATTTACAAATTTTTTTATTTACAAACTACACTATCTTCTCCTGGGAGAACACTAATTTCACTATGTTCTCTTGGAAGAAGATAGTGTAATTTGTAAAAATTTATCAAAAAAGTTTGTAAACGGATCCTTTCCCATTATTATTATATGCAAATTTGAAGGAAAGATTGATCTGCCAACATTGAAGATGTAAATTTTAGCTTTTATATCATTGCTCTAAAAATTTGGCGAATAATCAGCTGAAGTAATACGATAGTGGAATAGTAGGGTTGAACACACTGAATAGCTGAGTTGATCAATAACTCAAAATTGGAATTTGACCCGCAAACACATGCCCTATATCTCTGTATGGGTATGTGTAAATTAAAAAAATAAATAAATTAAATGAGCAAAAGTACACTAGATACAACACCACAGTTATACAAATTTTATTATATATTTTCGAAGTAGGTAACCACACCACCTGCTTCATGTGGTGCAAATAAGGAAAAACAAATGAAAGTATCTTCTCATTTTATTTTGCGGATACCATCTTATATTTCGTTTTAACAATTTCAATATTGTAGAAGTGAGATGAACAAAATGCACTGGAAGTATAATTAGAATTTCGAACTGGTGAGGTATTCTGTTTTTATGTATTGTTTTTCCTCACACCTCGTTTTGTAAGTCTAAACATCTGAGCTTAAAATCCTGAGCTCCTTTATATTTTGAAATATTTCCAGAAAATTTCTTTATTTCAGCATGTTCTTTATAGTTAGAATAAAGAAAACATATTCAATTTGGGAATATGTTCTCTTACACGTATCCATTAGGCCTTGGGAAATCTTAAAACAAGTTTAGAAAAAAAATATCCTAATACCAAATGTTCAAAAACCTGTGCATTGATCAACAAAATGCTCAATATAAAAGCATATACAATTGCACATTGATCAACACAACACTATATATATCATAGTCATTAAGCCAAGGGAAAAGAGAATATTGAATTGTATGCTACACATTTGCAACCAAAATGAAATTTCACTAATAAGATATTAATCTTTCCATACAGGAATGATCCCTTGTGCTGCCAAACGTTTTTCAAGCCAGAAGATAATGTGTCTTGCAGTAATTTTCTTTTCATCAATAAGAAATGGTTCAACAGTGCTTGCTTCTGAGTTATAAGATGACAGAGAAAACCCCTTTGGACCTGTTCAAGCATAGAATGATGCTGATATTTGTTTGCATTTGCATTTAACTCAATGTTAGTGTAGTACTACTTTCTCAATAGCAAACATAAAATATACATACCAGTTAATCCTGTGGGAAAGAAGGCCCAAAATGAATAGGGATTGCCTTTTTTCAAAAAAGAACCTTCCAACTGTCAATCATAACCAATCAAATATCATGAATTAACTCATTCAATAATGTAAAGCTTCATGAACTTCACTGAGTGGTTTTGATGCTCAAAACTGGCTGAAATTAGAAGTAATGGAAGGAGAATATGCTACCTCATTGAACCACATCATTCCCTATTAAACCCAGACTAGCAAGGATAGAGTGAGGGCAATCCTTGTACGCAGCCTTATCGTTGCACAATTGCAAAGAGGCTATTTCCCGGGTTCTAATCTGTGACCTTTCAATCACAAAGGAGCCGTTTTACAATTGCTCGAGACTCGCCCTCTTCAATATTCTACCTCATTATATAGCTTAAATTGCAATCATTACAAAGACAGTAATCTGAAGAGTGGCATTGGTAGCATAGCTGCATCACTAACCTTATTGTCCTGAAAGACTAGCTCAATATTAGAGAGATCTTCTTGGGCTTCAAATATTGCTTTCAATGAAGGGATCACATCCTCCTCCATCATCTGAGGTAGAGGCTTAGCTGGAGCTTTAGCAGGAGGCTTCTTTTCTGGTTCAGCTTTTGGAGATGCATTTACTTCCTCCTTTGTTTCAGAGGTAGCTAAGAGCAGAAATTACAGTTTCAATTAGACTAAGCATTTTCAGCTTGAGTGCAAAATTATTGAGAAATAAAAGAAAATCAAAGCAAAGTTTTTTATTATGTTAATGCAGAAAGATACCTGATGTACTAGTAGATGATTCTTGAACAGCAGAACAGGTTATCTTGTTTCTGTTAGTTGATTTTAATTTACTTGCAATCTGCAACACAAGAAAAACAGATATTGAAAAGAAACTTATCATGAAAACAAAAATTATTACTACAATAAATATCCTAATATTTCAATTGTGTAAATTGAACATTACATTAGATGAATCTCATCAAAAACAATACAGATGCAAGTGAACTTTGAAAGTGGAACTTCACACAAAATTGGATTACACAAGGACCCTCTAAGCTAAAACTACAGGAAAAAATAAATATATACATACACACACAAAATAAATTCAAAAACTCATTCCTAAAAGACATCACTTTTTCTTAATAGATTAATGGGTTAAAAGTTTGTGAGGACGTAACTTATGTCGTTTTAGCAATTTATAACTATATATTAATGGTAGTACATAGTTATAATATTAAAATTATACTTTTTCCACTTTCCACGTCAGCAAACAATATCTGAAGAGAGAAAAAAAAGTACAACTTTAATATTATAACTATGTATTACTCTTGGTACATAGTTATAAATTGCTAAAAGGATATAAGTTACAAATCATTTCCCCTTGATTAATTAATATTCATAAATTATAATCTGAGATGGAGCTGCATAATCAAGGGAAGCATACCAAAGGTTGTATTGGTGATGATGATGAGGTGGGTAAGACAACATTCTGGGAGACATGCAAAGAAGAAGAAGAAGTTGAAGTTAATGAATACAAACGAAAGCTAGAATCTCCAAGTGCTCCTCCTCTTAACAAAATTGCCATTTGCATTCTTCCTCTCCTAATGCTTCTTCTATGTTTCTTTTCTTTTTGTTTCTTTTGTATTTAATCGCCAACCATTTTTTTTTTCTGTCACTGGTTTGTTGATGGTTTAAATCAGAAGCATGAACAAAATGAAAGAACCCTCTGATCCACATGGTGCTTGAGACAATATGTACCACTGGTTTTTCTGCCTGTTTTTTCTCTATCTATCTATCTATCTAAGCAAAAACAAATATACAAACTCGGAAACACTATAATACAAAACAAGTAGTGGCAGAAGCAGTCACCACTAATGACAAGTAATGAGTGAGTGAGTTTTAGCCGCATATAATAAAATTGCCATAGACAAATCAACAACAACTTGAACTTGTTTTTTAAAGAAATAAAAAAAAAAAGGAAGAGTTGTACAAGTCTGTTATATTATCATGAGGAAATCCAATAGTTAAAACTTTTTTTGTGGGGTACATAAGTTAAGCTTAAAATTCATCTTAAGTTAGGATAGTTCTCTATTTTGGTTTTGCTATTTTTAAAAGGAAAGCGAATTATGATTTTGAGAATTTGAGAGAAAATGTATTTTTTATAAAATTGCCCTAGTCTACAAGAATTATCCTAATACAATATTTAAGTTGTTAAAATAAAAGCCTTAATAAATAAAACCAAAAAAGAAAAGTATAATATTTTTAATAATTAATATATCCCATTTATAAGAGCAAAATAAATACATGTATGAATTATATCTTCCTCGTAATATTTTTGAAGTTATACCTTTTCAATTTTTTAAAAAAACTATTTTAATTTTGTAAAAAAATCACAATATTTATATTCTTTTAAATTTATTATCATAATATATGTAGAAGTACTCAAGAATTGATGATAAGTGATTTTTTTATTTTAAAAATACTTAGTTGAGTAAAAGTTCATAATCAGTCATTTATGAAAAAAAAATGTAATTCTTGGTCAACTTTGAGATTTACTGTCATGTCGACAAATTTCAATATAACAAAGTACAATTTACTTAAATAAAAAAAAAATTGACTGACATTGAAAATATTACTAAATTAAGAGGATTCGACAATGTCTTGCACAAAATATACTTTTATAAAAATTTCACAGAAATAGATTAACCAGTGATGAAAGTGTGCTATAAACTAAAAGGGTATTTTTCTATACACAAAATAAATTATGCCATGTAGATTTGTCCTCTTGATATCTTGCTAACAACTCTCTAATACAAATATTAATCTCAAAAGTTGACTCAAGTGGTAATATAAGCCTGAGAATGAACAAACAGCCAAAAGAGCAGAGATTTAAATTCTAAAAAGAATCTTTGAAGTTAGAGCTGAATAATAATCACGTCAATTAGTCTCATACAACCCTTTTGCTATTCAGATCATGAAAATACCAGGCCCTAACTCGTCCCAAAGGAATCATTAGGGTCATGAAATCCAAAAAATTTACATACATTGATACCTTAAAGTTACTGAGAATCATAACAGTATAAAAAAGATATTCAAAACCATAAATATCACATATTGCTGCAAATACTGTGAGAAAAGTACCTTACACAATTAACAATGCAGTCTATTAAGAATAAAATGCAAGAAAAGTATTTCACCGTTTTTCAGTTTAAATACAGCAAATTAATAATCACAATGCAGCAAATCTGGTTCAACTAGACTTGTTTCTCTTGGTAGTTCTATTTCTCTTTTTGGTTGGCACATGGTTGGACGGAAGACTTTTCTGCTTAAATTTTTGAACCATGTTGTATACCTGCAATAGTATAAAAATTTCAAGATACCAAAAAACGGTATCAAGATATAAGCAAGAAGAATATTAAGAAACTTCAAATTCAATCCTTAACTCTACAGAAGCTAAAATTCTCTTGCTACAGCACAAAATATACAGAATGATCAATTGCTTTCTAACTTGCCAAGACACACATTGCAACATATAATTTGAATGGAAAAAAATCATAGAACTAAAAGGAGGGCTGATACATTTTATTTATACCCCGCTAGCATCATAGAAGTCACTCAATGTGAACATATAAACAGAAGTCTCAATTGTGTTTCACATGGCTATTTCAAAGCTATTCAAGTATGTTGCTAAGTGCAGCAGCATACTACCTTTCTTACACTGGTTGTCAGTCCCATACTTGAAAGGGAACTGCTGTCAACACATTTCCAGGTTGTAGTTTCATTGTCCTGGCTTTTGAACAAATCATGGACTCCCCCTTGCAGAAGAAAAAATTAACATTAGTACAGAAAAGTAGCCTTGATGTGTAAAGTGTTATCATTTTATTCCATAGTTGTCAATAGCAGTTAGCGGCCGACCCCGAAAATGGTATAGCGGTGTAGCGGGTAGCGGTATTGCCGCTACGGTGAAGTATTAGTTCCACATATATTATACTAACAGTCAAGATACGAGGCAATACTGCTTTTAGTATTAATGCTCAAACATAAGAAGTCACACAAAATCAAACACATTATTCATAATCAATGTCAAATACAAGGAACATAAAAGAAGGATCCAAAATTAAACACAAATGAACAATAAAATTGTCAAATAGTCAAGTACAAGAAGTGAACTAATGAAGAAAATCATCATCATCTCCGGATTCTCCATCAAACTCCAACATGGGAGTGGTGTAGCGGTGTAACGGGTAGCAATATTGACGCTACGCTACGCCGCTACCTTCCGCTACGGCCAAAGTTGCGTAGCGTCGCAGTTTATAGCGGCCGACCGCCGCTACCCGCTACGGTAGCGGTTTAGCGGCGCTACGGGCTGCTACTGACAACCTAGTTTTATTCATATTTATGCCCATCTATAGGCTATATTCCAGAATGCAGACCAGTTTTTAGAGTCTTCTTTAAACCACAGAATCTCATATACTAGATGAATTCAAAGATATGAGAATACAAAATAGCTGCCAGTCAAAAGATGATTAGTTACCAACTCGCTCAATTTCCAAATACAAGTAACTTGTGACACTCTTAACTATGAGCTGTATTATGACTAAAATTATGACTGGGAAGTTGAAGAAACAAAGATATAATAGTAGCATGTCCATTGATATTCATTGAGATGCAAGGAAGTAAGGAACTTTTGGCTAAACCCCTGGATGCTCATGGTCCTTATAGCGAAATTCAAGGTTTCATTACTTTCAATGAGTAGGTAATAAAATTTCGTTTGTCACTATTTGATAATGATAATATGTTATGAATATCCAGAATAACCTATTTAAGTAAAGTAAATGTGATCTGGAGAAACAATAAAGAGTAAGACTAATCCAACTTGTAAATTGCAATGCCATATAGAAAGAGACTCGAACCTTTCAACTGTAACACTAGCAATTCAACATACAACTTGAGACGAATGTGACTGAAAATGTGAACAAACTCCCCAACATCTTCCCTCAAAACTATATTGCAAGTCTTTCTGATGTCAATTTTGAGAACTTTTTTCAAGAAACAATTTGTTGCTTCTCTTCGCGCCAATGGAGCAGTTTCTCCATCCAGCAAGACAGATGGAAACTCCCAGAGACCAGCAAGCAATCCTTCATCGGGCCTTTTTACAAGAATAAATTTACTGGTAGACTGATTTTCATCTGACAATGTTTCAGCTCCAAGTAACTCAACAACACATACAGCAGAAAAATCAGATCTTTGTTTAACCTTCACACCCTTAACAGGATAATCTGTAACAGCTACTGTACTGTCATGTTTTGCAATTGATAGTGCATGACAAAATTCTGATGCTGGACATGAGGAACAGCTTGGGTTCAAAGGGGTACATAAAGTTGCCCCAAGTTCCATGAGAGCCTGATTGAAGTCCCCAGGACGAAGAGGATCCACTAACTGAGCTGCTAATTTCCTTAATCTCCATTCCAAATAAAGAAAAAAGAAAGTAAAGAAAAAGAATAAGCCCTGATTATAAAATAATTAGATTCTGCCAATAATAAAGCAGTAAAAACACGGTGTACCCACAGCCTATCATGTGTACCTTTCCTATGTAGTGTTAGATAAATATAAAATCAATAATGTGGCATTCACCTAAGAGCTTAAGTTTTTAAGTTGAATTGATTCTTTACATGTGCCTTTAAGCACGGCCAATAAAAGAAGACACCTTATTTAGAAGCAAATCATGTCAGATAAGAAACTCAATCCTCACTCTTTTGAATTATTCATGTCATGTATGTGTCTCCTCATTAGTTGTGCCTAAGGAAGGCAAGAAAAAATCAGATATGATTTTCTAACTACTCATAATGGTAATTATTGTTATTTTCTTTGCAAATATAAATATAGATGTTATATAATGCATGAAAAAACTTATAATTTTCCCATTATTTATTAATCAGGTTTGAATATCTGGTGAGAATTGAAATACCAAAATATTTAAATTAAAAAATGAAGAAAAAAAGCATTTCTCCACATATGTTAAAGCATAGTTAAGATTCTTTGATGCGATAAAAATGTTGAATAATTTGTTCTAAAAGTTCACATAAACTCACCAAAATCTCTTAATGGTTACTGAGTCTTTTGGATTTGCGGAAACAGCCCTTAGTCTAGCAATCACCCTTACCACATTTCCATCAACAACAGGTACCACCTGATAATTTAATGCATGAGCAATAGCCAAGGATACTTTTCAGGAACCAAAATCACAAAACTCCCCACCTCTTTGAAAGCTATAGAGGCAATTGCGCCAGACGTATAGTCTCCAATTCCAGGAATCTTTCGTAACATAGAAGCCACTTTAGGAATCCTGCCTCCTTCTGCAACTATTTTCTTTGCCCCCTAACAGAAGAAATGGAAAGAATATTGTCAAACCTTGCAGCACTGTTGGCATAAGTAAATCATGTTTTTCTCTTATTGATCTATCTCTTTACTTTCTTTAAGTAGGAATTACCTTCTCATTATTCTTAATACAAGATTGAGGAGATCAAAAGCAGAAGCAATGGTTTGATTTTTGATTGGAAACTCAAGATTTTGATCAAAACAAACTCCTGCTACTCCATTAAAGCTATGTTTGGCAATATCCATTATATGAGATTTTGATGCATGCACTATATGCGCTATTTTTAGCTGTTTTTACTAAGAAGGCAAAAAAATATAAAGTGATGAAGGTTTAACACCCATATTAGCCATTAGAAATTCAAACGGGCTCCAACTTGTTACTAGGGAAACTTGTAGGATGTAGTAAAAAATATGCCTTTCCCTCCAGGTTTTAGATAAATCTTAAAGAAGAAACAAGATAAACAATGGAGAGTAATGAAATTCAATGTTGTAATGAGAGAGGACCTCTAAAAGAAAACGGGCTCTTCGATAGTAGCCCAAACCTGCCCACATCTCATTTACTTCCTGCACAAAGATGACAACAATGGCATGGTGAGGACACAATGAGTCTACAAATAACAAGTACTTTTAAATACAGGCACACAAAGGAATCAAATTTGCTATTGCTATCTATATAGGCCAAAGCACATAAAAACAAATCAAGGGTACAGAGGTTCCTATATGTCCTGGAAAATTCTACAAGCTCTATCCTTAAGTTTAGCCCACTTTGCCTTCAGAAACCTCCAACAGCCTTTCTTGCACAACTGTTATTCATAAATTCCTACTTTCAGTTATGCCAAGCTGTTGTTGTATCAGAAGATAGATTTAGATCTCATTTCAGGTCAAATCTTGGCTCTGATGATAAAAAACAGCGCCACAATTATT
This sequence comes from Gastrolobium bilobum, assembly GCF_033153095.1. Lineage (NCBI taxonomy): Eukaryota > Viridiplantae > Streptophyta > Magnoliopsida > Fabales > Fabaceae > Gastrolobium > Gastrolobium bilobum. The sequence continues at coordinate 501,323 of NW_026900059.1, forward strand.
GAAGTAAAGATCAACCATCCCGAAGTAGTGGTATCACAGCTACTTCCTGCTTATCTTGCAATGAGTTACCTTATCACATTTTGTTAAAATACACCAATCAAATCTCACAAAATATCAACTGGAATTTTGAACCATCACATCAAATCATCAGCAATAAAGATAACAACTTGCTAACATCATAACATCAAAGTATAATATTTTGTCAATTTTCATAACCAAAAAAAACAAGAAAAAGAAAGAAAAGAGGGACTTGACAACAGATTAACAGAACATTTGCGTTGAAGTCCACAACTTCCAAACAATGTAACATCTTAGCATCTCAACTACCCCTCCAAATTGCAGAAGATAAAAAATATCTTCATCATGTATTAACATCACACTTATCTCAAACTAGTTGGAGTCAGAGAAGATAAAAATATACATATACATATACATATTAAAAAAAAAAACTTTTATAAGCAAAAAAGGAAAGAGAGGCCAGAAAACCTCAATAGAAGCACTAAAGTTCACAACTTGTTAACATCATAGCATCAAAGTACAATATTTTCTCATTTTTCATAACCCAAATATATCAACACAACATTTGCATTCAAGTTAACTTCCTAACAATTTAACATCACAGCATGTCACCTAAACCCTCCAAATTGCAGAAGACAAAAAAAAAAAAAAAAAAAAAAACAATTTTTATAAAGAAAAATGGAAGGAGAGAGCAGAAAACCTCAAGAGAAGCCAGTGAAAGAAGGTGAATGGTGGGCCATCTTTGCATCCAACGGTTGTAATAGGCAATAACAGTCTGAACCCTTGTTTGCTGCAGCATAACCTCGGAGACCCACACCCCATAAGCTCTCTTTTCCACTTCTTCTTCTTCTTCTTCATGGTTTAAGGTGGTTCTCCAAGGAAGGTCCCTGCGGTTATGGTCATACCAATCCAATAGAGCCACCCTCAGTTTATGTGTCTCGTCTTTGGTGAAGGACACTGCATCCTCTATGTCTTCAACTTCCACCAAAGTTTGTGCCTTTTTTCTGACCCCAATACCATTCCTCCTCGTACTCCTCGTTTTCTTCTCAGACATGTTGGAAACTAGTTGTGAGGGTGATTGTGATGGTAAACTCAAAAACATAAATGGTTTCACAACACTTCTCACTATCCAATGTTGTTGTTCAACTCGTGTTATGCTATTCCTATGATGCTACCTTGATACATGTTCAGAAATAGGTATGCAAAGCGGTAGTGCTGCCTCCACCTCAAAATTTGAATTGATACATAGCTAGCTGCAAAAGTGGGATTGATTGTGCCCTCATTTTTTTTGAATTTATTACTTTGTCCCCCTTTTTTAAATTATATATTAATTTTAATATTTTTAGGGAAATACATCTATTATGTAACATGATGTAAGCTTCTTTTCCTACTCAAACAAATAGACGTGGGGTCCACAATTTTTTATTTTCTCTTTCCTCAACTCATTTTCTCTCTCTTCTTTTATGTTTGTGTAGGATCAAATAGTATTTTTTATGTAACATTATATAAGTATAACCCATATTTTTAATACCAATTTTTTCTATTATCACTCTATTATTACTCTAATCATCATTGAATTAGAGAAAAAGTTAAATGAAAAGAGAGAAAAGAAAAATAATTTTTGAATACAATGATAATTAGAGTGATAATAAAAAAAAATTGATAATAAGAATATCTTATCTCACTGTGACTATATATCAATTTGTGTGTGCTTAACTATTTGGGCATTGCTTTTGAGGACAATCTTCCTCCAAACTATTTATATCATAAGCTAAATTTATTAAAGTAAGTTTTATATACATATTTATGTTTATGTAGTATTGTTTTTAAAGATTTATGTCTATTTACTTTTTCATTTTCAAAACCCATGAAGAAAGTATTTTTTGGGGATAAAATTTAGCCAAATCCCTTTCGGGAAAGTTACGACAAAAAAAAAATTAATTTGAACCAAAAGTTATCCCCTTTTAAAATTTACACAATTATAGAATATAAAAAGCTTAGATAAAGATTAGATTATCCTCAATTATTTTGAACCTGCAAATATCCATCCCAAATTCATTTATGCATGTACTCTTTAGGAACTTGGTTTGAATCAAAAACATCTTGAATCAAAAACATCTGTGGATCCAAATTTGAAAATTTTAGTTGTTTTGCCTAGTTACTCGTGGTATATAGTTTGGAAAGAGAGGAAAGTGGTAATTTTTAAAAAAAAACAAAGGCAAAAGGATCACTAAGATTCAAAATTGAGACAATTCTTATTATGTTTTGAAAAAGAATATTGAAATATGTATTTTGAATGTTTTTGAAATTTCAATAATGAATTTAATTTTAATTTACTCTCAGTATAAAATATTTATTTGCTTTCTTTTGGAGTTTTAAATTTAATATAGGATTAGTAAAAAGTTTTGAAAATTATCATTCAATGATGATTAATACTTTATTAAATAGTTAGATTTCCAATCCAATGTTGGTAATAGACATGTGTCTTATGACACATTCACAAGTTATAATTCTAATCATACCAATTGGTTGAGGATAGCTGACAAGGATATCATTGTGAGTCTTGACAATGAAAGGCCAATTTTTATTAAGATTAAGGAATTAATGTTGAGAACAATAGAGTTAATATTTCTACTTTTTCTTTAAAAAAAAAAATTCTGTCATATTCATATAAAAATAAATGAATTCTGTTAATATTTTTTCTATTTTCTCCTTGTAATGAAATATATTCATTTTTATGTGAGTATGATATAAAAAAAAAATTCTGTAATAAAAATACAAATATTTTTTCCTTAAAAATATGATATATTCGCTTCCCTTTGTATACACAAAATATATATAATATTTATAATTTTTACATGTGACACTTATTTTTAATTTAATTTATATGTTTTATTATATCATAATTCTATCAGATAATAATAGTAAAATAAAGTAATAATTAGACAAAAACTAAATTGTGTTATAAAGGTAAGTGGGAAGAAGAAGGGAACAGTGAGACTGTGAGATCAAAAGTGAATTGAAGAGAGAGAGAGAGAGAGAGAGAGAGAGAGAGAGATGGAGATTGGGTTCTTGGGTCTAGGGATAATGGGGAAGGCTATGTCCATTAACCTGCTACGCCATGGCTTCAAGGTCACTGTTTGGAACAGGACTCTTTCGAAGGTATCTACTTTTGTCTTGTTCCCTCTTAGTTTTCACTATCAGTTTCAATAGTGTGTGTGTGTCCAGCCTTGTGATGATTTCTTTCTATAATATTATTGTTTCGATAATTTTTGCACTTTTTATTTTAATTTGTTTTTGTTTTTGTTTTTGGTTCCATAACATAGTTTATTCTCTTGTGTTATCATCATGTACTTCTAGAAAGATATCCAGAAAGTTATATGCTGAACCATTATTTAGATAATATCAGATGAGTGGGATTACAAATTTGTGTATTCTGTTGACCACCTTACAGAGAGAAAATATAGCTTGTAATCTGGATATTATAATTTTGGGTTTAAAGTATCTTAAGTTATTTTAGATAACTTTACACAAAAAATGTGTGTTGGGTACATGTGGACTCATGTGAAGAGAAGAGAGAGAAAAAGAAAACATGGGCCCAATACACTTTTTTTTACGTATTTTTTATGAATATTAGATAAAGTTATGTAGAGTAATTTTAGAAACTTATGTACTTTATATACTATTAAAAACTCAGTTTAAGCTTGACCAACTTTTAATTTGAATAATCAATAATTTGGCCTGTGCTCTGAACTCTGGATAATCCTAACGTGTGTCTTTTGCTATCTGTAATTGTAGTGTGATGAACTTGTGAAACATGGAGCTTCAGTTGGAGAAACCCCTGCAGCTGTAGTCAAGAAATGCAAGTATACAATTGCAATGTTATCTGATCCTCCAGCTGCTTTATCGGTCAGTGGTTGTGAATATTATTTTTGACATGCAACTGCTTTATTTGCTCTTACTTGAATTCCATTTTATGGTAATTTTCTAGGTTGTTTTTGATAAAGATGGTGTTCTGGAGCAAGCTAATGGAAAAGGTTATATTGACATGTCAACTGTTGATGCTGATACATCTTCCAAGATATCTGAGGTTTGTATTACCCTGCTGATGTTAAAATGCGTTTCCCCTTCATTTAATATTCATTAAAATTGCTTTTATTCAGTTTGAGAGTTATTTTGCTTGTGATTTATGTAAAACCTAGTCATGTGTGAAGGTACTTTTCTAAAATTTTCTATTGCTCCCTGTTGTTAAAAAGAAACTTGTAAGTAAAAGAGAGACTGCAATTGCTAATGTTGCAGGACATCGTTATTCATATTGCTCAAGCTATTTCCTATGTTTCTGTATTTCATTTCATTATTGATTCTCCCGTATTTTTTATTTAAGTATTTAATAGCTTAGAAATATTGCCAAAATCCTCCCTCTTCTCTCTTCTTCCTAGATTGAAATAAGAATGATGTAAATACATTTTGTAATTTGCATGTTGGGGACTTCTTCTAGCATTAATCATCACAGATTTTTATCTAATTATAAGTATATGACTATGGTCATTATTTGGAATTTGGCCATTAAAAGTTGCTTCCAAGGAAGTTTAGTTAGCGGGGAAGTCTACAGTAAGCTTTCATAATCTTGTAAATAGGAATGGGAAATCTATATACTATATTATTCACTGATTCTCGCTGTGGAATGTTTGAATATCTGCTATTTTATCCAAAAAAAAAATAAAAAATTAATGTTTGAATATCTACTAGTTCTCTTTAGCTATGTGCTGCATGTATGAAACAAAAGTTCACTGTAGTATCTATCTTGGCTTGTCCATGCTATATGCATAAGCTGATGCTCTGCATTTATAATCAACTTTTCAAACGGAAATGGAAAGAATTCCTTATAGACGAGTTTCAATTGACAGACCTGATTTCTACAGGCAATCAAAGCAAAAGGTGGTTACTTCCTTGAAGCTCCTGTTTCAGGTAGCAAGAAGCCTGCAGAAGATGGCCAACTAGTAATACTTGCTGCTGGGGATAAGGTATTTTTAAATGTTACTCTACAAATGTTGGATAAATGTATCCGTTGTTTGCAGGATTACTATCATGGTTGTCTGTTGTTTGTTGAAATTGAATGCATAGTTATGAAGTTGGATTTTGTTGATAGATCCATGTGTATAAGTGCTCTCATACATATTCCTTGTTATGACCTACTGCATTTTGAGGAAAATATAGAACTGTATGTATAAGTAGTATTTAACTGTATACTAAATTTTAGTGGTTGATTCTTTTTATATGTAGGCATTGTATGAGGAAGCACTTCCAGCATTTGATGTACTGGGGAAGAAGTCTTTCTTTCTGGGTGAGGTTGGAAACGGTGCAAAAATGAAACTTGTGGTTAACATGATTATGGGCAGGTGATCTTTTCCTCCCCTTTTTTTCTTCTATTCTTTTTTATTTGGGATGGGGGAGGGGGATTGTCCCAACTTCAGTTTAGAGCATTTTATGAATCTGCAAACAAGATATTCCTCCAGATTGCAAGCCAGACTGATTGTATGTCCATATTTTCTGTCTTGGTATGGAAATTAGTTATTCTGTCTGTTATGTCCGTTACAGTATGATGAATGCTTTCTCTGAGGGACTCACACTAGCTGGAAGAAGTGGTTTGAGCCCTGAAACTCTTCTTGAAGTGCTGGTAAGTGATTGTGACCTGGAAGATTCTTATTGATACCTTTTATTATTGGTCTAAGCATGATTGGGATATTTTTGTGCAGGATCTTGCTGCCATAAGTAACGCAATGTTTAGATTGAAAGGACCTACAATGCTCCAAAACAATTACTCCCCAGCTTTTCCACTGAAACATCAGCAGAAGGACATGAGATTGGCTCTTGCCCTTGGAGATGATAATGCTGTATCAATGCCTGTAGCAGCTGCAGCAAATGAGGTAATACTATTTTTATCATATTTTCTTTCTGTGCCAAAAAATGACACAATCAGAAAATGCTTCTTTAGTTCACATGACTTCAATCCCAGTGAACAGTCGTAAGTCGTGCATAGACTACTAACGTGAATGCATCTAAATAAGTAACCCCACTTAAATGCTTTTTTTCCTTGTCAAACTCAGATGCAGCTACATCTGTGGTTTGTGAAGTAAGGTTGTGTAAGTAGCATTACTTGCCCAGGTGATGATTTAGATTATTCAGATTGCCAAGGAAGAATGAATCTCATGTAGTTAAGGATCAAATCAATACTCTACGAACCTCATGTAGTCTAAGCATCAAATCTCTACTCTTTCTGATCAATTTCAAGTTAGGTGTTAAAGATCATGTTTATCAGTTGGTGGATCCTAATATTCCCATTTTAATAAACAAATAATAACATGCATCCTTTGAGTTCGAAGGGTCTGTTATAGAGACAATTTAACTTCTGTAAGTACTACTATTGTCCATGATCATAACATATCGCTATAACAAGGAGTATTTATCAACCGTTGAGCAACTCACATTCTTTAGTACTGAAATCAAAACATTACTAAACTTACCAAACCAAGCTCTAGGAAACTTATTTGTGAGCTACTGGGCTAGTGTCTTTCACTTAGAAACTATTTGTACCTCCCCTTTACGACTAACCTGGGAGATGCTCCTGGTGTACCTCCATTTATGATAATCCTGCACATGATGGGGGCATGGGGCTAATGAAGGTGATTGCAAGAAACATAAACTAAGCAATTGAAAGTGTCTGAGCCACAGGAGGGTAGTTTCTGTTTTCTAAACTAGAAAAGGAGTAACTTATCCACCAAGTGAACCTTTGACCAATCCAATGGAACATCTGGGTTGACTTCCATATTATATATTCCAGACCTGCCAGAGACAGAAGCATTCTTCACAAGCTTAAATTGATTTTATTTTACAAAAGTATTAATCAGTTAAAATTATTCAATAGTGGAAGATTCTGCTTAACCTAACACCAGTTCCGTGAACTGCATATGCCATATGGTGATTTGATCTTCCAATAAAATATTCATATTGTTGGTGCTGTAATGATTCATGTTATCAAAAGTTCATCCGTAAATAATTGAAACTCTTTTTTGGTGCATGTTACTTCAATGGTTCACAGGGCCATAAAGTTATACTGATGATGATCAACACGCTTCATTTGTTTCTTCATAAATCAGCAAAATAAAAAATGATGAAACACTTTTTTTATTTGATATATTTTTTTTTTATTTTTTTTGCTTAATGACTTGTCATAGAAGTTTTGTAAGGTACTGAAGTTCAAAATCTGTTTTTAGGCTTTCAAGAAAGCCAGAAGCTTGGGGTTGGGAGACCTTGATTTTTCGGCAGTCCATGAGACTTTAAAAGCTCTTGATCATTCGTCTTGACGGGATAACTTTCTGGATTGATTGAACCACTGTTATGTTCAACAACAGTGTGATATGAACCATCTATTTATGAAATAGCTGTTTGAGCATAGGTCATTACTATAGAATTTTATTTGAATGAATGAACCTTAGATTTTTACTGCCTTCTTAGCAATATGAAATTGTAATATGCACGGACATGGGTTTAGTCAACTTGTTGCAGTTGATGGTGTTGGCCATCTGTTGGTTTGAGTAGATTGCATGTGTATTTTATGGAGCTTTATCTGGTATTCATCTATATTTTTGGTGCAATCTATAGTTTATAGGCTTAAGTTTTGGAGAGTCTCTACTTAATTATGAATTTTGTAGGCTACCAGACCATCAAAGGGTGTCTTGGAGTTAGAAACTTGAATAGAATAGTTTTAAGATATTCATTAAATATCACTCACTATATTTGACATGTATGCAGAGGACGAGTCAACCCGTTTGGATGGCCTTAAAAAAAGTTTTTATGCCTTATTTTAAAAGTGCTTTTAATAAAAGCTAAAGCTATTTAGTTTTTTTTTTTTTAAATTCATTTTTGATAAAAATATTTGGCTTTTGATTTCTGTTTTTTTTAGAAGTTAAAATTTTTATCTTTTAAAAAAAGCAGGCATCCAAACAGATTTTTCATGGTAAGTGCTTTTTTACTAAAAAAAAAAAAAATTGTTTTGGAGAAAAAAAAAGTCTATACAAACCGACTTTTAAGGGGGTGTTTGATATGGAGAATTTAATAGGAATATTGGGAAAGTAGGCTAGGCAAAATATATTAACCATGATTGATATGTCTTAAAGTTATAAAAAAACTAGTATATTATTTTTTTTTCATGACTTTTGTTTTGAACTAAGCAATGGGAAAAAAAAATTGGTCATTTGAAGTGTGATATTTTTTAAATCCAAGAATAGAGAAACACTTTTTACTATTTGTAGACAAAAATGCCCTCAAAAAGTCTTTATCGAGTACTTGTTTGAAAAAGTCTATAGTGGGTAATTTTATTACACATTTATATCAATATTTCACTATTAATCAAATAAAGCATTAGTAAAAATAATTCAACTTTCCTGGTAAAATATTTGTCTATCAAACATTTTTTTGTAACTTACCCGGGCACAAATTTCTTATTCCGAGAATTTTTTTTACTCAGTAATAAAAAATTTCTCCCGTGCTAAACATGCATTTAGTATTCCTGTTTTTCCACTTGTCTAAATCTATTCGTGTTCCCTCGATTTTCTTTTTCACTTTCACCTCCTCACCCTTATAGTTTTACAAGTTTATGTGCCTCCTTTTCTCAACTTGTGTATTAGCTCCAAACATAGGAGCCATGGAAAACAATAACTTTGTTCTGCCTAACATCTCTCTGGAAGAAAACGTGAATGCCAATATCAGTAAACTAGGAAATTGAGGTATTGTAGCTCTTATTGCTCGTGATTGTAGGAGTGTGGAAGATGAATTTAACCTCGGTGTGGGCAAATATAATAGTTGTTTAAGAAGCTGACCTCGTCATGCATTTTGTCCAACTAACTTATCCTTATTATCATTTTTCAAAGATTGGATGGAGCATTGGAGAGGATACTCCTAATCGAGGGTACTTAAACGAACCTTTCTATAAACGATGGAGTTCTGGCTAAAATTTGCTTGAGTATAGTACATAAATAGCAGCCGAGGTTTACCATCATCTCATATATTGGATTCGAGGAAACTTCAATTTGGGTTCATACCCTATACTTCAATTTGGGTAACATTCATTCCAATTTATTTCACTCAGATACTTGAAGACTAAATGAAAATCATGGTCATCACTTGTAAATAAAACAACCATCAGAATTGAGTCGAAATTACATCCCTTCCAGGTATTCGCGATCTAGATTGGATCAGTTTTGGAAGCATGTAATCATCCATTCGGTTTGAATTTTTTTTCAGATCCGATCCGATTCAATCTAATCCATTCGGCCATTCGGTTTGAATTTTTTTTCAAATCCGATCCGATCTAATCCAATTTTTTTCGGTTTGGATTGGATCAGTTTTCGATTTTTTGAAAATCTTAAAATTTGTTTCATGATTATTGTGCAACTAACATCTTTTGTATATATTGGCTTTGTAAATTTATTTATTTTTCTGAAACACAAAAACATCAGTAAACGATAATATAATTTTTTTTTGGACAATGAAATATGAAACTTTATAGAGATGAAATTCTATTGATGAGATGTGAACTATGATTGAAAAAGACCCGAGTAGATAAAAGGGAAATTGATATATTGAATTAGATTGATCAATTTTCATCAACTAATCCGAAAACTAATCCAATCCAATTAAAATTTACGATTTTTATTTATTTTCAATTTTTTTATTTTCATTTTATTCGATTATCACGATTTGAATCAATTTGGATCGGTTGATGACCACCCCTGCTTAAAAGGCAGTATTCAAAATTAAAGGTGACGGCCACAACGTGACGCTTGTACTTAATAGACCCAGCTGCCTCAAAATAACTCCTAGCATTGAAACACTCTAGAGGTTTATTTAGAACGCTCTAAGGATTCGTTGACTTAAATAGAAAATTGAATCCCAGCTTATTATCCAACCCTACAACGAGGAAGCAGAATATAAAGAAGTGCCATGTTACCAAAGACATCAACCACGAGCTGAAATGAACAATAATTTTATAGAAAAGTGCAACAGAAAATTTTAGTTAAAACACATCAATCCAGGCTTACTCAAAGTTGACCCAAAAAAGTCTACAAAATTTTAATCTAGAAAAGAAATAGTACAAGCAACAAAACTTCTCAGGAAAATGATTCTCCAAATGCCAGTGAGGATAAGTTCTACATATGCATCACTAGTTCTGCATACAAAATGCATTTTCAGTCGTCATCCTCATCATCATCTTCAGGGGCTTCAGCCGCAGAGTTAAGAGCTTGCAAGCGTGAGATCAACTTAGCCTTCCTCTCCTCATAGGTAAGCTTTTTCAGGTTGTACCTGCAGAGAAGATTGAAAGGAAAACTCTTAGGAATCTCCACTCAGTAAGTAATATGGTGAAGTTAACAAATCAAATTTATGCTTGAATGAGGTTAGGAATGGAAAGGGAAAGGAGTAAAAAAGCAACCCAATCCCTTGTTTGGAAGATTTTAAATGGGCGAATGATTCCCTGCTCTCAAGGCTCAAAGTTCTTAAGCCTAATAAATTTGAGTTTTCTTTTTCTTTTTTTGGGGTGGGGAGGGGGGATCCCCCTCCATTCCCTTTCTTACTTTAAGCTTCATCAATTCCCCTGCTTACTATTCCTTTCTTTTCCCCTCCACTTAAAATCTTCAAACCATATTGTTCATGTCAACCAAACACATCAAAACAAATTTCTTAAGAAAAAGTATAGCTGAAATATCATAATAACTTACCTCTTGTGTTCCTTTGGTGGCTGCTTCTCAGATTTCTTTTCTGTGGGATCTGCACGAATGGCAGCATGAACCTTCTTGTACAACTCCTCAAGTCCATCAGCCTCAGTTCCTCGCTTGATGTATTCCGGAAAGTGCCTCTGGTATTTCTCAGGTTCATCTTCCATCAAGGTCTGTAGAAAATATAAAGAGGTTGTTAAACACATGTCTGAAAACTCATAATATTGCACTGAAAATTCTAACAGAAGTGCATCAAATAAAATCTTTGCACATGCCTTCATATAGGCAGCAACATGTCCGCCAAAGATGTATTTGCGGTGAATCTCAGCGTCAAGTTCTTTCTTCTCCTTATCAAAACCAGCAAACCTTTTGTCACTGTGAGGAATATCCAAACCCCCATCAAGAGCTCCCTGAAAAGCATCGCAATTATTCAATTTGAGCATCCTTAAAGCAAAATCATTCACATTAGAATTGCAGTATAATATTGAGTACCTTCAGGGCACCAAAGACACGGTTGCCAGTTGTGGTCCTAATAAGACCAACATCAAGGAGAGCACGGAATGGCCTCCTAGAATCAGCAGGTTCCACAGAGAAATCCTCTCCGGTAGCCTAATAAAAAGGATACAGCCAATTATCTTACAAAGAATGAGAAGAAGATACTTTGAGATAAGAGTATAACAAATTCATAGTTACCTCAACATTCCCCTCATACTCCTCGTCCATTTCAAGCTTTTTAAGGACTCGACGAGCCAAGAGGAGTCCGGTGCAATAAGCTGGTCAGATTTTAAAATATTCAATAACAAGAGAGAAAGGATGAAAGGATTGACACAAATGAAAGGAGGATACAGGATTTTCTCATAATGTACCGGCAGCATAGTTTGTAAGGCCTACTTCAAGACCAAAGTGGGGCAGTTCATGAGCATATGCAGCAGCAAGAACAATATCACCGGCAATGCTAGCAGATATTATTTGTGCAACGATATCCTTGTTGGTCTAGTTATGAGGTTAAGGTTTGTACTCACAGATAAACATCAACAGATAAAACAACTTCAATTTTCAAATGTAATATTCAAATTCTATGCTTAACCAGCATTGACTATTAATAAATAAAAATCATAAAAAAAAAGTGGCCAGAATTTTGAGGTGTTGCCACTTAAATGCCAATAAGACAAAAATAAATTACAGACTAACAGAAGGATACAAAACGAACAACAAAGCGGTACTTTGGGGTGTTGTACTTGTTCTTATCTTGATTGATTAACCTAATCCTGGCTCGGTAATCGGTCTTTCCCTCTGCACATTCATCAGTAAATAATAAAGTCGTAAATAAATCAGGCGTGATAAATAAACACAAAGTGGATGAAGAAAACAACTACAACACCTCTTCTTCTCTTAAATTTCACTTGGTATCTCTTGAAGTAAGCCCTTGATTTCTGAGCCTTGATAAATGCCTGTGAAAAAATACAAAGAAAAAAAAAATGAAAAATGTTGTTATCGCTAATCTCTCAACACACAGATAGCCATAATGAAAAGCATATAAGAATAGCCATACACAAATAGTTGAATTACACTCCATAATGAATCGGTAGTCAAAAACTAACACAAAAAACTCTTTACTCTATTGAATTACTAAAATGATGATAAAACATCAACAGAATGAATACTAAGCCCTACTACGGATTCGAAAATATCTCTCAACACACAGATCTAAAGACTACAAGTTTTTTCTCAAACAAATAAACGAAATTCAAGTTCTGCCATAAACGAAATGATGAAACATGCAATGAAGAGATGGGAGAATTGAATAGCAAGAGAGATTGGAGATACACACCATTGCTCTGTGCTGAAGCCCAGTGGCGGACCTACCTATGCGCCAATGTCCGCAAGTGCGGACATAAACAGAAAAAAAATTTACAGAATCGACGAAGAAGAAATGAAGAAGAAGAAGAAGTGGCGGCGGCCGCTTACAGAACTCTGAGTGTATGGAAATGTTATGGTGAATATTAGGTTTTGTAAAAGTTGGACCTGTTCAATCCTTTTTTTAGCTTAATGGACCAAATCTTAAGTAATGCCCTGACTTAATGTTTTACAGAACTGATCGATGCTTTTTTAACTTGATGGGCCGGTTACAATTATTTTTTTCACACCCAAAAGTAAATTTTATGCTTGAATTTAATTTTATTAAAATGTAATTTTATAATAATAACTTATACTGACAAATTTTTATCTCAATTTTTAATTCAGTAAAATAATATGATTTTTAAATATTTCAATATATATATATATATATATATATATATATATATATATATAAGTTTTCAACTATAGAAGCAACATTCAAGTTACAAAATAAGTCTCGTTATATTTATTAGATGTGTAATTTATTATTTTTTATATTAAAATATTTTTAATTGGTATATTTTTTTATAGGTATTTGAATATCTTTATAATTTTTTTAATATAAATTATAGATTAGATTTAACCAGTGACCCATTAACTTAGTACCTCGACTGGGTCAAAGACCGGGCCGAAAATAATAATATTACTTGACATTGAATAAGTGATTACTATTTCAATATAAATATAATAAAACCTATCACTTTATATATATTTTTGTTAAATTGAAGTTTTTTTATATTCTTTTATTTTTTAGTGGATTTAAAACTTTCTTAAAAAAAAAATTTCGGGCACTACCTCCAAATTTTCGATACTAAATGTGCGGACATAAATAAAATTTTCTGGGTCTGCCACTGCTGAAGCCCGATCTCCTCCTCCAAGAAAGTGACGAAAAAGAGTGAGAGCAAATTACTGTTTGCCAATGTTTTGCTATATAAGGGATTGGTTTGGGTGGGTCGGGTCGAAATGGGTTTTAGGTTTTGTCTCACGAAAAGAAAAATATATAGGGAGGTTATATTTTTTGGGGAAGGATATTGTAACAATCAAGTTATCATGTTATTACTAATCAATCTCACCGTTAGATCGATTATGTTGATCCAACGGTCATATTTATTATCATCTTAGTATGGTTATGATTTCTCATATTTAAAGTGAAAGCATTAAATATGGAAAATCATAACCATACAAAGATGGAGATTAATATAAAGTATTAAATTTGAGAAATCATAACCATACAAAGATAAAAATAAAAATAATCGTTGGATCCACATAATCGATCTAACGGTGAGATTGATTGGTAGTAACATGGTAGTAACACAACTTGGTTGTTACAATATCTTTCCCCATATTTTTTTCTATTTCTTTTTTTCTTAATATATTTTACTATCAAATCTTAACCGTTAATTTCTTACAGAAATTAACGGTTAATATTTGGTAGTAAGAAAAAAAATAGTAAATATAACATCTCATGTATATATATAGGGTTCGCTTTTTCTGCAGTTACTGCAGATAACTTATCTGCAGTAAGCCCAATACGACGTCGTTTTAGGCGAAAAGCATGATGTTTTTGTAATTTTAATTTATTTCAAGGTTATAATAGTCTTTATATTTATAATTTTTTAAGATTTCAAAATCAAAACGACGTCGTTTTGGGGATAAATGCAGATAACTTATCTACATTAACTACAGAAATATTTTTCCCATATATATAGGGTTTGCTTTTTCTACAGTCAATGTAGAAACTTATCTACATTGAGCCCAAAATGACGTCGTTTTAAGACGAAAATCAAGGTATTTTTGTAATTATAATTTATTTCAAGGTTATAACTTATAATAGTCTTTTTTATTATATTTTTTTTAATTTTTTAACCCAAAACGACGTCATTTTGGGATCAAATGTAGGTAACTTATCTACATTCACTGTAGAAACATTAAAGCCATATATGTATATATATATATATATATATATATATATATATATATATATATATATATATATATGGGGAAGGATATAGTTATCACCGCAAAAGTTTACCACCTTTACAACTAGCTTAATCACCGTTGATTTCCGTCAATCTAACAGTTATAATTTATTGAGAATTATTGGGTCGCTCTTATTAATTAATTATTAATTCTCAATAAATCCAATAAATTATAACCGTTAGATTAACGAAAATCAACGGTGATTTGGTTGATTATAAGGATGGTAAACTTTTTTGATGGTAAATATATTTTGTCCCTATATATACAGAGATAGGATAAACTTACACCCATAGTTGTAAAATTCGACCCGACCCGTCCGGGTCGACCTAGAACACGGTAAACCGGTCAATGGACCGGTTCAGGTCAAGCATTGGACCGGTTCAGGCCAAGCATTGGACCGGTTCAGGTCAAGCATTGGACCGGTCATCCATTGACCCGGTCAAAATCGGTGACCCAGGGACGGGATCCTGACCAAAATGCCACTGTTCATCAACTTTTTTACCTAAATGCCACGCGAACAGTGTTATTTCCCAATCTGCCACGGGGGCAAGTTCGCTTCTGACACAAGCGACCTCGGTTTGCTGATGTGTCACATTTTTACTGGATAACAAGTATTAACTTTAAAAAAAAAAATTAAAAAAAATGAAGTTCGCCTACCATTGGTTAAAATATTGTTGGAACCGAGGTCGCCTGTGTCAGAAGCGAACTCTGACACCACCAGGAAACTGACACATCAGCAAACAGAGGTCGCTTGTGTCAAAAGCGAACTTGCCCCGTGGCAGATTGGAAAATAACATTGTTCGCGTGGCATTTAGATAAAAAAGTTGGTGAACAGTGGCACAATGGTCACTGTTCCCCCAGGGACCCGGCCTGGTCATACATTAAAAAAAAAACAAACTGAAAAACCAAAATTGTTTCATCTTGTCAAAAAAAAATGTAGAACTCATTTTAAAAACTTTTTATAATTTTATTTGTCAGTATACTCTTCTATAATAACCTAAGATTTCAGCTTCCAATACTGAAGCAATTTGCGGAATAATAAATTAAGAAAATGTGACATGTCATTTTTAATGTAGTTGAATTTGAAAAATACGAGTTCAATGTCATTGAGAGGTATGTTTATGGGGATTCTGAGTTACAATTTAAATTGACATAGTAATAACATGCATTTTTATTTATTTATGCTTCATGTTTTTGACTTTATTTAATTAACCTTGTTTAATTCATTTTAGATATGAAAAATATAATTGAATTTATATGTTCATATTTTTATATATCTATATATCCAGGTCAACCAGTCCGACCGGTGACCCACCGGTCCGACCAGTGACCCAACACTAGTGTAAGAAGAATATTAAGTCTTACATAAAGTTTTAACCTTTGATTTTGCATATATTTGATAGTTGTAATTTAATGGAAATTAATAATTTATTAATTAATGCAATCCAAAAAATTACATCCGTTGAATTTACGAAAAATCAACGGTTAATATTTGGTGTAAGATTTATTATTCTTCCTCTGCTATAAAAGATCTTGCCCCGTATATATATATATATATATAGAGAGAGAGATAGATAGATCATTTGACTCCAGAGTAAGACTTATAAGTCTTACTCCTCATCCTAGCCGTTGATTTCTGTCAATCCAACGGTTATAGTTTAGGAAGTTATATTAATTAATTAATTATTAATTACACTATAAATGGCGACCGTTGATTTCTGTTCATCAACGGTTATCATTTATTGTGAATTAATAATTAATTTAATAAATTTGATTTGAGAAAATCTTAACCGTTGATTGACGGAAATCAACGGTTAAGATATGATTGTAAGAGGTTGTAAACAAAATTAGGTTGTAAGTATAACATTTATATATATATATATATATATATATATATATATATATATATATATATATATATATATATATATGGAGAGGGATCTTTTGACTCTAGGGTAAGACTTACAACTCTTACTCTCCATCTCAACCGTTGTTTTTCGTCCATCTAACTGTTATTATTTATTTGAAATAAATAAATAATTAATTGTTATTGATAACCGTTAGATGGACGAAAATCAACGGTTGAGATGGAGAGTAAGAGTTGTAAGTCTTACTCTAGAGTCAAAAGATCCCTCCCCTATATATATATAGGACCGGTTATACTTATTACTGAAAACTTTTACTACTCTAATTACTAAACTAAACATCGTTAATTTTTGACAATCCAAAGGTTATAATTTTTTAGAATTAATAATTAATTAATAAATGTGACCCAAAAAATTATAACCGTCAGATTAACGGAAATTAACGGTAATTAGTTTAGTAGTAACACTTTGAAATTTGACACTCAAATCCTAACCGTTAATTTTTTTCCAATCAACGATTATGATTTCCGTCAACCAAACTTATTAATTTTAATAAATGATAACAGTTGATTGGGAAAATTAACGGTTAGAATTTGGTGTCAATTCAAAGTTTGACATTTGATACCGATGTCAGACTTTGAAATTTGACATCAAATCCTAACATTTGATTTCCGTCAATCAATGGTTATATTTTATTGGAATTTAATAATAATTTATCAATTATTAATTATAAAAACATTTATAAAATTATTAATTATTAATGGTCAACATAAATATAATATAGATTTTTCTATTAAAATATGTATTCAAAGAAAAAAAGTGTAAAAATGAAATCATACATTTAAAATTTTAAACGTATCTTCTATTATACTTTATAAAATTATAGATGTATTCCAATTAATTTATGTTACATTAAGAAAATTTACCAAATATACTCTACAAAATATTTTGAGATATATTTAAATTTACCAAATGCATCTTCTATTATACTTTTGTCCCCTGACGCTTTATAGCACAAGTCACTGACTAAAAATCTTGGTCAACACTGGATTTAAAGTATGGAATTTTCACCTTTCATTTTATCACTCCTTCAAATTCTTACTTCACATCTGTTTAGTGTGTAGTTTGTTTTACTTCACATATTTATTTGTAAACTAAATTACAAGATTAGCTTGGCAATAGTTGATCATCTTTGAAAAATGCATAGTTATATTTTTCTTCCTTCATAATAACTTTCTTTTTGTAAATAAAAAATTTGAAGGGAATGTAGATTGCCTCATTCCAATATGGGGAATCATGTCATTACCATGGTGAATGGAATCATGCCATTATCATGGTGGAATAAATCATGTCATTATCATGGTGGATGTAAATAAAATTTAAAGGGTCATTATGGGGACCCCTTAAGGGTACAAGTGACCTTCATCCAATCAAAAAAGAGAATTAAATCCATAATGTGAATATTTATGATACAAGGACATTCTAAATAATGTATAAAACCAAACATCCATAGGTTCTAAAATATTTATACAAATAAAGATAAAGAATACATTTAATGCCTAGATAGTTAATAAATATGTATCAGCCAGTATCATCTGAACTCAAAGTAAGGCTTTATACTCATGACCTCTATTTCCTTTATGCAAACATTAGCTCTGTGAAACTTGAATAACTCTAATGCAGTAGATGTCAAGCGAACACAGCCATTCAAGTAAAGAATGGAGAGACTTTTGCATCCATCCCTTAAAGCTAGCAAGCCATTATCACTGAGGTTGCGGCAACGATTAACATGCAATCTTTTCAAATTCTGGCAGTATAACCCAATTGCCTGCCAACCAGATATCCTCACCTCATGACATAATGCTAAGTTCCACTCTTCAAGTAGTGGACATCCCTTGGCAATGGCCACAATAGAAGTATCAGAAACAGTTCTGCACAACCGAAAGTTAAGGATTTTGAGGCCTGATGAAAATCCTATTCCAGGCAAGGGATCCCCAAAAAGAGACCAACTTAAACAAGAAACATCTAGATACTCTATTCCACCACCACTAACAATTCCCATGACCCCTTCTGGCTTAAGCTTACAAGAATCAGCCTCTACATATGCTAAAGTTTTTGAACACCCTTCAAAGCCAACACCACTTATACCTTCACAATGTGATATGTTAACAGACTGGAGCTGACGACACCACTGTGTAAAAGCTTTTAACCCTTTGTCAGATATTTGTGAGCAGTAAGAGAGGTTTACACATTTCATAGATAGGCAAGCACTTGATAAAGTCTCTAATCCTTTATCAGTAACATTGAGACACCGATAGAGACTAATTGTCATCAATGAGGGACAACCAGCAGCAACCAGAGATAGCCCATAGTCAGTGACTTTAAAACAGCAATCAAGATTAAGTTTTCGCAAATTTGAACCATAACTTAACAAACGGGTCAATCCAGAATGATTGAGCTCACTGCAACCAGATAGGGATAAATATTCTAAATGTTGAAAGCGCCTCAGCAACCTATGGAGATGGAATGAGTGAATGTCAAAACCCTTTGTTGATAAAGATGAAGGATTTAACACGCTGAATGAGCACTGAAAATGCAGTGACCGACGGTAGACATTTTGAATTTGGAGCCATCGGTGGCAAGTCAGGCCAAATGATTCACGATCAATGCAACTTTCTAAATCATGGAAAATTATAGCAAGACAATCATCTGGGAGATGCATGATGGAGGTACCATCATTTCTAGAAAGATCTCTCATGTCAATCTTTTCAAGACTCTTCTGAAGAAGGCTGTAGTGATCTAATCTTTATGGTGAATTTTATCTGAGAGCTAGACGAAACTGGAGGCTCAAGTCCACAAAGAGTAGGTGATTCTCCACCATAACCATAACCAATATGAACCCCGCATTTACGGCAAAGCAGTTTAGTCTTTGAACGATAAAACCATGAGAAGGGAAAACAATTTATTTCATCAACCTGTGTAAATCGGCTGAGATCAACTGAAGCAAAAGAAATTGATCCTTTCTTAACAGACTTTTGATATTCAGATGCAATGTCAGATGTGATTCGATTTGAAGATGTCAAGTTCAAAGGGTATCCACAAGATCCACAACTGCAAAAGACACCAAAATTTCAAAACACGTATAATACAAATTATATAATAAAAATTATACAATAAAAAAAATAATCACGGAAGATAAGAACATCATCCCACTTCATATGAGAAAAATTCATTATACTGAGTCTGCTCTATGGCTCTATGCTGAATAGATTGTCAACCAAGTTTCTTTCGTTACACTCTATAATAAATCGGATTTATATCATATCATTAACAGCAAACTTGAGACAAAATATTACCAAATGATGTTAATTAACATGTAGTTCTTGTCTTTTAAGCCCAGACATGACCATCATCATCTCCAAGTAGCCATTTATATCTGGGTGGTTTATGTCTAGCCATTTCCTATTACCCTCCTACAATTAAGAATATCTACCTTTCTTCTACTGCTTCATTTATGATTAAAATGATCTGATCCCATAAAATTGAGCAATGTGAAGTGGCTATTACTCTTGTTCTCAAGTTTTCTGTTCTATATACAAAGCAACTTTTTTTTGCAAGTCCAATTAAGACATGTATTGAAGAGTTCAAAGGTCAAACTATCAGCATTCGCAGGGAAATCATTCAGGCATTGGCTTCTTACATAATGATTTAATGTGCGCTAATCATTATGACTGAAAATATAAGTAAAATGGATAGAAAAAAAAACTGTTGAATACTTTCTAATTAATTATTGGTAGTCCTAGGTTTCCCTTCATAATTATCAGGTTTGCCTCATGACCAATAATTTTCCATTGCTTCCTCCTGCAGCTGCACATCCCTTTTACCAAGATAGTCCTTAAACCTTAAACCTTAAAACTAACTCCACCCCGCCCCCCCTAGATTCACAAAAATGCAAGTGTCTCTACCTCTAGAACTGTTTCCACCCTTGGCCTTCTGAAACACAATATTTTCAACCCATAAATTGCAAGATCTTAACTGCCAAAGCTTAGAATCCACAACATGATAATGGGACCATAAAGGAAAACACACACATAAGAACCAAAAACAGAAAACAAAAGACACCCAAAGATACTGTGACAAATATGACTGAAGAAGCAACCATTCAGAAGCACAGCAAACTTTCACAGAACACAACATGCAATTTCATATCACAAGAGAGACACATATTAAACAAAATGCATGTCAACAGAAGTCAGCACCATGTTGGAGAAAACCAAAGGGTGTCACCAATCAGCTCACTCATTGAAACATATGAAACATATAAAACCCACCATAAGACACGTGACTCGAACCAACATGTTACGGACACAATAAATAAAAATGGAAATTTGGCTTTATTGAGGAAGCCTAACTTCAAATGGCTTTACTGAGGAAGCCTGACCTCATGCACAAGTGCCTTTTGGGATACTTGCCTTTTGGGATACTTTTCTAATCTGATCTGATACCTTTAATCAAATACCTAAAGGTTTAAATAGATAATACAAGACAACTTAAAAAATAACTGCCCACTAACAGTAGATAGGCTCCACTAATATCTATGACCTATTTTTTAGGAAAGTTAAAATTCAATTAACTACCCACTACTTAAATAACCAAACAATTCAGAAAATAATAAAATAATAAAATAAAAAAATAAAAAATCTTAACATTCCCTCCCCCTAAAAATAACTCTTGTCCTCAAGAGTAAATTTAACATCAAGTAATTGAATCATCTTCAATATCCGCTTCTCCTTCACTTTCGTCAAACACCGTCTCATCGTTGCTCTCTTCTGTCACTGCTTGGATGGTGAACAATTGTTTGCAGCGATGGCCAAGAGTGAATGCGTCGAGAGTCGAACCGGTGGAGGAGGCGCCACTGCCAAAAGATGTCGCACCGCTGGTGGGAGTGGATAAAGATGACCCTTGGTGTTGATGACTGTTATGGTCCGTCGCATATTCTGAGCAGTAAAGATGATCGTCTGATTGTGGGCCTCGTATGGTTTTTCCAGCTCAATAGCAGATGAGAGGGTGTTGGGCCGGTTAGCCACCAAGACATCCAATCTGTTGGAGAATTGGGTGAACATCTCCTTGAATTGCTCCGACAAAGACTGGACTGTGTCTTCCAATTTCGGAAAGTGTTTGTCCATGCCTGAGCTTTGATACCAATTGTTACGGACACAATAAATAAAAATGGGAATTTGGCTTTATTGAGGAAGTCTGACCTGAGGAAGCCTGACCTCTTGCACAAGTGCCTCTTGGGATACTTTTCTATTCTGATCTGATACCTTTATTCAAATACCTAAAGGTTTAAATAGATAATACAAGACAACTTAAAAAATAACTGCCCACTAATAGTAGATAGGCTCCACTAATATCTATGACTTATTCTTTAGGAAAGTTAAAATTCAATTAACTACCCACTACTTAAATAACCCAACAATTCAGAAAATAATAAAATAAAAAATCTTAACACAACACTGGACAACCCAACAACATGAAACATGCCCAATAATGATTTGATTACGGATCAGAAAATCTAACATTGAAACCATTTTGATCAGTGGAAAATTTTGAAAATTTAATACGTACCCACATTCAAAACTGCAAAAAGCATACAAATTTATATAATCTGGAAACAAGGAATGAACAAATGACCAGCAATAATCAAAACCCAGAAAAAAAAAATTACAAAAATTATCGAAACCACCACACCCATATGATAATAACAAACAGATAACATGAGGGTAGGAATCAAACCAATAAGAGACATCAGATTGGGACATCCTCTTTTGATGTCGGATTGGGATGATGATCAGCGACAGGAATTGCCATGTTCGTCCATTTTTTCTCTAATTTTGTGGAATGGAACGAGAAAAGCGAAAGAGATTGTGAGATTAGAAGAGTAGTTGCATACGTTCCTTCAACTACTCGCCTTGACTTCTCAATTCTGATCTCTACCTTGCTTCTCTCTCTCTCTTTCTCTCTCTCTGTTGCTTCCTCGCTTCTTCTTCTCCAAAGTCCACTTTTTCTACCCAAAATAAATAAATGTGGCCGGTCTTAAAATAACCCCCAAAACATTATATGTTACTTTTTTTTAATAAGTCGTGTAATTTTAGTTGATAGATAGATATAAAGAATGAAAATTATGGGGAGAAAGTACGTGGATTTTTTTTAATTTAAATTTTAAATAAAAAATATTATTTTGTGTCTATCTCTTTCTTAAAATAAGATAATTTTATGTCATTTAAAATGACAAACATTTTTCCCTTTGAAAAAATATCTATTTTTTTAAAGGATATATCCATATGTTTATAGAGACCAAAAGGTTTGATATGTTATCCGAGGAAGGATATACTTAGAACTTATTTTTGTTTATAATTTTTTACAATTATATATTTTTCATTGATTTTCGTCAATCAATAATTATCATTTATTATAAATTAATAAATAATTTGTTCGTTTGATTTGTGAAAATAATAATTAGTTTGATTTGCAAAAAATAATAACTGTTGATTGGTAGAAATTAGCTATTAAGATATGATTATCAGATATTGTAAACAAAAATAGGTTTGTAAGTATATATTTTCTCATATTGTTATGGATTTATATGTGAGACTCATTTATTATATGGCCCAATAAAGAGCAATCCAAATAAAATTTGATATAATCAAATGAGATATTCATTAAAGATATCAATCCTGTTTACCAAAAAAAAAAATATCAATCATAATACGATAGCATTAAACATGGGCTTGGGCGGTAAAAGAGGCACAGAAGGTCCAGAAATCCTAATACTCACAAGTAAACCCTATAAATAAGAAGTAAAGCCTACGGGTATGATCACTCTCTTTATTACTATCATGCTATTATTGTGCACACACATCATTCTTTGACAATCATTAGTCTATTGGGCTAGACATCTCTATCTATAGAATAAAACACATGTTATTTTAATTAAAAAATTGTTGATCGAGTGGCATCACACTGAGAATCCTCTTAGGTGTTATTATTTAAGGGAAAATATTTATTCTTTTAAATAATAGTTATTTAAGTTAAAATTAATATTTTTAAATTTAAAATTAATTAAAATATTCTCACTTTCTTCCATCATAATTTATGTTTCTCTAGTCATAAAATAATACAATTCTATCTCTTTTAAAAAGAAAAACATGACAAATGAGTGCCTAAAATATTGCTTTGGTCAATGGTTCAGACTTTCGCTAAAACAATTTTTTGGGGCCACACACCCTTTATAAAATGGAAAAAGAAAAACAGTGTTTTTGTTGAAGAAAGTTTGCAGGTTCCGGCAGAAAAACAGGTACCAGATATGAGTTAATGTGTATTTTATCGTGAAATATATTTTATTTTGTTATTTTATGATGATACCTACATTAATAAAATATCTGTAACCGAGATTTGATTTAAAACAATTTAAAAATTAATAAAAAAATAAGAATAAATATTATTTTAGTAAATGGACAGTTGATCCCAACTAATTTGCGATAAAAGTAGTATTCATGTTGATATCAAATCTTAAATAAACGATAGAGAAAACAAATTGAAATGAATAAAACTAAATTCTAAAATCTAAACAATATATTTATTACATATGCACAATTTCATTGGTTAAATACATGGATTGAATTAAACTAGATTTGATCAATTGATAGTAAAATGTTTTTATATTATCATCTAATAATTATTAAAAAAATCATGAATTTTAAATAAAAAAATAATAGACAATCTTCTTTAATGACTTGGGACATTAATGTGAAAAGATCTTATTAAAAAAGAATCAAAATTGAGTCTAATTAGATACAAATACAATATTGTTTATTTTAAACAAAAACTTATTTATCATAAACATGTTATCACACATTAATATATATCATGCCAATAGCATATAGCATATGTACCGAACATGACGCTTTATATTCATACTATCAGTTTTCCTACCCCTATACAGCTCATTATTCATTCAAATTGATTTCATCGTATAATCAATTATATTGATCCAATAAATTTTATATAACCATTGAATTAACATAATCAATCTAACAATTTAACATTTATAGTAACCCTAATTGATTATTCCAATATCTTATCCCTTCGTTCAATTGTATTTCACTCGGTTTTAGATACATGATAACTAAATGAATTCATGGTCACTAGGGGTGAAATTGGGCCGGGCCGACCTACAGGGGCCTACGGCTCGGCCTACATCAGGCTAGACCTGATCTAGTATATTTTGTATAATAGGTCAGGCTTGGGCCTTAAAAAAACATGTTTAATAAAAAAAGTCGTAGGCCCACTTTCAAAAGGTCGGGCCTATAAGACTACAGGCCGACCTATATTGTACTATTTATTTTAAATAAAATAGAGTAAGTATGCCTTGAAGAAAAAAAAAATATAAATTTAATCAATTGCAATTATTTATAACTTAATCATATTCGATTATATTTTAATAGAAATCTTACTTTATTTCTTATATAGGAGGAACCAACATCTCAACATGTTAGATTGTGTATATGAATAGATTAAAAGATTTTTGGCAGAGGTTATACTTACTACAAACATCATGATGTGTTTGTTGGATTCATGTAATTATTTTAATTTACATAGTATGAATTTGTTTGTTGGATCTGATGAAATATATATTATTTAATTTGAGCATTTTGCTTTTAAAAATGACTTAAATGCATATTGTATTAGTTTTGTTATGATTCATGATCTGTTTGGACGTTGAAATTATGATTTTTTGTGTAGTAACAGAATTTGAGTACTTTGTAAAATTGATTCATGATTCTGCTTGCAAGTTAAAAATTAACAGGCTAACAGACCAAGCCAGACCATTTGTTTTTTTCATAAACGAGTCAAACCAGACTAACAGTTAAACTCATACTAGGCTTGAGCCGGACCAAATTGAAATTTTTTGACGTAGACTTGAGTTTTTCAGAACAAAACTCGACCCAGCCCAGCCCACTTTCACCACTAATGGTCACCACTTGTAAAATGAAAGAAACCATCATAATTGGGTGGAAATTACAATCTCCTACTTCTTTAAAAGAGAGCATTAATATTTAAAAGTGAAGGCCAGAATGTGACTCTTTAAATAACCGATGTACTGGGAAGGATTGGTCGACAAAATATGAACCGAAGGCTGAATCTTGATATACCCCGGAACAATACAATTTTGTTACCACGAGATATATTTGACAGTTGTGGATCATTTGGTTGGAATGAAATTTGGAATGGGTACACTGGACGACATGAATCATTTAAAAAATAAACGTATTCGTTCTGTAGCAGATCTATTACAAGACCAATTTGGATTGGCCTTGGTTCGTTTAGAAAATATGATTCGAGGGACGATATGTGGAGCAATTAGACATAAATGTATCCTGACTCCTACCTAGCATTGACTGACTCGAGGTTAGAATGCCTTTAGAATACGTTGACTTTATTACAAAATTGATACACAGCTTATTTTCCAAGCCTACATCCAAGAATAAGAAGATAAAGAAATGCATGTTACCGTCCACATCACCCACAAGACCACAAGCAGTACTAAAAGGTAAGACACAAATAAAAAATAATGTGTGAAACAGAAAATTTTTTAGAACACATCCATCCAGGTTTAGTCAAATTTGACACAAAAAAACGCCAAAACAAGAAGTATCCAATTTTTTTATCTAGAAAATAAATTAGTAAAAGCAACAAAATTTTTCAAGAAAATGATTCTCTAAATGCAAGTAGGGATATGTTCTACATATGCATCACTTGTGATGCATACACAATATACTCTCAGTCGTCATCCTCATCATCATCTTCAGGAGCTTCAGCTGCAGAGTTGAGAGCTTGCAAGCGGGCGATCAACTTAGCTTTCCTCTCCTCATATGTAAGCTTCTTCAGGTTGTACCTGGAGAAAAGATACAAAGGAAAACTCTCAGGAATCTACAATCCGTAAGTAATATTGTAAAGTTAGCAAACCAAATATTCTCCACTCGGTCAGTCATTTAAATCTATGTTTGAATGAGGTAAGGAATGGGAAGGTAGAGGAAAGGAGTGAAAAAACAACCCTATCCCTTGTTTAGAAGATTTTAAATGGGGATAGGATTCCCCCTCCCAAGGCATCAAAGTTCTTCAACCTGAAATTTGAGCTTTTTCCTGTGGGGGATCCCCCTCCATTCCCTTGCTTACTTTCCCTTCCTTTCCTTTCCCCTCCACTTAAAATCTTCAAACCATATTTGCTCATGCCAAGCAAACAAATCAAAACAAATTTCTTAAGGATAGCTGAAATATAATAACTTACCTCTTGTGTTCCTTTGGTGGCTGCTTCTCAGATTTCTTTTCTGCAGGATCTGCACGAATGGCAGCATGAACCTTCTTGTACAACTCCTCAAGTCCATCAGCCTCAATTCCTCGCTTGATGTATTCCGGAAAGTGCCTCTGGTATTTCTCCGGTTCATCTTCCATCAAGGTCTGTAGAAAATATAAAGAGGTGGTTAAACAAATGTCTGCAAACTCATAATATTGCACTGAAAATTCCAACAGAAGTGCATCAAATAAAATCTTTGCACATGCCTTCATATAGGCAGCAACATGTCCGCCAAAGATGTATTTGCGGTGAATCTCAGCGTCAAGTTCTTTCTTCTCCTTATCAAAACCAGCAAACCTTTTGTCGCTGTGAGGAATATCCAAACCCCCATCAAGAGCTCCCTGAAAAGCATCGCAATTATTCAATTTGAGCATCCTTAAAGCAAAATCATTCACATTAGAATTGCAGTATAATATTGAGTACCTTCAGGGCACCAAAGACACGGTTGCCAGTTGTGGTCCTAATAAGACCAACATCAAGGAGAGCGCGGAATGGCCTCCTAGTATCAGCAGGTTCCACAGAGAAATCCTCTCCAGTAGCCTAATAAAAAAGGATACAACCAATTAACTTACACAGAATGAGAAAAAGATACGGAGAGATTAGAGTATAGCAAATTCATAGTTACCTCGACATTCCCCTCATATTCCTCATCCATTTCAAGCTTTTTAAGGACTCGACGAGCCAAGAGGAGTCCGGTGCAATAAGCTGGTCAGATTTTAAAATATTCAATAACAAGACAGAAAGGATGAAAGGATCGACACACGAAAATGTTGAAAGAAAATGAAAGGAGGATAAGGGATTTTCTCATAAAGTACCGGCAGCATAGTTCGTAAGGCCAATTTCAAGACCAAAGTGGGGCAGTTCATGAGCATATGCAGCAGCAAGAACAATATCACCGGCAATGCTAGCAGATATTATTTGTGCAACGATATCCTTGTTGGTCTAATTATGAGGTTAAGGTTTGTACTCACAGATAAACATCAACATATAATATAACTTCAATTTTCAAATGATAATATTTAAATGCTATGATTAACCAGCATTGACTATTAATAACTAAAATTGATAGTAATGTGGCCAGAATTTTGAATGCCAGTAAGACAAACATAAAACTACAGACTAACAGTAGGATACAAAACGAACAACAAAGCGGTACTTTGGGGTGTTGTACTTGTTCTTATCTTGATTGATTAACCTAATCCTCGCTCGGTAATCAGTCTTTCCCTCTGCAAATTTTTAGGTAAACAAAGTCATCAACAAAGCAGAGATAAAGCGCACATAATAAAGAAACACAAAATGAAAGGAGATAAACAACTATAATACCTCTTCTTCTCTTAAATTTCACTTGATATCTCTTGAAGTAAGCCCTTGATTTCTGAGCCTTGATAAATGCCTGTATTAAACATAAAGAAAAAATGGAAAAAAAATGTTGTTATTGCTAATCTCTCAAGCTTATATGGATAGCTACAAACACACACGAACCTAGTTGAATTAATATCCAGAGTGCATCAGTAATCAAAAACTAACACACAGACACACACAAAAAAAAAAAACTGAATATACTCTATAAACCCTACAGACTCGAAAATATCTCATAAAACACAGATCTGAAGAATGCAAGTTTTTCTCAAACAAGAGAACAAAATTAAAGTTCTGCCAGAAACGAAATGATGAAACATTCTATGGAGAGGATAGAAGAATAGAACAGCGAGAGATTACAGATACAGATACGCACCATTGCTCTGTGCCAAAGCTCGACCTCTTCCCCGAAGAGTTTGAGCAAATTAGGGTTTAGCAACGTCTTCTTATTGAGGTGTTGATTTGGATGGGTCGGGTAGGGTCGAAACGGTATTAGAGTTTGGGTTTTAGGTTTATTTGAGATGTGTTGGGCTCGTGGGCTAGGTTTTACAGTATTTATCCCAGTGTCTCGTCCATAACTATGTTAGCAGTGAGGGTTTTTTTTGTTTTTTGGTTAATGTTTCTCACGTACAGTTATCTCCTGTAAACAAACACGGGCTATTTGGTAGGTGTGATTTTTTTAAAATTCTGGAAAAGTGTTGTTGGGATCATTGTTGTCAAAAATTAATATAAAAACGTAAAAACTTACGTTTTTACTAGAGTGATACGTCTTAAAACACAAGTAAAAATGGTCCTTGATAAAAACTGATAAAAATGCCGTGTAAAAACGCAAAAACAGTAAAAATGTAAGTTTTTACCCTTTTTACTTAAAAGGAAAAAAAAATTACAAAAAAAGAAATTAAAAAAACCCAATTTTTCGTTTTTCCCAAATCATATGCACAATATCTTGATATCTTTTTGTTTAGATATAGGTCTTTTATAATTATGTCTTATAAAACTGCAATTTTATTATAAGTTATGCTATGAGAATCGTTTTGTGTTTTTGGATCATTGTGTGCATAGAAAGAAGTGGAATTATATCCTGATAAGTGATGATCCAAAATCTGCAGAGTGTATGAAGCAGTTAGAGCAGATTAGTTATCCATTATTTGTTAGTTATCACTGTTTATAATTTTGATACTTGGTTATCAATTATTTTTTTTAGTTTTAGATAGATGAGTGGCTCAACACACATATTCATTATGTGATATTTTTTTACATGCATATATATAATTTTGTATCTTGACCTTAAGTAGTAGAAAGTAGAAACTTTACGTTTTGTGTCGTTTCTACCACCCTTTTTCGTTTCTACGTAAAAACTCGAGTTTGACAACATTGGTTGGGATTCTAATATATCCATATTTGGTATAAGAAATGCAATTTTTTTTAATATCCAATTTACTCAGAGTTTTGATTGTAGTACAAATTATTAACTAAAATATCATCTAAAAATATCACAAAAGGGTGGTATTCCTATAATCCAGTTTGTTGGAAAAATTAAACGTGACTTTTTTATCCTTCCTTTTATCATGCCCTAGACGGAGTATTGTATACCCGATGAACAAAATAATAATGAGGAAAAAAATGACATGTGTCTGTTTTAGACTCCATGAACCAGATTTATTTTCACACTTAACTAATAACAATAAATTAATAAGAAAATAATAGTATATACCGTTAATGGTAACTAAATGAAAATTGTAACATAAATGAAAACGGAAATAATATTTCAAACAAAAAATTGAGAAACGAACACTAAATGAGTCAGCGATAACAGAGTTTTTCGCCCTAAGTTGGGCTCAAAAAATAATAGTACATACCCTTCTTGGGTTTTTAATAGAAAAACGTAAATTAAATGAAAATGGAAGATACATAAAAAACGAAAATTAATTGAGAAACGTAAACTAAATTAGAAACGAAAATTAAATAAGTCAGAAAAAGTAGAAGCGTCCCATTAATAACTATCTATCTATCAATCTATGTATAACTAGAAGACATAAGTCACTAGAGGACAAAAATGCCACATGTTTGCTTCAGACCCCATAAACCAAATTTCTTTTCACACTTAATCAGTTAATAACAATAATAATGAGGACAAAAATATCATGTGTCTATTTTATACCCCATGAACCAGATTCCTTTTCACACTTAACTGGTTAATAATAATAGTAATAAATTAATAAAAAACAGTAGTATATACCTTATGGGAACTAAATGAAAAAACATAAACTAAATGAAAACGAAAATAATATTTCAAATGAAAACTAAATGAGTCAGTAATAGCAGAAGTTTTTCGTCTCATGGGCTCGAAAAAATAATAGTATATATACCCTTCCTAGGATTTTAATAGAAAAACGTAAACTAAATGAAAACATAAACTACATGAAAAAATGTAAATTAATTGAGAAACTAAAACTAAATAAGTCAGTAATAGCAAAAGCTTTCGATCCCAAGTTGAGCTCAGAAAAATAATAGTATATACCCTTAGTGGGAACTAAATGAAAAACGTAAACTAAATTAAAATGAAAACTATATTTCAAATGAAAAGTAATTGAGAAATGGAAACTAAATGTGTCAGAGCAATAACAGAAGATTTTCGTCCCAAATGGGACTTAAAAAAATAATAGTATATACCCTTAGTGGGAACTAAATGAAAAACGTAAACTAAATGAAAACAGAAACTACATTTCAAACGAAAGTTAAATGAGCAACCTAAACTAAATGAGAAACATAAATTATATGCAATCGAAAATTAAATGAAAAACATAAACATCCATCTAATGAGTCACACCCATATCATAAGCCAAACTTGTTGACTCACCTGACTCATTAAATAAGATACACCAATATGTTCGCTAGCCAAACTTTGTGTTTCGATATCTGTTGAATGGCTGTGAGACTTGATTTCATCCGTGATCTGACACCATCTAAAGAGCAAAGGAGGACCAAAGTTAGGGTTATCAGACTATGGAGACAACCCAACTTTTATTAACCCGAGATGGGAGACAATGCAGAGATAATTTTAATCGATGAACGTGTGAGTTTTGTTACACATTTCTATTGTGCATATTAGTTTTTTTTTTAATTTCTACAACTATTAAACTTTGCTTACGAGTCCTCGTTTTTGTAATAACAAGGTGGTAAGATTTAAGGGACTGTACAGGGTTCCTCGAGGATAAGAGATCAACTGGCAGAAGATGGAATGTATCTTATACGAAATTTTGGTGTTGGCCTTAATTTTGAAAAATTTAAGCCAACTCAACATGAGTACATGTTTTCTTTTAATATGAGAATTGTTGTGACGCCGAGTGTTGATGCCAACCTTCCTAACAATGGTTTTTCATTCATGTTGAAACGTATCCTAATGACACTAGTGTGTAGTCGGTAACATCCTCTTCTATTTCTTCAATGCATTATTAGTCATCTAACGAGGAAAAAAATGTCACGTATCTGTTTTAGGTCACGTATCTGTTTTAGAACCAAAGAACCATATTCTTTTTCACACTTAACCGGTTAATAACAGTAATAATAATAAATAAATAAAATAATAATATATACCCTTAGTGGAAACTAAATGAAAAAGAAAACCATATTTAAGACGAAGATTAATTGAGAAATGGAAACTAATTGAAAATAAAAAACAAAATGAGTTTGCAATAGTAGAGTTTTTCGTCCCAAGTTGGGCTCAAAAAAATAATTGTACATACCCTTGGTTAGTGGTGTTAACGGGCCGAGCCGAGCCAAGTTTTTTTTTTTTTTTTTTTTTGATAACAGGTCGAGCCGAGTTTTGGTCTCAAATTTGTACCAATAGGGATGCTCAATGGCAGAGATACATCATACATACATTATTAAACGCTTTTAATAAAGGGGATATAAAATTTGAGTCGGACTCATCAAATTCCAACGTTTAGTGAGATGGCAGCAATATTATTGGATGAGGTCATTAACCCGATCCAATATTGAATTATTGAGTTACTAATTAAATTAGTTGATCCGAATAAATATATATAAATTTATATTATATTTAAATGGGAAAAATATCTGATATTACTTTAGATAACTTTGTCTAATATTCATCGAAACGATGTCGTTTTGGGGTTGAAAAATTAAAAAAATAGAATAATAAAGACTATTATATCCCTGAAATAAATTAAAATTACAAAAACACCATGATTTTCGCCTAGAAACGACGTCGTTTTGGTGAACATTAGATAAAGTTATATAAAGTAACTTTAGAAAAAACAAATCTTATTTAAATATACATAAACATACTTAAATACATCTTAAAAATAATATTAGTTTCAAATCTTCTAATTAAAAATATTAAATCACATACCGTTATAAAATAATGACAGACATCCTATTAAGCAATCGGATTCTCTAGACCAGTGTTTTAAAATTCAGTCCGGACATCAACTTGGTTGAGATATTTGATCATTGAGTCAGTGGGTTAATCGACTTCAGTTGAATTTCAAAATAATATATAATATATATTAAATTATGACTATTATACTCAACAAAAAAAGTGGTCCAATAATAAACATTCGAATCCTCAAATAAGAGACTTAAATTTGAATCCATTACATGCAAAATGTATATATTTTACAATTTTTACATCTTGGAATCAATTCCATTATTAAAGGCAGAAGAGAACGGGGATGTAAACATAGTCTGTTTGCTATTAGGTAGTGTTTGGTTCGGGAAAAAAAAAAATTTACTAGAGAAATGTAATTGATAGGGAAATGGAAGGAAAGTTTAAAAAAAGTTGTTTGGTACCGCAAAATATTGATGGGAAAATTGAGTTAAAAATCCTGATGTATGTTTGGTTGAAAATAAAAGATAGATGGAAAAAAAATGAAATTACAAAAGTAACCTTTTGATATTTGGGATGGAGCATCTTCTTTTGATATGGTTACAAATATGTGGGGATAATTTTATCACAGTAAAATTGTGGTACTTGTTTTCAATATTACTGATCCACATTGTGATTGAGTATATTAACTTAATATTTCATTAAAAAATGGCCCTTATAAGAAACATTGAAGTCAAACAGGCATTTGCAACAGATCCAAAACAAATATGTTTCATAGATGTCCCAAAGCTTTTCCATGGAGCTTCCTCGTGAACTCCAATTTGTGATGGACATGGGTTATGTTATCTGTGTATATGTCCTATGACTTTCATCTTTCAACTCCAGTTTGCGGCTTACAACATATCTTTGATCAACAATACCAGAAGCGAATTAACTTACTGAATGAGATGAACAGAAAGATAAATTGTGTTTTGAGCAAGAAACCTTTGCATGAAACAAACCAAAAGTTGAAGCAGCAGCTGGGCGTAAATTTGTCACATTTTTTATCCCCTTTTTCCATTTAGCCGGTTTTCCCAACAATACCATCGTCAGAGAAGGCATCCTGAACAGTGAAATTGCTCCTTGTTTACACGCATATCTTCTTAGCTGGGGAACTCAGATTGCTGGATAAATTTGAAGTTCTCTTCAACCAAACGTGGAGACCTGAGAATCCCACTTCCACTTCCATGGGATAATGACCATTTCTCCCGAACCAAACACTGCCTTATATACTATTTAGAAATTAAAATTTAGAGCAGGGTTGCGACCTTAAGATTAGCAAAAATAATATATATATATATATATATATATATATATAAAAGATTAATGGTTCTCACATTATAGGTGATGATTTTTATCTCCTACGTACATATAAAAATATGTTGGGCCCATGTGAGGCTATATGAAGAGCAGAGAGAGAAAATAATGTCTCATAAATTTTGAGGGATTTGGTCGGGATTGGCTTTCAAAGATCCTGTATTATGTAGTACGTATTTTCAGTTTTTCCTTTGATTTCAAAAAAATAATAATAATAAAATAAAAAATTATCTCCAATAACATAAGAAATAATAATCCAAATATATATATATTGGTAAAAATATTTCTGCAGCCGCAACGACAGGTGTATGGTTATGATTCCTCACATTTTATGCTTTCATCCTTTGTATGATTATGATTCCCCGCATTTAATGCTTTCAAATATATATATATATGGCAAGTATTTGATTGTTGCACGTACAACAACTGCAGAAATGTAAATCCCACACATATATATATATATATATGGGGTTTATCATGTATTATGTCATTGCATCGTTCTGTCACCCAAAACTACATCGTTTGGGATATTTATTTCCCTTATTTATTTGATCGAAAATGGATATTCTCTTTCTCTCTCTTGTTTTATTATCATTGATATACCTTTTTATGGTTATGATTTTCTTGACTAGACAAATCCTTATATCTAGTGATTGGATATCAGACGGATCCATATACACACACACACATATATATATATATATATATATAAAAATATATATACCCATATAGGGAAAAATATTTCTCCAGTCACCGGAGATAAAATTATCTCCGGTGAGCTCAAAACGACGTCGTTTTAGGTTATAAGATTAAAAAATTATAATGATAAAGACTAATATAACCCTGCAATATATTATAATTACAAAAATACCTTAATTTTTGCCCCAAAACGACGTCCTTCTGTGACTGGAGAAATCCTTTACCCATATATATATATATATATATATATATATATATATATATATATATATATAGAGAGAGAGAGAGAGAGAGAGAGAAATCAGCAGTTAATATATGATTATAAGAGGTTGTAAACGAAGATAGGTTGTAAGTATAACATTCCCCTATATATATATATATACGAGACCGGTTATACTTATTATTGAAAACTTTTACTGCTCTAATTACTAAACTAAACATCGTTAATTTTTGTCAATTCAAAGGTTATAATTTTTGAGAATTAATAATTAATTAATAAATGTAAACCAAAAAATTATAACCGTCGGATTGATGGAAATTAACGGTGATTAGTATAGTAGTAATACTTAGAAATTTGACACTCAAATCCTAACCGTTGATTTTCACCAATCAACGATTATGATTTTCGTCAACCAAACTTATTAATCAATTATTAATTTCAATAAATAATAACCGTTGATTGGAGGAAATTAACGGTTAGAATTTGGTGTCAAATTTTAAAGTTCGACATTTGACACCGATGTCAAACTTTGAAATTTGACACTAAATCTTAACATTTGATTTCCGTCAATCAATGGTTATATTTTATTGGGATTTAATAATAATTTATCAATTATTAATTATAAAAGCAATTATAAATTTTTTCATTATTAATGGTCAGCACAAATATAATATAGATTTTTCTATTAAAATATGTATTCAAAGAAAAAAAAGTGCAATATCGAAATCATGTATTAAAAAATTTAAATGTATCTTCTATTATACTTTATAAAATTATAGATGTATTCCAATTGATTTATTTTACATTAAGAAAATTTACCAAATATACTCTACAAAATATTTTGAGATATATTTAAATTTACCAAATGCATCTTTGATTATACTTTTGGGGTCAATGACCATTTTGTCACGTTTTGGCAAAAAAATTACCAGAATGCCACGCAAACAGTAAAATTTCCCAAATTGCTACGCGGCATAATTCGCTACACAGTGTAGCGAATTATGCATGCAAATAATTCGCTACACAGTGTAGCGAATTACGCTACGGCAGAACCAAAAAGTGCCATGTGTCAAAATTGTTGAAATTCGCTACCCTATGTAGCGAATTTCAACATTCTGACACATGACACTTTTTGGTTCTGTGCATTCTGACGTGGCATATTTCGCTACACTGTGTAGAGAATTATGCCGCGTGACAGTTTGAGAAATTTTACTGTTCGCATGACATTCTGGTAATTTTTTTGCCATAGCGTGTCATTTTGGTCACTGTCCCATACTTTTGTCCCCTGACGCTTTATAGCACAAGTCACTGACTAAAAATCTTGTTCAACACTGGATTTAAAGTATGGAATTTTCACCTTTCATTTTATCACTCCTTCAAATTCTTACTTCACATCTGTTTAGTGTCTAGTTTATTTTAGTTTAATTAAATAAAAAACTGTTCACATAAATAATCTTTATTAACATATTTAGTTGTAAACTAAATTACAAGATTAGCTTGGCAATAGTTGATCATCTTTGAAAAATGCATAGTTATTTTTTCTTCCTTCATAATAACTTTCTTTTTGTAAATAAAAAATTTAAAGGGAATGTAGATTGCCTCATTCCAATATGGGGAATCATGTCATTACCATGGTGAATGGAATCATGTCATTATCATGGTGGAATAAGTCATGTCATTATCACGGTGGATGTAAATAAAATTTAAAGGGTTAGGATTGGGACCCCTTAGCCTTGAGGGTACAAGTGACCTTCCGTAATGTGGCCAGAATTTTGAATGCCAGTAAGACAAACATAATCAGAAATAAAGTCGTAAATAAATCAGAAATAAAGACGGCGTGACAAACAGACGCAAAGTGGAAGGAGAAAAACAACTACAACACCTCTTCTTCTCTTAAATTTCACTTGGTATCTCTTGAAGTAAGCCCTTGATTTCTGAGCCTTGATAAAAATGCCTACGTAAAAATACAAAAAATAAATAAATTAAAAATGTTGTTTTTGCTCTCAAAAGCATATAAGAATAGCCATACACAAATAGTTGAATTACACTCCATAATGAGTCGGTAGTCAAAAAATAACACAAAAAACTCTATAATCCAATAAATTACCAAATGATGATAAAACATCAACAGAATAAATACTAGGCCCTACTACGGATTCGAAAATATCTCTCAACACAGATATGAAGACTGCAAGTTTTTCTCAAAAAAATCAACAAAATTCCAGTCCTGCCAGAAACGAAATGATGAAACATGCAATGAAGCGGATGGGAGAATTGAATAGTGAGAGATTAGAGATACTCACCATTGCTCTGTGCTGAAGCACGATCTCTCCGCCAGAAAGTGATGGAAAAGGGTGAGAGTATATTAGGGTTTGCCAATGTTTTGCTATATAAGCGATTGGTTTGGGTGGGTCGGGTCGAAATGGGTTTTAGATTTTGTCTCACGAAA
Organism: Gastrolobium bilobum; assembly: GCF_033153095.1. NCBI lineage: Eukaryota > Viridiplantae > Streptophyta > Magnoliopsida > Fabales > Fabaceae > Gastrolobium > Gastrolobium bilobum. Next base: position 538,708 of record NW_026900059.1, read on the forward strand.
AAAAATATAATATAATAAATAGGGAAAGGATATTGTAACAACCAAGTTGTATTACTACCAAGTTACTATCAATCAATCTCATCATTAGATCGATTATGTTGATCCAACGGTTATATTTATTTCCGTCTTTATATGGTCATGATTTTCAAAATGTAATATTTTATATTTATTTCCACCTTTGTATGGTTATGATTTCTTATATTTAATGTTTTCAATTTAAATATGGGGAATCATAACCATATAAAGAAGAAAATAAATATAAACGTTGGATCAACATAATCGATTTAACAGTGAGATTGATTGGTAGTAAAATGGTAGTAACACAATTTAGTTGTTACAATATACTTCCCCTAATAAATATATATATATATATATGGAAGGATCCGTTTACAAAATTTTTGTACAAATTTTTGCAAATTACACTATGTACTCCCGGGAGAACATAGTGTAATTTGTAAGAGTTTGTAAATAAAAAGTTTATAAATATAACTCTCCCCTATATATATGTGTGTGTATAGGGGAAAATATTTCTGCAACCACTTTAGATAAGGTTGTCTACAGCTACCCTTTTTTAATTAAGTATGACCGGTCATACATTAGAATTGTATTTTCTCTCTCCGCCACGTCAACCAACAGTGTATGAAGAAAGAGAAAAAAGAACTGTTTTATTGTTATAACTAAGTATGACCGGTCATACTTAACTAAAAATGGTAGCTAAAGTGGTTGTAGAATTATTTTTTTTCATATATATATATATATGGTAAGATCCTTTGACACCTCATCTTAGAGCCATTAGATCAAAAAAAATCAACGACTCTTATTTGTAAGAATAATAAGTCTTACACCAAATCTTAACCATTGATTTTCTGCATCTAATGGTTAAGATTTATTACGTCTCACTCATTAATTAATTTCTAATTCTCAATAAATCTCAACCATTGGATACACGGAAATCAACGGTTAAGATTTGGTGTAAGATTTATTATTCTTACACCGGTGTAAGTTGATCTTATCCCATATACATATATATATATATATATATATATATATATATGGGGCAGGATATTCTTACATCGGTGTCAGAGTTAGAAGTCTTACACTCAATCTTGACCATTGATCCACTTGAATCCAATGGCTCACATTACTAACAAATTTGAGCCCTTAGATATAAGTGGGATTAACGGACAAGATTAAGAGTGTAACTTACACTGATGTAAAATTATCCTGACCCTGTATATATATATATATATATGTATATATATATATATATGTTATACTTGACACCTTTTTTCTTATTACTTCATACTATCAAATCTTAACCGTTAATTTTCGTTAATCTAACGGTTATAATTTATTAAAATTTATAATTAATTAATAAGCGTAACCCAATAAATTATAACCGTTAGATTGGCGAAAATCATAGGTTAAGATTTGGTAGTAAGAGCTAGTAAGAAAAAAAAAGTATAACAAACCCCCAAGGGTAGCTTAGTTGGCAGCTGAGCTCCCAAGGGATTGCTTGGTGCAGCGATCAAACCCTGCCTCAAGCAGTTTCTTGGAAAATCTTTGGGGGCCAGAGGGTAAGCCAAAAAAATCTTCGGTTGGGGGATTAGTCTCGTCCTTTCTCCGGTTGCGAAGCTTAGTGCACTCACTGTTACAATGAGGGGCTAGCCCAAACGGGCCGTACCCCGAGGGCATGGTGCCCGGAGAAGGTTGAATGGGGATACCTCCTGGCAATATACCAAAAAAAATTGTGTCGCTCTTATTAATTAAATATTAATTCTCAATAAATTCAATAATTATAACCATTAGATTAACGGAAATCGACGGTGATTGTGTTGGTTGTAAGTGTGGTAAAATTTTGTGGTGGGAAATATATTTTGTCCCTATATATAGAGAGATAATATCAACTTGCACCAGTGTAAAAAGAATTTTAAATGTTACACTAAATTTTAACCATTGATTTTGCATATATTTGACGGTTGTAATTTAATGGAAATTAATAATTAATTAATTAATGTAATCCAATAAATTATAGCCGTCATATTTACGAAAATCAACGGTTAATACCTGATAATATATAACCTGATTGTATAAAACCTGATTAAATTTTAATGTTATCGAGCGTTTGGTATGGTATTGTATACGATAATATCCTTCAATATTTAAAAAATTAATATATTAAAATAAATTAATTTAATATATAAATATTGAAATGATATATTAGTTCTTGGGAACTGTACTTGTAAGCAATATTAATACATCAATCCCGCAGCAGGCCTAATCCACCACTCCTAGGCTTGATTAAGTTATACATCATTTTGATGTATAAAGGGATCTTGTTGTACAAGCTTATACTATACGATGGTCACACCAAACAACTGAAAATGTCATGACATATAATATAAGCTCATACTACCAGGCCTAATACATCACACCAAACAGGCCCTAAATGACAAAAATATCATGTATTTGCTTTAAATTCCATGAACCATATTTCTTTTCACACTAAACCTGTTAATAACAATAATAATGACGACAAAAATGATGCGTCTGTTTTAGATCTCATGAACCAAATTCATTTTCACACTTAAGCGATTAACAATAATAATAATAATAAATAAATAATAATAATAATATATACTCTGAATGGGAACTAAATGAAAACGAAAACTATATTTCAAAAGAAAACTAAATGAATCAGCAATAACAGAATATTTTCGTCCCAAACTAGGCTCAAAAAATTATTAGTATATACCATTAATGGAATTTTAATAGAAAAAGGAAAAATAAATGAAAATATAAACTACATAAAAAATGAAAATTGTCGGTCCTATTAAACCGTATAATAATACCTCAAGGGTATGCGCTCAGAGATATCCTATGGATAGGTATCTTGGTTGGCTTATAGCCAATATCCCCATCACTGCGCACAAGCAATAGGCTTATAGCCGAGACGTGGGTGTGTGCACAGTGTGGGCAGAAGTAGTAAATGAGTTCAGAGTATATACCTGGGGTCTTTAACCTCTTATTTATAAGGGTTACCTCTTGGGCTTGTGTAGATCTCCCAGTTGTAGTAGGATTTAACTTCCTTTCTGTTGGGATAGAGACTCTATCCTTAGCTGCCTTACTGTTTTATATTGTTAAGATAATTGGAGAATTATCCTTTAAGGGATCCTTGGGTAGGTGGTTAGGATATGGAAATATTCCATAACAGTTGCCCCCCAGCCTGGCAGTTCGGAAGCTCGGACTGCTGGGGTGCCTAAGTTTGATTGATAAGTCGACCCTACCGAGGTGCTATGATTCTGCCTCGGGTCTGGTGTGACTACCTCTTCTGGGTTTAGCCTTTTATATTGGCTTCTCTTTTCTTGAAGTCTCTGAGTGGTGAGGCGGTGTTTGCCTTTTTTTGTTGACTTTTGCCGAGGTTTTTTAGTTTTGACTAGGCTTATAGTCAGTCTTTTATATAGGCGTTCGCCTAAGTTTTAGGATGGCATTTCGTGCCTCCTTAATAATTAACCCGACTTTGCACTTCCTGGCGTTAAGTGTCGTGGTTCCAGATTTGGCTCGGTTTCGCATACCAAGGTCTCTATTAGCATGAATTTCACTTTTTGCAAAGGTGTATTGTACTTTAGTGAGCACGGATTTTCTTACTACGACTTCCCCCTTTTGGATTTTACTTGCTGCCAATGTTAATATTGGGAAGGTCTTTCGTGCCTTGAACCATTAGTCTGGCTTCGAATACCATGACTTCTCTTGTTTTTTATGGACTTAGCTTCTTTTGCCATAGTCTTGGATTCTTGAAGGAGGAGTTCGCCTCCTCCATTTTAAGCCTGAATACGTATACTGTGGCTTTTATTTTGAGCCCCGCTTCATTTGCGATGGCTTTCTTTAAATTGACTCGGCTTTTGCCTTGTCTACACTTTTGAAGGCAATATCGTTGCCTTTCTGATTTTAGCCCGGCTTAAAGTACCGTGGCTTTACTGTTGGACTAGACTTTTTGCCAGTCTTGTTTGAGCTCGATTTCGCATACCGTGGCTTTCTACTTTGAGCCACGCTTCATTAGCGGTGGACTTTTTATCTGAACCTGGCTTCTTACGCCGTGGTTTTCTTATTTTGAACCCCGCTTCATTTACTGTGGATCTTTAATTTGAGGCTGGTCTGTTGGGCCGCAAACTTTGTCATTTGGCTTTGTTGCCAAAATCTTGAATAGAATCTTGAATAGGAGCCCAACATCATATGCCGCCTCGATTTTTCTTTTATCTCAAATTGGGGTGTGATCTTTTTCCAGGATCACGATCTCTCCAAATTCGTCTTCTCGGATTGGGGTGTGATCTTTTTACTAGAATCACATCTCTCCGATTCTGTCTTCATTTTATCTCTGATTGGGGTGTGATCCTTTTATTAGGATCACATCTCTCATTTTCTGTCTTCATTTTTATCTCAGATTGGGGTGTGATCCTTTTATTAGGATCACATCTCTCATTTTCTGTCTTCATTTTGATCTCGGAGCCTGAAGATAAGGCTAAGGCTGAGTTGAAGCTCAACGCCGAGGTCAAGCTTTAATCTTGAAGCCCTTCACTGGGCTGAGTTAGAGCTCAAGGCTGAGGCCGAGCTTCAATCTTGAAGCCCTTCATTGGGCTGAGCTCGAGGCTGATGCCGAGATTTTAAACTTGAGGCCCTTTGTTGGGCTGAGCTCAAGGCTGAGGCCGAGCTTTAATCTTGAAGCCCTTCACTGGGCTAAGTTGGAGCTCAAGGCTGATGCCGAGCTTTTAAACTTGAAGCCCTTCATTGGGCTGAGCTCAAGGCTGAGGCCGAGCTAATAAATTTGAAGCCCTTCTCTGGGCTAAGTTGAAGCTCAAGGCCGAGGCCGAGCTTTAATCTTGAAGCCCTTCATTGAGCTGAGCTCGAGGCTGATGCCGAGCTTTTAAACTTGAGGCCTTTTGTTGGGCTGAGCTCAAGGCTGAGGCCGAGCTTTAATCTTGAAGCCTGAAGGGCTGAATTGGAGCTCAAGGCTGATGCCGAGCTTTTAAACTTGAAGCTCTTCATTGGGCTGAGCTCAAGGCTGAGACCGAGCTAATAAATTTGAAGCCCTTCTCTGGGCTGAGTTGAAGCTCAAGGCTGATGTCGAACTTTTAAACTTGAAGCCCTTCATTGGGCTGAGCTGGAGCTCAAGGCCGAGGCCGAACTAATAAATTTAAAGTTGAAGCCCTTCACTGGGCTGAGCTCGAGGCTGATGCCGAGCTTTTAAACTTGAGGCCCTTTGTTGGGCTGAGCTCAAGGCTGAGGCCGAGCTTTAATCTTGAAGCCCTTCACTGGGCTGAGTTGGAGCTCAAGGCTCATGTCAAGCTTTTAAACTTGAAGCCCTTCATTGGGCTGAGATCAAGGCTGATGCCGAGCTTTTAAACTTGAGGCCCTTTGTTGGGCTGAGCTCAAGGCTGAGGCCGAGCTTTAATCTTGAAGCCCTTCACTGGGCTGAGTTGGAGCTCAAGGCTCATGCCGAGCTTTTAAACTTGAAGCCCTTCATTGGGCTGAGCTCAAGGCCGAGGCCGAGCTAATAAATTTGAAGCCCTTCTCTGGGCTGAGTTGAAGCTCAAGGCCGAGGCCGAGCTTTAATCTTGAAGCCCTTCATTGGGCTGAGCTCGAGGCTGATGCCGAGCTTTTAAACTTGAAGCCCTTCATTGGGATGAGCTCGAGGCTGATGCCAAGCTTTTAAACTTGAGGCCCTTTGTTGGGCTGAGTTGGAGCTCAAGGCTGATGCCGAGCTTTTAATCTTGAAGCCCTTCATTAAGCTGAGCTCAAGGCTGATGCCGAGCTTTTAATCTTGAAGCCCTTCATTGAGCTGAGCTCAAGGCTGAAGCCGAGCTATTAACGGTGAAGCCCTTCATTGGGCTGAGTTGGAGCTTTTTCCTTATGATTTAATGACCTCCAGGTCTTCACTTGCTCCATCAAGAATTGCGACGACGAGAATCTTTGTCAAATCGTCATCTGCTTGGATCTAGAGCTCCATTCTAGAGTCTCTCGGAGGATCAAAAGCCTTTTTTGCGGTAGGATTTGTCTCCTCATATGTATGTGGTTTCAGCAATTTTAGGGTGCGCGAGGTCGCCTACAATCTCTGGCTTCGTGCTATGCCGCGCGTGTTCACCATGGATGAGAGTCGAAATTTGCCGTTCCCCACAGACGGCGCCAATGTTCGGTCTTATTAAACCGTATATTGATACCTCAAGGGTATGCGCTCAGAGATATCCTATGGATAGGTATCTTGGTTGGCTTATAGCCAATATCCCCATCACTGCACACAAGCAATAGGCTTATAGCCGAGACGTGGGTGTGTGCACAGTGTGGGCAGCAGTAGTAAATGAGTTCAGAGTATATAACTGGGGTCTTTAACCTCTTATTTATAAGGGTTACCTCTTGGGCTTGTGTAGATCTCCCAGTTGTAATAGGATTTAACTTCCTTTCTATTGGGATAGAGACTATCCTTAGCCGCCTTACTGTTTTATATTATTAGGATAATTGGAGAATTATCCTTTAAAGGATCCTTGGGTAGGTGGTTAGGATATGAAAATATTCCATAACAAAAATTAATTGAGAAACATAAACTAAATTAGAAACGAAAACAAAAAAATCAGCAATAGTAGAGCTTTCCATCTATATCTATCTATATATAACTATAAGAGAGAAGCCATTAGAGGACAAGAATATCACGTGTCTCCTTTAGACCCCGTGAATCAGAATTCTTTTCACACTTGATCTGTTAGTAAAAATAATAATAATAAATTAATAACAAATTTTAAAAGAGAGCATTAATATTTAAAAGTGAAGGCCAGAATGTGACTCTTTAAATAACCGACGTATCTACCTAGCATTGACTGACTCGAGGTTAGAATGCCTTTAGAATACGTTGACTTTATTACAAAATTGATACACAGCTTATTTTCCAAGCCTACATCCAAGAATAAGAAGATAAAGAAATGCATGTTACCGTCCACATCACCCACAAGACCACAAGCAGTACTAAAAGGTAAGACACAAATAAAAAATAATGTGTGAAACAGAAAATTTTTTAGAACACATCCATCCAGGTTTAGTCAAATTTGACACAAAAAAACGCCAAAACAAGAAGTATCCAATTTTTTTATCTAGAAAATAAATTAGTAAAAGCAACAAAATTTTTCAAGAAAATGATTCTCTAAATGCAAGTAGGGATATGTTCTACATATGCATCACTTGTGATGCATACACAATATACTCTCAGTCGTCATCCTCATCATCATCTTCAGGAGCTTCAGCTGCAGAGTTGAGAGCTTGCAAGCGGGCGATCAACTTAGCTTTCCTCTCCTCATATGTAAGCTTCTTCAGGTTGTACCTGGAGAAAAGATACAAAGGAAAACTCTCAGGAATCTACAATCCGTAAGTAATATTGTAAAGTTAGCAAACCAAATATTCTCCACTCGGTCAGTCATTTAAATCTATGTTTGAATGAGGTAAGGAATGGGAAGGTAGAGGAAAGGAGTGAAAAAACAACCCTATCCCTTGTTTAGAAGATTTTAAATGGGGATAGGATTCCCCCTCCCAAGGCATCAAAGTTCTTCAACCTGAAATTTGAGCTTTTTCCTGTGGGGGATCCCCCTCCATTCCCTTGCTTACTTTCCCTTCCTTTCCTTTCCCCTCCACTTAAAATCTTCAAACCATATTTGCTCATGCCAAGCAAACAAATCAAAACAAATTTCTTAAGGATAGCTGAAATATAATAACTTACCTCTTGTGTTCCTTTGGTGGCTGCTTCTCAGATTTCTTTTCTGCAGGATCTGCACGAATGGCAGCATGAACCTTCTTGTACAACTCCTCAAGTCCATCAGCCTCAATTCCTCGCTTGATGTATTCCGGAAAGTGCCTCTGGTATTTCTCCGGTTCATCTTCCATCAAGGTCTGTAGAAAATATAAAGAGGTGGTTAAACAAATGTCTGCAAACTCATAATATTGCACTGAAAATTCCAACAGAAGTGCATCAAATAAAATCTTTGCACATGCCTTCATATAGGCAGCAACATGTCCGCCAAAGATGTATTTGCGGTGAATCTCAGCGTCAAGTTCTTTCTTCTCCTTATCAAAACCAGCAAACCTTTTGTCGCTGTGAGGAATATCCAAACCCCCATCAAGAGCTCCCTGAAAAGCATCGCAATTATTCAATTTGAGCATCCTTAAAGCAAAATCATTCACATTAGAATTGCAGTATAATATTGAGTACCTTCAGGGCACCAAAGACACGGTTGCCAGTTGTGGTCCTAATAAGACCAACATCAAGGAGAGCGCGGAATGGCCTCCTAGTATCAGCAGGTTCCACAGAGAAATCCTCTCCAGTAGCCTAATAAAAAAGGATACAACCAATTAACTTACACAGAATGAGAAAAAGATACGGAGAGATTAGAGTATAGCAAATTCATAGTTACCTCGACATTCCCCTCATATTCCTCATCCATTTCAAGCTTTTTAAGGACTCGACGAGCCAAGAGGAGTCCGGTGCAATAAGCTGGTCAGATTTTAAAATATTCAATAACAAGACAGAAAGGATGAAAGGATCGACACACGAAAATGTTGAAAGAAAATGAAAGGAGGATAAGGGATTTTCTCATAAAGTACCGGCAGCATAGTTCGTAAGGCCAATTTCAAGACCAAAGTGGGGCAGTTCATGAGCATATGCAGCAGCAAGAACAATATCACCGGCAATGCTAGCAGATATTATTTGTGCAACGATATCCTTGTTGGTCTAATTATGAGGTTAAGGTTTGTACTCACAGATAAACATCAACATATAATATAACTTCAATTTTCAAATGATAATATTTAAATGCTATGCTTAACCAGCATTGACTATTAATAACTAAAATTGATAGTAATGTGGCCAGAATTTTGAATGCCAGTAAGACAAACATAAAACTACAGACTAACAGTAGGATACAAAACGAACAACAAAGCGGTACTTTGGGGTGTTGTACTTGTTCTTATCTTGATTGATTAACCTAATCCTCGCTCGGTAATCAGTCTTTCCCTCTGCAAATTTTTAGGTAAACAAAGTCATCAACAAAGCAGAGATAAAGCGCGCATAATAAAGAAACACAAAATGAAAGGAGATAAACAACTATAATACCTCTTCTTCTCTTAAATTTCACTTGATATCTCTTGAAGTAAGCCCTTGATTTCTGAGCCTTGATAAATGCCTGTATTAAACATAAAGAAAAAATGGAAAAAAAATGTTGTTATTGCTAATCTCTCAAGCTTATATGGATAGCTACAAACACACACGAACCTAGTTGAATTAATATCCAGAGTGCATCAGTAGTCCAAAACTAACACACACACACACACAAACAACTGAATATACTCTATAAACCCTACAGACTCGAAAATATCTCATAAAACACAGATCTGAAGAATGCAAGTTTTTCTCAAACAAGAGAACAAAATTAAAGTTCTGCCAGAAACGAAATGACGAAACATTATATGGAGAGGATAGAAGAATAGAACAGCGACAGATTACAGATCCTTACCATTGCTCTGTGCCGAAGCTCGACCTCTTCCTCGAAGGTGATGAAAACGAGTTTGAGCAAATTAGGGTTCTTATTGAGGTGTTGATTTGGATGGGTCGGGTAGGGTCGAAACGGTATTAGAGTTTGGGTTTTAGGTTTATTTGAGATGTGTTGGGCTAGTGGGCTATAGGTTTGACAATATTTATCACAGCGTATCGTCCAGAACTATGTTAGCAGTGAGGTTTTTTTTTTTTTTTTTATGTTTCTCACGTTTATGACAGTTATCTCTTATAAACAAACAGAGGCTATTTGGTAGGTGTGATTTTTTTAAAATTCTGAAAAAGTGTTGTTGGGATTCTAATATATCCATATTTGGTACAAGAAATGCAAAATTTTTTTACCAAAAATCCAATTTACCCAGGGTTTTGACTGTAGTACAAATGATTAACTAAAATTCCATCTAAAAATACAACAAAAGGATGGTATTCCAAGTATCGGTTTGTTGGAAAAATTAAACGTAATTTTTGTGACTTTTTTACCCTTCCTTTTATCGTGCCCAATGAACAAAATAATAATGAGGATAAATATCTATAGAAGTTATTAGAGTATAAAAATATCATTTAAATTCCATAAAGCAGATTTCTTTTCTCACTTAACCGCTTAATAACAATAATAATGAGGACAAAAATGACATGTGTCTATTTTAGACTCCTTGAACCAGATTCATTTTCATACTTAACCGGTTAATAACAGTAATAACAGTAAATTAATAAAATAATAATAATATATACCCTTATTGGAAACTAAATGAAAATTGTAAAATAAATAAAAACAAAAGTAATATTTCAAACAAAAAAATAATTGAGAAATAAACACTAAATGAGTTAGCAATAACAGAAGTTTTCCGTCCCAAGTTGGGCTCAAAAAAATAATAGTATATACCCTTAATGGATTTTTAATATAAAAACAAAATTGGAAGATACATCAAAAACGAAAATTAATTGAGAAACATAAACTAAATTAGAAATGAAAATTAAATAAGTCAAAAATAGCATAAGCTTTCAATTTCTATCTACCTATCTATCTATATATAACTAGAAGACATAAGTCATTAGAGGACAAAAATGTCATGTGCTTGCTTTAGACCCCATGAACCAGATTCTTTTTCTATTTTATGCCCCATGAACCAGATTCCTTTTCACATAATTGGATAAAAATAATAATAATAAATTAATAAAAAATAGTAGTATAAAACTAAATGGGAACTAAATGAAAACATAAACTAAAAAAACAAAAGTAATATCTCAAACGAAAAATATTTGAGAAACGAAAACTGAATGAGTTAGTAATATAATAGCAGAAGTTTTTTGTCTCAAGTTGGGCTCAAAAAAATAATAATATATACCCTTTCGAGGATTTAATAGAAAAACGCAAACTAAATGAGACGGAAACTACATGAAAAAACGTAAATTAATTGAGAAACAGAAATTAAATTAGATACGAAAACTAAATAAGTCGGCAATAGCAAAAATTTTGATCCCAAGTTGGGCTCAAAAAAATAATTGTATATATCCTCAATGGGAACTAAATGAAAATCGTAAACTAAATTAAAATGAAAACTATATTTCAAACGAAAAGCCATTGAGAAACAGAAACTATATGTGTCAGCAATAGCAGAAGTTTTTCGTCCCAAGTTGGACTTAAAAAAATAATAGTATATACCCTAAGTGAGAACTAAATGAAAAAACGCAAACTAAATGAAAACTGAAACTACATTTCAAACAAAGGTTAAATGAGCAACGTAAACTAAATGAGAAACATAAATAATATGCAATCGAAAATTAAATGAAAAACAAAAACATATAATGCGTCACACCCATATCATAAGCCAAACTAACTGACTCACCTAACTCGTCAAATAGGATACATCAATATGTTCGTTGGCCATATTTTGTGTTTCGATATCTGTTGAAATGGTTGCAAGATTTGATTTCATCTGTGATCTGACACCATCTAAAGAGCAATGGAGTATCAAAGTTAGGGTTATCAGACTCTGGAGGCAACCAAACTTTTATTAACCCGAGATGGGAGACAATGAATGGATGATTTTAATAGACGAACGTGTGAATTTTGTTACGCATTTCTATCATGCATGTTAGTTTTTTTTTTTTTTAAATCTACAACTATTAAACATTATGAGTCCTCATTTTTGTAATAACAAGGTGGTAAGATTTAGGGGACTGTACAGGGTTCCCCGAGGATAAGAGATCAACTGGCGGAAGATGTAATGCATGTTATACACAATTTTTGTGTTGACCTTAATTTTGAAAAATTTAAGTCAACTCAACAAGAGTACATGTTTACTTTTAATCTAAGAATTATTGTGACGCCCAGTGTCGATGTCAACCTTCCTAACAATGGTTCTTCATTCATAGAATTCAAGGATGTTGAAACGTATCCTAATGTAACGTCCTCTTTTATTTCTTCAACGCATTATTAGTCATCTAATGACTAAAAATATGTCACACATCTATTTTAGACCTAATGAACCAGATTTCTTTTCACACTTAACCAGTTAATAACAGTAACAATAAATAAATAAATAAAATAATAATATATACCCTTAATGGAAACTAAATGAAAAAGAAAACTATATTTAAGACGGAAATTAATTGAGAAATGCAAACTAAATGAGAAACAAAAACTAAATGAGTCAGCAATAGCAGAAAATTTTCGTTCCAAGTTGCGCTCCAAAAAACAATTGTATATACCCTTGGTGAACATGTTGAAGGATAAATTCTTTTAGGCAATAGCTTAAGCGAGACCGTGTTAATTCCAAGAATGAATTTTAGTCCTTCTAATTACACCTTCCCAGCAAAATTTGAACGTGAGCAATTTTCGTTGGTAGTTTGCTTTGCCATGACAATAAACAAGAGTCAATATAAGACTTTATCTCATGTAAGAATTTATTTTCCTAGACCAATTTTTACTTATAGTCAATTGTATGTTGCTCTTTCCAGGATCAAAAGCAAGAAGCGATCAAAGCTTCTCATACTCGACGACCATGATAGAGTTGCCAATACTATAACAAACATTGTGTTCAAAGAAACTTTCCAAAGGTTGAAATAAGTTAATTTGTCTTATTTGCTAAACTATTATACATTAATTTACAGAATTTGCTATTTCATTATAATATGTAATGCACATGTAATTTTATTGTTTATTTAGTTCTATTTTATAATTTTTACTTTACCACTATCCCGTGCGAAGGCACGGGTCATAGACTAGTATAAAAGTATATGAGACCAGTGAAAAGAAAACAGAGAGAAACAGAAAATATGAATCTCACATACATTTATGTGTATAAAGGAGATAAATTTGTCTCATACAATATGAATAACACAAGAGACATTTGATTTTGTTTCTAATGACCTTTCAAGATTAGTGATAGTTTCGATTGAGAGTGGATCCTCTAATGTGAAAAAGTGGTCATGTGGTAATGTTTTTTGATCACAACCATTCATTCATGATGAGATAAGAAAGAGAAAAGTATATAACTTTTGAATGAGTGGTTGTGATAAAAAACATGACCACATGACCACTTTTCCACATGAGATGATCCACTCCCGTTTTGATTAGAGTGTACAAAATTCATTTGGGCTAGTCTAGTATCTACGACGGACAATGGGCTGAGCCCACTGTACAAGCCAGAAGAATGAAATTTCAGGAGTTGGGCCCAGCCCGAGATTGCAGGCCCAAAAGTTCAGTCATCAATCCTTTCCGTCAACAATGGTGGAGGAAAAGCAGCGCCAAAAACCCTAAAACTCTGTAACCCTAACCGAAACAAAACCCTAAACCCCAAATTGAGCTCAGTCTCTGATGGCAACGTCCCTGCTGGAAATACCAACCAATGTGCTCCACAGAAAGCACAATCACCTCGCCTTCTTCTCCAATGGCGCTAGTGCAAGGAGCAGTGTCCCCATTTCGCATGAGAGGAGATCGCGTTTCTTCCCCATAGTGTCAATGACAGCCACACCGGTTCAGACTTTTCTTGAAAAGTCAGCACCTTCGCCTCAAAACACTGGCCTTCCAATAATGGTGATTAGCCATAAACGAAATTTTTCTTTTTTCTAGCTTTTGGCTCCATGTTTGAATGCCCAAGTTTATTTTTTGGTAACCCATCTTGTTAAATTACTGGTATTTCATTTTGCATTGCTTCATGAACTCTGTTCTTATGTCCAACTTGTGAGGGAGAAACTTTTTTGCATCTTAAATGAGGTTAAGTTGGACTCATGCTTATAATTCCCAAGATGTGATCTAGTTTCCCTAGTTACTGTATCATGTTATTGTGTCAATCTCTTCCATTTTTAGTAACAGTTGGTCAGTAAGTCAATGATAGGACTTAATGTTTTAGGTTCGATTTTGTAGTAAGAGCACAGCTTATAAGCCATGGTTGATAATTTTATGAATTACAATAAAAAGTAGAAGGTTAATCCCAAAAATTAGGGGTTGTTTTAATCTTATTTGATTCTAAACTAGATTCACCATATAAATATTCTCTGTTTATTCACTTCTATCTTTTGTAACATGCTGTACTTTTATCTGTTTTAACACATAATTACCGATTACTTCTACTTGCGTCATTCTTCCTTTCAGTTTTTCTCCACTTTATAATCTTTTCTTCTGGTGCCAGCTTGAACATTTCAACCCCGAGTTCAAAGCTTTTTCATTTGAGCATGAATATCCTCTCTCTCTCTCGTTTTGTGTTTTAAGACCAAGAGCGGTTTGCGATCCTATTGTTGTGGAACTAATTCTTGTTTGGGCGTTGGCTTGGCTTTAGTCCCAGGGTGTTTTAAATGGCTCCTAGACTGTAGGTAAAGTCCGGTCATATGGAACTCAGTTTGCCAACAAAGCCATACCTTGTGGTTTGATTATACTCAACAGTCACACTTTTATAAAATTTGAGTCATTACTATTAATATTTCTGATTATTCATGTTGTACTTGTTTCACTGTCTTTATTTAAAACACTAGCTGTAAAACACAGTGCAATATGCTTATATGCCTTAAACTTTATTGAGTTGTTCTATTCAGGTTAATGCATGTACTGGAAAAATGGGAAAGGCTGTCATTAATGCAGCAGAAGCTGCTGGATTGCATGTTGTTCCCGTATCATTTGGGTGTGAAGAGGAGTCTGGAAAGACTTTTCAGGTCTGTGGAAAGGAGTTTCTTGTGGATGGTCCTTCTGACAGGGAGAGTGTTCTTCTAACTGTCCTTGATAAATATCCGAATTTGATTGTCGTGGACTACACAGTTCCAACTGCAGTCAATGGTATTTATTTTAAACCATATTTTCTCATGATTGGAGAGAAGCCAAAACTTAATCTTTAATTCCTTTTCCATCTTATATATAATGTATATTATGAAATCTCACATGTGGCAAAGGAAAGGCAAAAAGTATGTTTGCATGAAACACGTTACATAGTCATATATCTTTCATGCCTTAGTCGTGATTTATCTTAAAATCAAAAAGTTTACTTTTTTTTGGTACACAACTCTACATTTTAAACATAGGAATTGAGGATACTGTATTTGACAGCATAGAATATGTGGGTTGTACTTGGCCTTCTCATTGACCAGATCTGTGTCCTGACTTTCATTTGGACTTTGGATTTTATGTTCTAGGATTAGGAGTAGTTTAGGAAGACTCTAGTAGCATTGGTGTTATTTATGAATTCATTATCATATGCAGGCAATGCAGAGTTATACTGTAAGGTCGGGGTGCCCTTCGTGATGGGAACCACCGGTGGAGATAGGGACCTATTGTATAAGACTGTTGAAGACTCAAAGATTTATGCTGTAATATCCCCGCAAATGGGAAAGCAGGTATATAAGTTAATTCCAGAGAACCTTGATCAATTTTCAATTTTTTTGATGTCTATTACACTCCTGCAATTTCTCATCTTTATGTTGCTGTACTTTTTCCCATTAGGTTGTTGCTTTTCTTGCGGCCATGGAAATTATGGCAGAGCAATTTCCTGGAGCCTTCTCTGGGTATTCCTTACAGGTAACTCTTTTGCCACATTGACATATTGGGGAGGTTTTTTTTTAGGAACTTAGTTACCCTAGTACACCTCTTGAATTGCCTCTGTTTAGTCTAATGTGAAAGTAACAAAAGTATTTTTTTGGTGGGGTGAGCGGAGCTGTAAACTGCACCATCCTTTTCCCCCATGATCAATACTTTCTATCCTCTTCCTACTGAAACTATAACTGACTTAAATCACCAAGAGTATTTTACTCAAATAGATAGATTGTATGAAAAAATGTCAACAGTTTTCAGTTGTTTGAAACTTGAACGGATAGCAGTGCAAGTAAATCAATTGCTTAAATTTCTTATTACTTTAATGGTACTGGTAATGCTAGTTCTGGGGAATACTATCCTGCTGCTTGTAATTGGAAAAAGGGGAAGTTGCAGTTACGCTGAATTTACTATCGTACTTATTGCTAAGCCAAAAGTACGAAAGATTTATATCTGAACACCGAGTAGTATACCATACCTTATGTTTCATAAACTCTTAATTTGAGTGTTTCTCTTCTTTTAATTAGGCTTCTGATGCATTCTTCCAAGATCGTAGGTATTGGAGTCTCATCAAGCCAGCAAAGCTGATGCATCTGGGACTGCGAAGGCTGTAATTTCTTGCTTCAACAAACTTGGGGTGTCTTTCAACATGGATCAGGTGTGTTAGTTCACATTGCATGATTCATTGTGGTATAGAGCCGTATTCTCTCGATTGCTGAACCTTGTGTGGGTGTGTTTTTGGTCTGAATTTAGACAAACTTATATCTTTTTTCTTTTTTTTTATAAACGACAAACTTATATCTTAGTATCAGTTGTAGTTCACATTGAGGTTTTCCTGGTTTCTAATCACAAGCCAGTTATCAGTGAATTTTAATCGTTAGGTTGTCCTATTGATTCTTAAGTGTTGTTGATATTAAGGTAACATGCATAACTTCACGTTGGATCACAATCTGCACTGAAAGAAAAATTACCACCAAGTTGCCATTCTGGTTTTCATACAGATAGCACTATTGTGGTATTTGTATTAAAAGATCTATGAATTCTTACTGGATTTTTTTCTTTCCTTTCTTCCAATGAATTTCATTAGATACAATTGATCAGGGATCCCAAGGAACAACTTGAAATGGTGGGAGTCCCAGAGGAGCATTTATTGGGTCATGCGTTTCATATGTATCATTTGACATCACCAGATGACACGTAATAATTAACATTTTCATTTCATTCTGATTTTCTTTTATCTGTTGTGACATATTTCTCCTTGTCACTAACTATTTATCTTTCTTATGTTCTGTTGCATTCAAAAATTGTTGCAGAGTTTCATTTGAGTTTCAACATAATGTTTGTGGTAGATCAATATATGCAGAGGGCACTGTTGATGCTGTAATTTTTCTTGCTAAGCAGGTGCTTATACTTCCATTTAATTTACTTCTTGTCATCAGATTATGCATATTAGTCTCTGATTATTAATGGTCTTCATTTTAAAAAAAATTAGTCTCAACAAGTAATGCATTACTAAGAACATACGACAAGTCTTAACCCAAACAAAATATATCATACCACAACACTATTACTTTGATAGGAAAGCTTTATAAGTTTCTGATAATTATAATATTTTCAATATATGGAATTCTACTATACTATGCTGTTGTTTATAATGAAATATACCATTTTAACAATTAACTGTATACAATCTTTGATTGTGATTTTATTTTATGTATGCAGATTGAAACAAAGGATCACAAGAGAATATACAATATGATTGATGTCTTGCGACAGGGCAATATGCGATGAAATTTTCCTTGCAATCTGGATGCAAGATGTCAACTGGAGAACTTGCTTAACGAGATTTGATATTCTGGTTTTTGAGAACCAAGCAATTTTCATCTTTTGTTCATTGTTCATCTCTGTCTAAGTTGAGGAAAGCTTATTGAGTGTACTATGTATCTGTGTATCGTCCAGAACTATGTAAACACTCAGTTTTTTTTTTTGGATCAGTTTCAAGATTTTTGTTTAGTTTCTCATAACCTTAATTAACCACGTCACCTTAAAATCGCCCTTTTTATAATAATTTTTCTTCAACTTTTATCTTTATGATCATTTTGTGATAATTTAGTGTTATTACGATGAAATTGAAACCCAGAAGGTTGGTCTTTTTTTTTTTGGTTCCCCCTTGAGTTCAAAAGCCTTCATTGATACATTTGGCATGCCCCCAACGCATTTGAATGACATAGCTTTCCCTCTACCTAAACTTTTTCAAAAAAAGAAAAGAAAAAAGAGAACATTCAATCAGGAAAATCAAAACAAATCTTAGTGTTAGTTTGGAATAGTTTACAAGATTGATTTTGGTTAAAAGTGGATTTGGATTAATTGTTTATTTGGAAAGTAATTTAACATCATAAATATTTTTTTATGAGTTTGGTATTTGTCATTTTAAATGACATAAGTTATGTCATTTTAAGAGAGAGATAGACACAGAAAAACAGAGATCTTGGGAGAGAGAAAATGGGTGGTTTTTTTAATTTAAAATTCAAATTTTGTGTCTGTATCTCTCTTAAAATGACATAATTTTCTGTCATTTAAAATGACATACACTTTTCTCTTTTTTTATAGTGTTAATGAACATTACTTTTAAATGTATAAGGGAATAACATTTATCCTTTTAAAGGATATAAACTTATATCTTTTTAGATCATAACCGTTGATTTTCGTCCATCAACGGTTATAATTTATTAGATTAAAATTATTAATTAATTAATTAATAAATTTGGCCCATTAATTTTGGCCCAATAAATTATAACCGTTGATGGACGGAAATCAACGGTTAGAATAAAAAAGGATATAAACTTATATCCTTTAAAAGGATAGATGTTTTTTCCTATGTATAATTACAAAAAAAGGACATGACTTTTCTTATTTAAGTATTATTATAATTGTAATATAACATCGAACTAGAGGATATTTTTTACAGTTAATACGTAAGTAGATAACCATTTATATTTTTTTCCCTAAGTAGATTTTTTTTTGTTATACGTAAGTAGAATTTAACTCACCGCAAAAGCAAGAAAACGCTGCCTCGACATTTAGGAGGTTAGACCCAAACTTTGATCTTGCATCAATTGTACTACACACGTTATGCTCTACGTTTCAACCCAAAATTCATGAGTAAAATGGGATTTTGGATTCTCAAACACTATCATTGTTGAGAAAAAATAAAAGCAATAATGCAAGATTTTGTTACTCTTATTGTAAGTTAAATTTTATTGAGTTTCCCGTTAATGCAGATAAGTTATCTGCAGTAAGCCCAATACGATGTCGTTTTGGTCGAAAATCATAGTGTTTTTATAATTTTAATTTATTTCAGAGTTATAATAGTTTTTATATTTATAATTTTTTAAGATTTCACTACCAAAATGACATCGTTTTGAAAATAAATGCAGATAACTTATCTGCAGTAACTGCAGAAACATTTTTCCTAATTTTATTTGTGTGTAGTAACAAAAGTATCTTAATATTATGATACAATTTTAATACTATTTAAAAAAAAAAAAAAGTTATCCTTTTTGTCAATATAAATCTCTTAAGTGATTTTTATTAACACTATCCAAAAAAAGATTAATTAAAAGGAAATGAACAAGAAAACGTTAAATGGAATTGAAAAGGCCCTTCCAAATAAGAAGGCCACCAAACATGATGATATTAGAAACTTAGAACGTTCCCCGAAGGCTTTTCCCAATCATTCAACGAACGTAATAAAATGTAATAGGAAATCATCACCTAAAAGTGCAGTGATAAAAGGCACATTGAAAGGTAAGCATGCTTGCACAAGTATACAAACCAAACTAACAAAAAGTCAGAATAACTTTACTCAGATATCATTAGAAGGTTCACAGCAATCATTAATACATAACCAATTATATAAATGGTTCGACAACCCTCTAATGTATAAACTAAATATCTAATCCTCTTCAATTTTACAAACCTTAAAGTTTTCAAACATTTCTCTCAAATCTAATAGAAGATACATTTTATGTCTAAACAAACTGAAAAGCAGAGAATTAGTTCTGGTCTTGATGGATTTAGACCTAAAATTCAGCTGATCCATCCCTCTGAAAACTGTTAGCACTTAGCAGTAATTTTGGGCTTGTAATATGCCAAAACTACACAATCAGCCAGTGCAATCACTGGTTTCAACCAGCTGCCACAGCATCAGCTCTAGGATTTGTATCCAATAGTTGATGCAGCTTTGCACCAGAATTTGGTTTTTTCTCACAGAAATCATTATCCTCTGCGGTTCTATCATTAGAACTGGAATTATTAACTCTTGATAGCAAGTTTTCTGTACTTACAGGTGTAGCCCTCTTGCTGTCAATACTGTTCAAGATTATCTCTTCCATTTGTCCCAGTTGAGTATTTTCCAGTTTTTCCTGAGTCAAAATCAATTAAGTACTCAGTATCACAGAATACATACGAAATGCAAAAGTATAGAGGAATAGGATGGTAATAGTACCCTTAATGTAGCATTTTCCATCCTCAGCTTCTCAGAACTTTCAGTTAATTGATTTATTTCTGATTTCAGCGACGTATATTCAGCAGCCAAGGAATCAACTTTTCGTGCCAATTCTTCAGTCTCAGCCTGAACAGAGGAAATATGAGCATTACTCATGAGCTTTTCTCTTTACCAGAATAATTTTTTCATTTTTCTTTATTTTTATTTTGTATTTTTTTTCAGCACTAAAGTACATGCAATAAATGGAAAAGCTGGTGATAGTAAAGACACTAATCAGTTTATGCCTTTTATCAGACAACTAAAGAAACAACAGAAGGTTTACAAGTCTATGAAACAAAATCGCAATAATTTATACCTGCTTCCTCAGCCTGGACCTTCTAGCAGATTCGCGGTTTGATTGTTTCCTCCTCTCACGTTTCTGTTCACGCTCAGTCTAAGGAATTCAAAAATACCCACATGAATTACTTAGTGATGAGGATACTGCAGCATTATTAAAATATGATTCCCAAGCATCTCTATGGTACTGCATATGATCTGAACCATTAGGATGAACTATAATCCGACCATACCTGTAACCAAACTTCAGAAGGCAAAACTCCACTAGGTTGTGTGCCACTTGAGGAACTTGTCTTAGAATGAACAGTCAAAGGGTTCCTCAGCTCCAGTGACGTGGTCATTCCTGAAGAAACTACAGATTCAACTACTTTTCCAGCAACACTGGCTAGGGTAACTGGCATCATCTTTTTGGAAGTTGTAGTCTCTTTCAAAACCAGACTATCTTGTATCTCAGTTTTCCCTTCTCCATCTGCGTGTAAAGTTGGGAAATTTATAACCATCAACACATATTATATTAACAACCTAGCTCCTAAAATTAATACCTTAAAGAGTTAAGATACTTGTGGATAAATATTACATTCTGCACGTAAGTATGACATTTTATTAATAATTGCATAAATAGGACACCAAAAACATGATATTATAAAGTCTGAAAACCAGGTAAAAGCCCATCTTAGTATCACATTTGTCAAACTAATTAGAAAGTTAATAACGTAGGTAATTTCACCTAACTGTGCATACACAATAGGATAATATCACCATGTGTACAGTTATGACACTAGAAGTATAATTGTGATCCAGGACAACTCTATTGTTCATCAAGAGGTGGCAGTGAATAACAGAGTCATACCAGTGGTTGGGGTTCTCTCACTTCTTCTTTTTCTTCTTGTTTGATTAGCCTAAGCATAAAATTGGCAAATAACATAGTTTAATGATTCAATTGTCAGACCATTACAAATAAAATAGCCAATTTGTGCACATGGTCAAGAAAAAAGTTAATAGCAAGAAAGTTCTTACCCTTGCAGTATTGCCATCACTTCCATCGCTGGAACCTTCAGTATCCACACTGCTTATATCATAAAATTATACAGTTATCCACATGAACCAAATAGATTAAGCAATTCATGGACCAATCTTCTACATGGAGGGAGAGGAAGTAGAGTTTATTCAGATAATAATCACACAGAAAGAAAACAGATCAACAAACCTCTGTGACAGCCTGTTTTCAGCTCCACGCTCAGCACTCTCAGCATTGCAATTGCCTATTGACATAGCAAGCCCGTCAATCCCTTTCAATTTCTTCACTAAACCCTGATCAGTATTTCCAGATAATTTGGTTGGTGTCTCTATGCTTGAAGGAGTCCCAGCCTGCATCGTTTCAACAAGTCAAACCCATCACAATAGATAGCATACAGGGAATCAGAAGAGTAGGACCTAGGAAGTGATCTCAGAGATAATCAAAACTTACAGCAGGTGAAGATGGAACTCCTTGACCATGTGAATGTGGCCCCTAAATTTTACCAATATAATTCATGAGTACATGGGAAAATTTTCAATCACAAAGGTACGTTACATTAAGGAGATTAAAGAAAGGTTAATAACCGCTGAGATACACCCGTGTGTGTGTGTGTGTAATATGATTATTTTTTTTATATGATATTATGATTGTGAAAGAAAAAAAATATGAAATATCAAAAATGAAATTGGAAGAATAAGAGTTGCTTTTTGATTATTTCAGGTAGATTGTTCAATGTTAAACCGTTATTTCTACTGAGAAAACCCTTATACACTACAATAATAGATAGTATGGTAGAAATTGATGAAATATTTGATAAATGGATTCAATTTGTCCTATCCCTCAACCAAATTCTTATTGAAAAACTCCTCTATCTGTTGTGGGTCGAGGACCACAAAATCAAATTGGAAGAATGTAGACTTACAATAGCAACTGCAGGGTGAGTATAAACCCCTCCATGTGAATAAAATGCTGCATAAGGCGGCCCATAAGGTGGCATCATAGGCTGGAAGAAATGATAATTTAGCAAATTATTCATCCCTGCCATCTAGGCAAAACATGCAACAACAAAAAAACACACACAATGGTATTCGTAAAAGAAAATAAATGATTCATTGGGCTATTACCTGTGGTGGCCCCCACATGTATGGGTGAGGAGCATGACCCGAAGCCAGAGCTGAGTTGTAGTATGGTGGAATGTTGACTCTTGACCCATAATATGCCTGAAGATATAGTAGACACTTTTTAAGTCACCAAAAGCAGTTTTTAGTGGGCAATTATTTTCAAAAGAAAAAGCATTTAGGGCCAATGTAAATTCCATCATAGATATTCATAACCCAACCAATCATGAAAACCATTAGCAACGTGATGCAGAATTACAACATGATATTAATCAGTTAATAAATATTGATATTATATAGCAACTCACAAAATAAAAGATAATACAACGCAACCTGGAATAATACTATACCTAATACTTCTATTCTACAGTGAAAATGGTTGACAATTTGCAAAATGGAACAAAATAAACAGCTTTCATCAGATCATTTGTTCAAGAATAGGTAAAAATGAAAATACGTAGACAATATTTTTCAAATAAAAGGTAGCTAATGTCTTCCCAGGAGTAGGTAAAACCAGGTTACTGACTTCGAAGCATGAAATAAACGGAGATGATGAGGATAATGTTTCTCTGATTTGTAAATATCAAGACTTAGCTTATAAAAGTCTTAAAAAAGAGTAAAGTAGCTAGTAGAAATCCAATAAAGTTGGTGATTTGTAACGGATAGATTTAACCTAGTCATTAATGGTGACTGACTAAGAGAAGTAGCAGCTTAAACTACTACAGTCTTTTTTTTTTTTTGGGATAAAAATAAAACTAAAGTTTGAGTACAGTTTTTTTACTTGAAAGTGAATTTAGATAAACACTTAATTACAATGAAAACTTCAATTATAAGGTACAAAGGAAATGAAGGAAAAAAATAGGTAACCTGCATGGCGGCCCAATCAGGATAGACATGAACATTTGGCAGGTTGGTCTGATCCTGTCAATATGGTAACAAGAACAATATTTAGGCATAGCCTTTATAAAATGTTTCCACACACATACATACACTTTCTCAGCTTCTTACAGTTATAACAGGTGAAGAAGGCTTTTCATTCTTAATGGATTTCCCTTCCTCACTATTTCCCATGAGGTAAGCACTGAGTGGAATACTTCCTGAGAAATTACTCAACTGCATTAAAAGGTGCAATGTAAGTTATTACAGCGAGAAAACGATGCAAGGAAGACAAGTCCAGGAAGAGAAGTCAAAATTCATAAACCAAGGTTCATGCACTTCAGAACCTACTCGTTATACCGGCACAGCATAATCTTATACTCAAAAACTGTAAACAGGTTATAAAGGCAAGAAAAACAAAGGAAAAAAAATAAAGGAAGAACAATTCCAACATTTCTAATTATTGTTTCATAAAGAAAACGACAACATATATTACAAAATAATTACATTGAAGGTGTGAGAGAGGTTGTAGGCTTCTAGCAATAGTATAATAGCTAGGAGAAATTCGGTTTTACTCAGTTAATGACTACACAGGAACAGACAACATATATTACAAAATAACTTCTTCTGTTTGACACTATGACTTTGTAAACTACTATAAAGATAGCATCATACAACTATTACAGTTTTCTAGCCAAGGACCACAAACAAACCGAAATCAAAGACTTAATATTACAGTCAACGACAGAATGGTAGAGGGTCAATTATGTCTATTTACTACCCCACAAGTAGCATAGAAAGCGATGGACACAAATTGAGTATAACATAATCAAACCAAACCAAACAGGACAATCCGGAAACTAAATGACAGAAAAGCCCTTCAAATCAAAAACACTTTTTTTTTCCATTTTTCTCATGGTGAGTCATTGACTAATGAAACTTCTGAATTTGCTACCTGAACCTCCATAGTTATAATTTACAGTTTCTAATCCTGATAGCATACAAGTTTGAAGATAGCTATATTAGATATAGGAAAACTAAATTTTAAAAAAATTACCAAATAAACATAAAAAAAGTGGAATCAAAACACAGATAGCATACAAGTTTGAAGATGTTAGCACATAAAACACGAGATCCCCTTGTTTGGTTAGCTATATGCAAAGATTATGCTAAAAAAAAAAACATAACACAAATTTACGCTAAGCTTCGGTTTTCGGTGTTTCCACAAACCAAAAATTCAAACTGAACCAGATAATTTCTTCCACGGTTTTCCCTTAATCATAAAACTGCAAAGTTCCATAAATTCAAAATCAAATCTTTCTGCGGTTAACTCCAAATTCCAAACTACAAAGCACCGAAATTCCACGTACCTGAAAAATATACCCAAACTCTAGTCGTCACGAATAAAAAAAAGGAACAACGATAACCAATCCTCGTAGCTTCGAACTATCCTCAAATTAAGGTTTCGTAAAGCAATTACGCAACTTCTCTCTACTTTCTCTCTCTAAAAAAACGAGGGAAAGAGCTTTGCTTTGAGAGAGAGAGACAGCTAAAGAAAGGGGTGGTGAAAAAGAACGAGGAGGAGAGAGAAAGAGAGAGACAGCGAAGGCAATTTCCACGTCACCATACACGTGTCGTATGTAGGAGCTGGCGTATGCGTACACCGGATATACGATTATGGTGGTTGTTGCGCTGGCTATTTATTTATTCCAACGTCATCGGGACCGTACACGTGGTAATTGTTTTACGAGGTACAACCCACTAGCCCACTCGTCATGTCACATGTGAGCTTATGAACAAATCTTAAATGTATGAGATAAATTCAATTGGGTATATTTTTTATTAAAAAGAAAAAAAAATTCAATATGAGGGGAAAAGTAATTTTCAAAAGTAATGAATTTTTTTCCATTAGATACATGTGATGTGATACACTAAAAATTTGTTAGTGGGCTTCCATGATCTTTCAGATTTAAAATTATTTGTTTGATTACTTATTTGGGAATTATTAAATACCATAAATAAATATTAAAAGAAGTAACGTACCCATGTTTTTCTAAAAAAGTATTAATTACACTGCCCTTATATTTTTACGTTTTTTACACCTAAATTATAAGTGTGAACTGTGAAGAATATAAAGTAAATTAAGATATAATCGTATCATAAAAACGTGTGTGTTTAACATTGTTTGCTTTCTATGAAAATCGAAATAAACTAAATTTTATAGTTCCTTTGGAATCCACGGGTAGTGATTTGGCTTTTAGTCTTCTGACGCGCTATGTTGAGAAATTCTTTATGTTCTTCAAGGATTAAGAAATTTGTTTTAACTACATTCTTAATATAATATATGAAATTTATTAATCTTACGTTGCATGAGATAATTATCTCATGCAAATTATCTCATGCAACAGAGATAAGATTGTAGGTTCCACTACTTTTAAAAAAATAAAATAATGAATCTAACTATTTTTGTCTCTATTGCATGAGATAATTATCTCATGCAACATGAGACAATTATTTCCTATATAATATTTACCGTGAAATATATAATGGATCAATTCTTTTTATATACATATCTCAATCGTTAATGGGCGAAAATTAATGATTAGTATTTTTAATTTTATTAATGATTAAATAATATTAATTAATTTGTATAACTTCTTAAATTATAATCGTCGGATGCATAAAAATCAACGATTGAGAAATGACATAAGATTTATTAGTCTTACACCGATGTAAAATGTTCCTTATCCTCTATATATATATTTAATGATATAAAAATATTTCTTACTCTCGAGATTACTTAAAATTTTGTTTGCAGGCCTGGTTCTGAGGGTTTTATTTTCTATTTTGATTCGTTATATTAAAATCATATTATCTTTTGTGTTTTTAAATAATTACGATTTAAGATATTTTCATATGATTCCTTGTGTTCACTTAATTTCACTGAAAAAAAAAAATTCCAAAAAAAAAAAATTCACTGAAAAAATGGGAGCGGAGAAAATAAAATTCGGGACCGTATGGTCATAAAGACTCATATACCATAATAAAGAATCATATCTGTTTAAGAGATTTTGTATAAAAATTATGAAAGGTATCAAATACTTTCAATTTTAAAAAATATATGACTATATTTTATTACATTATTATTTTACGCTAAATACAAAGAGATAATAAAATTAATATTTGTTCACCAAAAAAAAAAATCAATATTCAACATCTTCTTGGTTTTTAAGAGAACAATCAATATTTGAAAATTAGTAAAAAAAATTCAATGACAATTATTTTGAAATGTAGAGTGTAATGCATTAGGACTATGTTGAGATTAATAAAAATAAATAAAGTAAATAAGAATGAAACAAAATGACATTAATTGTCAAATGTTTAAATTGTTTAAAATACGGTGAAATCGTGCAAAATTGTAAATTCCATCAGATCTCAGTTCCTTTTTTTATTTTTTTATTTAGAAGATATAAGATGAAATGGTTGATTATTTATTAACTTTTATATATTCAACTTACTTCTTAAAGAATGAAATAATTTTTGTCTTAATGATAATATGATAATTTCATATATTTTATCGTGCGATTTTTTTTTTTATTTCAATCTAAACTAAGTTTGTATGCAAGATATTTTCTTCTGATGTCTTTATCCCTTTTGAGAGCTTTAGCTCTACCCTATGATTATGCTACGGAATTTTAAAACATTTTTTTAAAAGATAAAGATTCGACGGAAAGTTATCAGGTGGCGAGATTTTCTTAATGGCCAGAATATTTATTTATTTTTGGTTAATAAAATTTAAGTGAGATTAAACACTGATATCTCATTAGAATAATAGATGACCACTCAATCTCTTTGAGAATTTTTCAAAAAAATTATATATCATCAATCAATAAAGTGGGGACAATGGCCAAAGTGCCACTATTGGCAAAAAGAATATCAAAATATCACGCCAACAATAAATTTTGTCAAAATATCACGTTGAAATACGTGTGCAAATATTTCGCTACACAGTGTAGCGAAATATCCCACGTCAGAACCAAAAATGCCACGTGTTAAACAGGGAGGATTTCGCTACACAGTGTAGCGAAATTCTCCCTGTCTGACACGTGACATTTTTGGTTTTGTACATTCTGACGCGGCATATTTTGCTACACCGTGTAGCGAATTATTTGCACACATATTTCACTACACAGTGTAACAAAATATGCCACGTGATATTTTAACAAAATTTACTGTTGGCATGACATTTTGATGTGTTTTTTTTCCAACAGTGACACTTTGACCACCGTTCCCAATAAAGTGCCTGAAGTTCAAACTCACACCTTTAAAAAATATGAGTCAAACCCTTAGCTATTTATGTTGATCTTTGTTGGCAATGACCAAAAATTGATTTGTTGAATCCTTAACTCCACACTAAGTGAAGCATTAAAAAATATTGAAAAATACTAACATCTAAAATAGTATTAACAAATTATTTTACTAACGTAAACATGCTATTTAAACATATATTTCAAATAAAAAATGAATTAGTGTTTTCCATATTATAAAAAATAAAATTATCTTAAATATATAAAAAAGTATATGGGTGTTATATTTATATATGTATACAAAATAAAATATCTTCTACAACAAGAGAAACGATAATCCAAATGAAAAATCACGTAAATAAGAAACCATAGTAAAATTGGAAAACAAACCTTTATAGAAAATATAGGATAGATCGATGTCATACCTTGTTAAACAGACAAATGTTATAAGGTTATAACTTATTTTTAACCCCCACCTATAGTAATTATTTTTTGTTTTCAAATTAAAATTAAATTAACCTTTCTCTTTTGATGTTATTTTTATAATTATTAATTTAATTTTGATAAAAAAGTAGATGTAAAAAATTATTCAATTAAAATTCTTGCAAATTGAAAACTTCGCAGCAAATCGATTAAGTGGCGCTAGTTGAAAGATGAAGGACATGCTGAATCAAAACCAAGCAATTAAGATGATGAAGTGGCGGTGGCTCGGAAGAAAAAACATTCACATGTCAGTAGCTAGAAAAACCAAGAAATCAGAAACCACCAAGGTCACAAAAAATTAAAGGGTTTTATATTTTGATGTTATAGGAAATAAAATTATCTGCTACACATACATAAAAGTATATAAGACTTATATAGGGTCATGTGAATATGGCCCTCACACACTGTTATGTGTGTATAAGAAATAATTTCATCTGCTATAATATGAGAGATATTAAAATCAAATTTAAATAATGCTTTCAAGACGTACAATAATTCAAATGAAAGGATTTTTAGGATGTGTAAAATAATTTAACTGAATTGATCTGAACCAGTGGCGAACTCAAAAAAATTTATTTATGTTTGCAGTCTCCTACGTTACCCGTACTATGTGGAAATAGCAACGTAATTTCATTATTTAGTGAAAAAAATAAAATAAAAATAAAAATTATTTAAAAATATATATATAAACAAAAAAAAACTTCAGCTTAACATAAAATAATAATAATCAAGAGTCAAATATAAATAATTAAGTTACAGTGTGACCAAAATCTCATCAAATGACTTGTACAGAGTATGTAGGAGTGTTGTAGGGAAGCCAAAGGATCTATCAAGATCATGGGATGAGGCCTAGTGCAAAGACAAAGGGAAATGATAAGTATATCAAGATTTGACTAGGGCACTGGAATACTCATTCTTCAAGCAATTTTATTTGGATTTGAGAGTTCGGCGGATATAATCATAAGCTAACATTTAATACTTATTCTTTATATATATCCACACTTCTTTACACTTTCGTACCATTATTTGAACTCTTCCTCCCAAAAAAAAATTTGTATATGCACTTGCAGACAATGGCACAAGTGTAGGTCCGTCGATGAATTGAAATAAACTAAATTGAATGAAATTGTATCTTTTGAACTAGTTTTGAAAATTGATTTAATTTTATAAAACAGTTTTAAAATTAAACTGAACCAGACGAATTGATTAAAAACGGTTAGGAAATCAATTCAAAACTAGTTCAGAACAGACTTGCATATCCGTTCTGAACTGGTTTTGAAATATAAACAAATTTTGAAATATAATTACTTCTGAATCAGTTTCGAATAATTTCCTAACAACATCAACAACACATTCATCCCAACTAATTAGTGTCGATGGTGGATGAACTAAAATGAAGGATACGAAGAGATTGAAAAAAGAAAGAAATAAAACTTAAGTGTGTGTGTGTGTGTATATATATATATATATAAATATATATAAATATATATAAATATATATAAATATATATATATATATATAAGATAGGTTCCCTTAATATCGATGTCAATCTTTGAAATTTGACACCAAATCATAACCGTTGATTTCCGTCAATCAACGATTATTATTTATTAGGAATTAATAATTAATTAATAAGTTTGATTCTCAATAAATGATAATCTTTGATTGGTGAAAATCAATAGTTAGAATTTGGTGTCAAATTTCAAAGTTTGACACGGGTGTCAAAGGATTATGTCTGTATACACACACACACATACAAGTAAAAATAAGAAAAGATGGGTAAAGGGAAAAACGATAAAATAAAAGAAGGGAAAAATAAGGAGAATGGGGAGATAAAGAGAAAAAATGACTAAAAATGGACCATCTAGAACGTAGGAATAACAACGGGTCTAACCCTCTACTGTTCTTATAGTTTTTCTCAATTTCGCCCCAAGACACATTGTCCGTCAAACTATATCCCACTCCATCAAGTCTTATTTTACTACCTTATCCCAAGTAAGTTTTGGTATGGACCATCTAGAACATAGGAATAATGATGCTCACCGGCAAATGTACCGATCGCACAAGTAATACAATGATAAGAAAAGTATCGTCTCCACAGGGATTGTGATCGAATATCAAATAATCGTTCCTTTTAAGACGGGAAGAGTTCAAATAGGTGTGACAAATATTGTTGATTTGATTAAAAATAAGAAATAAAAGCAAGAACGTATTTCTGGAATTTTTGTGATGAATAATAAAAAAAATAAAAATAAGGATTGATTTGTAAAGGTATGAGAAAGCATTGTAGATAAAGTGCACTCACCAATTGATCCCTGCTTCTTACTCTGGATTGATTTACAATACTCATTTATATAATGACTCAGATAAATTATTATTTAAAAATATTTAATAGTTAACCCTCAATTCCTTGCAAGGTTAACCCTTTAATCTCAATTGGAACCCCAATTCCTTACAATGTTCCTCATGGCATTAAGCAGCGAACCCAATAATTTAAGCATCTGCAATCAAATATACATATATTCCTAGCATGCATATAAATTGCTATCCTACAACCTTTCAAGATCAAAATCCCAATATTCCTATCTAGGGTTCTAACCCTCAAACTATCATCAACTATTAGATTGATCAGTTCTAACAAAGAAGACATAAATTACGTACAAGGCAGAGATAAAGATAATTATATAAACGAATAATTATAAACCAATCTGTTGTAACAAAGGGTTCACATAACTACAATAAAAAGAACTTAGCCAACCATTGTCATAGCTAAAATATCAATATTCAACATGAACTGGAAAATGAAAAGGGGAAGAAGAAGATGAACTAGATCATTGCAAGACTCTCTCTCTCTGCCAGAGGCACATCAAATAACAACAGGTCTAACTCTCTACTATTCTCATAGTTTTTCTCCATTCCTCCCCGAGACACATCGTCCATTAAACTATATCCCCCTCCATCAAGTCTAATATTACTACCTTATCTCAAGTAAGTTTTGGTCTCCTTCTACCACTCTCCGTGTCGAGCTACTGGTTTGCTCTTATTAGAGCATTCAGGGGTCTTCTCATTACATGCCCAGACCACCTCAATCTATGTTCTCTTATCTTTTTAGCCACCGGTACTGCTCCTACCTTTCGTCGAATATCTGCATTTCTTATCTTATTTATTCTCGTATAACCACACATCCACCTTAACATCCTCATTTATGTTATTCCCCTTTTATGCTTATGTCACCTATGTGTTGGCCAACATTGAGCTCCATATAACATTGCAAGCCTTAATGTTGTTATATAAAATTTTCCTTTTAACATAAGGAGGATTTTATGGTTACACAAAAATCCAGATGCACTATGCTATTTCATCCTATGTTGCACTGACATTGACACGGGACATGGGACACGACACGTTAATTCTAAAAAATGTCATATTTCGACATACCTGGACACGTTTTGATATTAAATAATAATTTTAATATATACAATATAATTTATATTTAATACTTTTAATATATACAATATAATTTATAACAGCTCATAATAAGTCATATAACCAATCAAATATTCAAATTTCATAACATAAATATAAATATAAATAATTTTTCGTACCTTGTTAATTTTTCATGTCAAATTTCATAACAGAAAAAAAATTGATTTATAAATTAATTTTTTTTATGCTTAGTTAATAAAATAAAATCAAGATCTAAAAAAAATGTGTCGAATGCGTGTCGGAGCGCTGACTGCGTGTCGGAAAAAGTTGACTAAGTGTCAAAAAATGTGTTGGAGCGTTGACCGCGTGTCCAAAATGTTGATCGCGTGTCGGTGTTCGACACACATTTTTTAAGAAAATATGTGCGTTCGTGCTTCGCTGATTTCATCCACCTTGCTCTGATTCTATGATTTACATCCTCATCAATCTCTTCATATTTTTTCAAAATGGATCCCAGATATCTAAAAACATATTTCTTGAGTACCTATTGACCAAGTAGATGCACGAGATCCTGATCTACATCTCTTATCAGAGAAAAATCACACTTCATATACTCAGCCTTACTCCAGCTTAACGTAAATTATTTAGACTCCAACATGTTTTTCCACAAAAAGAAATGGTTTAAAGTTAACGTGAATCATTTCCAAACAAGTTATGAAAAAATAAATTAGTTTAGTTCGATTCAATTCTAACAAATAAATGGTTTTGGGTCTATCCATATTCAATCTTTGGAAGGTTATATCGTTTCATGACGAATTGAATGACCTCACGTGTGTGCAGGATTATCTCATTTTGGTAAAATGCTTTTTTAATAGGCAACCCAACACATAATATTAGAGTTTAATTGATGGACATTTGAAATGTTTAACTTATCATAACAACATATTAAATATTATATGGTTAGACATCTTGAATGTCATGAGTTTAATATTTGATATTGTTCGTAAATGTTCACCCAATGTGTGATTGATCAATATGGGATTTGTACGCTCATAGGTATCTATAAGAGAGATACCGTAAAGATGTATGAATCATTGTTACGTTAAATGGTACGATGTTAGCCAAAGCATGGTGTGTGTGTGTGTGTACAGTGATGACAGAAGTAAAATGAGCCAAAAAGTGTGTATTTATAATGGGTTACCTGTTTGGGCCTTCATTTAGTTTGTCGTGAGATTGTTATGAGGTCATATCCTATTGTTAGGATTTTGACTTGAGTTCCTCTATTCATCACTACTAGTATGCTTATCCATTTGTTAGGTTGTTGGGATATGGACCCACATCCTGGTCCATAACAATTGCCCCCAACACTGTAGTTTGAGAGCTCGAACTTTTGGGGTGTAGAGGTAAGCGGAGAATCTCGGCCATACCGAGCTGCTAAACTTAGCTAGGGCTTTGGTTTAGGGCTGAGTTGATGCATGTTTGCCGAGGTTGATCTCGTATTTGGCCAAGGTATTTTAAGATCTCCGCTAAGATCGTCCACATACCATGGGCCGACAAACGTCTATGCCTTGAGCTCGACAGTTCAGGCTGGTACTGAGCCCAAGTAGGATTTCGAGCACGTATACCGTGGTTGAGGTCGGACATCCACATGATTGCTTCTGACGTGGTGAGGGGGTAGAGCTTATATCGACACTAAAGCCTGAAATGCAATCACGTCAGCCTGACTTTCCATATCTTTGTTGTTTCTTTGCAGTTCGTTAGTCCATGTGTCATATATCAATTGTTGGTTCGCGCATCGAGGCCTACACGCCACCCTTACATTTCGCACACAATGATAACTTGAATTTAATGTGTCTCATGAAATTATCGTTTTACCCTTGGCTTTCAACTTATCGCGCAAAGGGTCACCTCATTTCACATCTATCCCCTTAGGTTTACTTTGAACCTTATTCACTTCATTTTTAACTTCCTATAACCAACTGAGTTTCTAGTTTTTTCTTGTCTGGGTTTGTCTTTGCTTATAGGCTATAGCTTGATCAGAGGTCTTTCCCTGCTTGCCTTCGTCTTCCTCCCCAAGGTATTTCTATACTTTCATTTCCCTTTCATATAGTCTGTTGTTGTTTCCTTTGGTACTTTCTTTCCATTTTCTTGGCATAATTTCAAGGACTTTGGGTGTCCTTAGTAATTTCTTGAAGTTTAGGATTTTAGTGTTTGAAATTTTTTCCCCTTCTTTTTGGACTGAAAATCTTAGTAGGAATTTACCACCATTTGATTTGTAGAAGGAGGGTGGTGAGTGACTTCCTAGGTTTAGATGAGAACGATGGTCAAGGTTATAGTATGGCCCCTGGCCAAGATGGAGACAGTCGAGGTCCCACTAAAGAAAATAACTTGGTCCAGAGATTGCCCAAAGGGGTTCATTTATGGTTTTGGGGTAAAGATTATACAGAGGAGGAGAAACTACAGTTGCTCCTCCGTAGTTGCATAGGCGGTGGAAGTGAGAGGAGGCTCGTCTATTCTGAACGAGGTTGAGGTCGTGCTGCATCAACTAGGTTCCCCTTGTATTGGTCCCAAAGGCATTATCATAAAACTACTGGCCAATATCAGGCCTCTGAGCGACTCATAGACGCAGAGAGAGCAGCCTTCAATACGTTAATGACGTATGTTGAAGATAACATGATATTCGACTTAAGTCGATTTGTGATCAAATTCGAGACCGACTTGGATGTTGAATTTAGTATGTTGCCTTGGCTTTAACCGGGTTGAATATTTTCCTTATTATCGTGTTTCTTAACTTCGATTTAATTTTGCAGCGTGTATGACGGGTCCCAATTATCGCAAATTTATCAAGAAGACTTCAAGTAAGTGGAAATCGGGGCCCACCAACCCTGTTGAAGAGACTCCAAAGAAGAAGATGCTTGAGATTAAGGAGAGGAGCTCATATGACGGGGTTGTTACTTCCCAGCGAGCTGTTGCGCCCCCACCTCCTCATCCTTAATTTGGGGACACGATGTTCCTTGAGCTTAGGGAACTTTGGAAGGAAGGAGTTTCAGACAATTTTCATGTTGTGATGAGGTTGCCTCCCTAATTGACTGAAGGCTCTCCTCTCAAAGCTAACATGTTGGCCGCTCTAAATTGGATGGAGGAGGAGTCCTTGAAAATAACCTCTCTGATCCAATTATTTCAGCTACTTCATGTGAGCTACAAGTCATCCAATTCCCTGAGTGCGACACTTTCTCTCAAAGTGGATGAGCTCTCTAAAGAAAAATCTGGTTTGGAGGCTGAAATTAAGACCCTCAACGAAAAACATAGCAAAATTGAGGGAGAACAGAAGACCTCTATTACTTCGGCTGAGGCAGCAACAAAAGAAAAGGAGCGTCAATTAAAAAATCTACAAGCTGAATTTGAGGAGGCTAAGGCTTTGGTGGG
Source organism: Gastrolobium bilobum (assembly GCF_033153095.1). Taxonomy (NCBI): domain Eukaryota; kingdom Viridiplantae; phylum Streptophyta; class Magnoliopsida; order Fabales; family Fabaceae; genus Gastrolobium; species Gastrolobium bilobum. The sequence goes on from NW_026900059.1 coordinate 573,807, forward strand.
GAACGCAGTTGAACAATCATTTACTAATGCAATTGATCAAGCCCGAATTTTGAACTCAAGCCTTATTACAAAATAGATGGATGCCAGCTACTTTGTGAAGGATGGATATATCGTACCTGGTACTTTAGAGGAGGGATATATCTTTGTTGTGTATTAACCTCCTATCTCTTTGTTTTAAATTCTAACCTACATGGGGTCAATTTAAGGCTTCAGACTTATGTTCTGCCTGCTGCCCTTTTCATCTATGAGGGGCTATGGTGGTGGAAAATTGTTCACGGCACTTCGCATATGTACCATTGCTGGTTGTGAATCAAAATTTATCGATTTTTCTCACAGGTGACGCCAATGTTCGGTTCGGGTGGACCGTGAATGTTCACCCGATGGGTTATTGACCAATATCAGATTTGTGCGCTCACGAATATCTATAAGAGAAATACTGTAAGAAGTGTATGGATCATTGTGCACTTAAATGGTACGACATTAGTCAAGACGTGATGTGTGTGGACAGTGATAGCCGAAGTAAAATGAGCCAAAAAGTGTGTACCTGATGGTGATGATCCCTATTTATAATGGGTTACTAGTTTGGGCCTCCATTTAGTTTGTTATGAGGTTGTTATGAGATCCTATCCTATTGTCGTGATTTTGACTTGAGTTTCTCCCTCTATCGGTGGTAATGAGCTTATCTAGTTGTTGGGATATGGAACAAATATACATGCATCAAACTCCTCTAAGCTTTATTCATACAAAAATGTAAAATTTGCGACTTAAAGAGAGTTTTCATGCCTCGGAGACATTTTGGATGTTAGGCATTTCGGCATGAGATGTTTGAGCATATAGTATGTTTATTGTATTTGGTATTCTAATATGACACCTTGAATGTTTAGGCATATGTGATGCTCTTGTTTGGAACAAAATTTCAATAACAATACTATATATATATGTAGGGTTCGTTTTTTCTGCAGTTACTGCAGATAACTTATCTGCAGTAAGCCCAATACGACGTCGTTTTGGGACGGAAATCATGGTATTTTGTAATTTTAATTTATTTCAAGGTTATAATAGTCTTTATATTTATAATTTTTTAAGATTTCAATACCAAAATGACGTCGTTTTGGAAATAAATGCAGATAATTTATCTGCATTAACTGCAGAAATATTTTTCTCATATATGTATGTATAAAGTTAAGAAATTACTTCATATAATTACATTACCTTATAATTCCCTATTTATAAGCACATTTGTAAGTTAATTGAATCCTTAATTCAGTTTCTTATTTCATTTTTCAATTTAAATCATTATAAAAGACTTTGAGCAAAAAAAGCAAATATTTGAAATACACGCAGGTAGAGAAGCATATATTTCATATCTATTGATACTTTTAAAAATAAATTATTGAATAAAGTTTCGTATTCATCTTTTTATATATAAAAAATTTAATTATTAAATGGAATTAACATAAAATTGATTTAATAATAAGAAAAGTTGCGTTTTTAAAAAAATTGTAATCTGCATTTTTCGAATAAGAGTGCAATGAAAGGCGGGACATTGACCATATTGCCACTTCTTTTATAAAAATTTACCTGATTGCCACTTCTGAAAAAAAAATTGCCAAAATGCCACGCCTGAATCCCGCTGGTCTGACAAGCGGGAATAGACTGGACACGTGTCAGCGTCTGAATGGTCAACCATTCTCGCTGGGCCGCCCAGCTAGAATGACAGAATGCTGACACGTGGCAAAAACCGCTTGTCAGACCAGCGAGATTCAGGCGTGGTATTTTGACAAATTTTTTTTCAGAAGTGACAATCAAGGTAAAATTTTGCCTAAAAAATGGCAATATGGTCATTGTCCCATGGAAGGCACCCATCGCTTTCAGCGAAATATTTTAGGTATACAGTCGTATTACTGATATAATATGATGAGCCAATTAGAATGAGATATTTTTTATAATGTTGAATGGAAAATAGAATTTTTAATTTTTTCAATCAAAGTCAATTTTTTGAATGGAAATATAGGTACATTGACTGAATATATCTAAAATTCTCTCCGCTTTCAGACCCGGAGAGCGCTCCATGTATCACGCATCTTTTATCTTTGATTCACCAGAACAGTTTCCAATCATCACGAACTATTCCACAAGTCACGTCCATTATCTCTTCACGTGTCCCTGCATCCCTATGCCATGTTTACCTTTCATCGGATTATTATTATTTTTAGAAATTATTTATTAATATAATATAAGCAAAAAATGAGTTATATTTATCTCATTTAATATGAGATAACTCAAATTTTTACACACACATAACAAATATGAGTCCCTCTATTTTTTTCTCTCCAATTATTTGTGGGTCCATCTTATAATTTTATTTCGCTAATATATAATTAATCTCCAATAACATAAGAAAAATATTTTTCATAAAAAATATGTGCGTTTAAATCATTAGGGTGCGCATGACCACCTTTCCAGAATCAATTCTTTTTTAATTTCTGTTCCCAAGAACAGAAGTGGATAGGAAACTCGTTTGGTAAAATCGGTTTATTTTTTTGTTCCCGGGATGAACCGGTGTAATTTTTGTGCTTGGGAACAGAAAAAAGAATCAAAAAATTTCTGCTTTTTTGTTCCCGGGCTCAAAATGAGAAACACTTATCTTTCTCAATCACTTTCCACCTCTACCATCATCCCCACCACTACCATCCCGACCCGACTGTCGCCACCATCGTCGCCGCCGCCATCGTACCACTAGTGCCACTGTCACCACCCCTCACCACCACGATGTCATCGCCACCATTACCACCACCTCCACCCATCACTACCACCATGCCACCACCACCACAACTACCATCGCTGCCACCGCCACCGCCACCACCACTATCACCTACCACTACCACCGCAGCCACTGCCATCACCACCGCAATGATGCCTTCACTACCACCACCACCATGTCACTGCTACCATTGTTGTCGCCACCCACCACCATATCCACCACCATTGTTGTTGCCACTGCCGTCACCTCCATCACCACCATCCCCACCACTACCACCGTCGCTGCCACTATTATCACCGCCATCGTCGCAGCCACTGCCGTCACAACCACCACCACTATCTTCACCACGTCACTGCCACCACCACTACCGTACCGCCGTCGTCGTCGCCATCACCATAACCACACCATATGGAAAGACAAGTGTTGATCCGGAATCTTTTTATATTTAATAGGATTTATTTTTTATTATATTATTTTTTGTGTTATCAAACACAATTCTCATTCTTGGAATAAAAATAAAACATGTTATCAAACACATTTTTTTTTCAGAAACTGTTCCAAGGCACAGAAATAGAAAAGAATTGTTTTTCAGAAACAGTGCTCGGGAATAGAATGGTTGTCATGCACATCTTTAATAACCAGAAATGAATTATCTCATATTAAAAAAATAATTCAATGTATAATATAATAATATAAAAGAATCACAGTCATATAAAAGTAAGTCAGCGATTATGAATTAATTATTTATTTCAATAATTTTTTTTCTCTTTATTATTACTAACCTATCTTTATATGATTATAATTTTTTATATAATATATATTTTTTTAATTATGAGACGATTCAGATCCTAAATCGCCCCATGTGTAACTTATCTAGAATACGAGGTGCGGATTCTTATCAAGCTTGTTTAAGCCGCACAAATCCCTATTCATCTCTTGTAAAAAGGGACACATCGCGCACATGTTTTGTCTTTTGTACAAATCATTACCACACTTCCATTTACATTTTACTCATATTTAATTAGTAAATAATTTGGTAAAAAAATTAACCCAGTCAAGTGTCTTTTACTTCGTATTGCATGGATCGAAGCCATAGTAATAGTTTCAAAACATATAAGTTTGAAAGCTGCTAGTTCAAGTGGCATGCATCATGTACAGACGAATTGAAAAAAAAAAAAAGTTTAAGTTCAAAAGAAATATTTGGAATAAAATAGAATAATTATTTCATTATTTTCTTTTATAGAATTGTGCTATTTTAATTAAAATTATAATATTTTATAGTAAGAGAAAGAGTTACACAAATAATTTTTTTAACTTAAATATTAAATAAAAATAGTTACTTTAATTAAAATTTTTTTTTAAAAGAATAAATATTTTTTTCTATATTTTAAATAGAGGGTACTAGGGGCACATCATTGTACGGTTATTGTTGTTGTCATCAAACGATTAGTGTATAAATAATCAGCCACGCCACATCTTATCTCTGCCAGCGAGGCCTGCCTCGCCACACCATATGTCGTGTCTAGAAATTTTCATTTTTTGCAAAAGACAATTCTTGTGGGCATGTAGCCTTAATTATGGGAGTTGAAATGATAAGAGTCACGAGTTTCTTAAATATGAGATTCTATTTTTCATCTTAACATTTATATGCGCCAAAACAATATTATTAGAAAGAGTCTTTTTTTAGTTTTAATTATGTTTTTAACAATTAGTTTTTTATTTGTCAAATGATAGATAAATTTTGAAAAAAAAATTCGTAACGTGGTAGTTAACTTCTGTTTCCAATTATTTATTGAATATTTATTTAAAATGAGTATTTAAAGTTATATTAAATACAATCAATAATTAATAATATATTTAATAATTCATCTTTTATATATATATATAAATAAAGAGAGAAAGAAAAAAATAAATAAATATTAGAGTAGTGTCTTAAATAATTTTTTTTTTTATCTTCTTAAGTACGTACAAGGATATTGGAGTGGTCCCAACTCACAGCAACTTTCCTGGCTGATGTCGGTGACTGTGGTGACGTGTCTCACGTGAGTGCACTATGAATGATTGTGTTGTGCCTCCTACAAGGTTGCGTAACGCTCTTATTCTCTTGTAAAATAAGCAAGAGGACATTTTTTTTATTTAAATTGAAATGCATTATATTTTTAATTTATTAAAATTTAATATTTAATATATTCTTATTTATGTAGTTAAGATAAATTTTAACTTTTTTTTCTTCAACCCCCACTGCTTTTTATTAAAGGAAACGTGTTATTTCGTTAAGAAATAGAAATTGCTTTCTACATATTTTAATTTACACATTTTCGTGTGTGTGTGTTTTTTTTTGGTATAACTTAGAGGGTATCTCCATTCAACCTTCTTCGGTCATCTTGTCTTCGGAGTACGGCCCGAAGGCTAGTTGCTCATTGGAACAGTGGGTGCATTGAGTTTTGCTATCGGAGGAAGGATGAGACTAATTCATCAAAACAGAGGCACGTCCTCTGGTCCCAAAAATTTTCATGTGTTTAGGTGATAGGATAAGTGATTTGTCCTATATGTGTGTATTAAGAAACACATAACCGAACCCATTAAGATTATGTAATGGTGAGAGTTTTGAGTAATTTAAACGAGATCATGTGTTCAAACTCAGTGTTATTATTGTATATAAAGAAAATCAAATTTATTGTGTGCAATATGTGTTATTCATGGAACTATTGAGTTGTTCTTGATCGCTCACTATTGGCATAATGAGCCAGATAAGGCTCATGAAGAGGTCATATCCGTAATTTCCCACGATTAGCACCTCGATCTCGAGGAACAGTGACCATTTTGTCACTTTTGGCAAAAAAAATTACCAGACTGTCACGTCAACAATAAATTTTGCCAAAATGTCACGTGGCATATTTCGCTACACTGTATAGTGAAATATGTTTGCAAGTAATTCGCTACACAGTGTAGCGAAATATGCCACGTCAGAATGCTGAGAACCAAAAAATGTCACGTGTCAAAATTGTTGTAATTCGCTACGTAGGGTAGCCAATTTCAACAATTTTGACACATGGCACTTTTTGGTTCTGACGTGGCATATTTCGCTATACTGTGTAGCGAATTATTTGCACACATATTTCGCTACACAGTATAGCGAAATATGCCACGTGGCATTTTGGCAAAATTTTCTGTTGGCGTGACAGTTTGATAAATTTTTTTGTCAACAGTGACACTTTGGTCAGTGTTTCCGATCTCGAAGTAGATGATTCTTTACCTTGTTGCATAGCTCACTACACCATGTAGTGGAGCATGTTCTCATGTACGCAATGAGATAAAAGGTGAGATAAAAGGTAAAAGTCATGACTCTCTTCTTTTTTATCATGAGAGAATTTTTTACACTTATATATATCTCTTGTCATACTTAAAGAGGTATCTGCAAATCTTATCTTAGTTACACATACAACCAATGCGAAATTATATATCTCAACAGGAGGTATTACCATTCAATCTTTTCTGATCACCTTACACTCGGTACATCCCTCTCTTTTAACCTCGCCTATATAGCACTTACGGTGTCTATCCCATAGCCTTCAACTAATAAGATATATCCCCCTAAGATTATAAACTAAAATTTCTGACATTGTAAAGATGCCTGCTTAATTCAAATATAGTTATGATTTTGAGCCGATGTCTTTTAATCTGTACATTTTTTGAAGATGGGTGAGGTCCTACAATTACGTAAAAAATTACATTTTAGTCCCTTCCAATACTTGGGCGAAATGGTTCAACGAGGAGAGCAACACATCTATCTCCATCAACGTCTTGTTAGATTCACTCCGTAGGACATAGCAAATTAAGGGTGTGAAAAATTAAAATAAAAAAAGAATTAAACTTGGTTGTGAAATAAATTATATATTTTTCAAACTACTTTATGACACCAAACCCCTTGGCCCTCTCACTATCTTCGCAGATTGAATATGGAGCAGCGTCAATTTTGTTGAGCTGCACTTAGGAGGCTGGTGCTGACTCACACAACTTGTTTGGAATTTATGTCGCCCATTGTTGGGAATATGCGCTATGACGGTGCCAGCGGTACTACAAATTTAGATAATAACGCTTTGTGTATCATTTTACAAAAACCAAACTTGCAATAATTTTATTTTTTGATAATTTAAAAAACTTAACAAGTTACCTCCCTAACAAATACGGGAACCAATGAGGCTAAAAAATTCAGAATGTTTTTCTAAAACAAAATTAAAAAAATAAATAAAATAAAAATACCAATTTAGTCAATTAATGATTCTATCCGTTAATTTCCTATATACATTATCTGACGGTTATATTTTATGGATTACACGAGGTGCAAGATGCTGATGGCATGTAAAGTGTTACACCGATATTTCGATACGTGGGATAGTAGGTGTCCTTAGCGTTATAGGAGTGGGAGACACGTCGGAGACAAACTATAACCGTTGGTTAGCTGGCTAGGATGCGCTTTTAACGGTGGATTTGGCATGTGTATGACGTGGTGTCCTATCTTTCTTCCGATGCCTTCGTTGTGCTTTACCGACATGATGACGTGTCCCGCAATCACATGGTCTTTACTACAGTACACATAGTGTGGGACCCCAATTTACTACTTTTTTTCAATGGACCAACTTGCCCGTATCCGCCGCTAATTTTTTTCTTCTTCTATGTTCACATTTGCGAACGTGTCATTGTAGTTTGGATGTCACGTCAACTAATAATATCACTAATGTCTTTAAGGTGATTTTTATGTACGTAATTGCTAATATATATGTATATATAATTTTCATATTTTTTTATTTTTTGTCATTTTATTATTATTAAAACCCCTTCACTATTTATATAATTAAATTTCAATTATATTTATGTAAAATGATGTAATTCTAAGAAATAGATATGAAGCACTATTCACTTACTGTTATTTATGACGGTTCACATGGAAAACAGCATCATCTATTAGAAAATACACTTTTTCTTTTTTTTTTAATAAACTTAAGGGTATCCTTCAGTTATAATTGAAGGCTAATCTCCATAGACCAATATCGAACTCTTTCAAGATCGACTCTCTTAAATCTTTTTTTCTTTCATTTCTAGTACACAAACTCGAGATCTTTGATTAAAGAACCTAAGTTCCTTACCACCCGTGTCAAATGAATTTGGTAAAAAAATACACTTTTAAACAGTGGCGGAGCCAGGGTTTCATTTTAGCTGGGGCCAAAAAATTTGACACATCAAATTATCAAAATATTTATCGTAATTACACAAATTTATTAGGAAAAAAATTTACCATGAATTCTAGCATGTTTATCTAAATTATTTACTAAATAATGTCACATAATATTGAAAATTCAAATAAACAATAGGCGACTATTATATATCAAAGCAAAGATAAAAAAAAACTAACCTTTCCGGCAAGCATTCCAAACAAAAGAATCACACTTTTCTTCCACAGCATAATAAGTAATGAACAAGCATTGTCCTAGGGATATAAATACACACAAATATTATAACAACATTTAATAAGTAATTTAAAATGTAATAAAATAAATGCATACCTAAAATTGTAAACGACGCTCTTTTAAACTGACGAAATCTTCAAGAATAGAATCTGTAGTAAAAGTTTCAGCAATCTCTCTTTCAATATACAAAACCAAATTATTTGCAAGAAAGTCATCATCCATTTTGTTTCGAAGCCTTGTTTTCACAATTTTCATTGCTGAGAATGCACGTTCACCACTTGCTGTTGAAACTGGTAGTGTTAAGATAAGACGAATTAGCCTATCCACCAAATGATAGGAATTTGACTTTCCTGTCTTAGCTAATCCTTGACACAACTCAGAAATTGAAGATAAGTTTTGAAGTTCTGAATGTTTTGGGATGTCCTTGTGAAAATGCTTCAATTGACAATTCAAAATAATTCTCTCTTGCTCAGAAAAATCAAGAGGATAGTATTTCTCTGCAAGGCTACAAATATCATCAACATTAAATGCTTTGTAACCATTCTTCGGATCTAATGAAGAGCTAAGTGATAAAAGTTCCATTGTTTGCTCATTAAATCTTTTATCTAACTCTTGTAATTGAAAGTCAATGGTTGAATTAAATATATCAAAGTGATAGTGATGCTCAATAGTTATTTGATCATGTTGTCGACGACCACGACCTTCAATATATTGAGTATCAAGATCTGGAACATCTATTTCATGAAGCTTGGAGAAATTCACAACACTTTCAAGTATTCTTTTCCAACCATCATCTCGTAATTCTTGAATAAGTTCCTTTGTACTTGAAACTAATTGTATAGCATTCAAAATATCTTGAGATTTTTGTTGTAATGCTTGACAAAGAATTTCAGTGATGCCCATGATCTCCTTCATCAAAAGTAAATTAAAGATAAACTCAAAAGAAGTGATCATCTTATAAGCTGCAGTAGCATCTCCTCTTTGAGAGTAATTTGAGCCTTCACTACGAATTTTTTCAAGGACTGAACACGATTCATTATACCCTCGTTGAAGACTACATATAGAATAAAAATGAGAACCCAATACTAGCCCTCTTTAGTGTACCTACTTGGTTAGAACCTGTCCCAGTTTCAAGCTCACCAATAGCCTGCAAACGTTCAAATTCAGAAATTTGGGCAGCTTGGAATTGATCATGACGCTTAGAAGAAGCATTGATAATATTAATGATGAAATTCAAATTCTGAAAGAATTGATAAACAGAAGAAACTTCCTTAGAGGCAGCAATCAAGGCTAATTGTAATCGATGAGCAAAACAATGCACATAATAAGCACAAGGACATTCTTTAAGAAATAATGCTTGCAATCCATTCCATTCACCACGCATGTTACTAGCACCATCATATCCTTGGCCACGGATATTCTGAATATCAAGACAATGATGCGAGAGTATTTCACTAATAGCATTTTTAAGTGTCATAGAAGATGTATCTTGAACGTGATAAAGATAAAAAAATCTCTCTTTAATGAAACCATCTTTGTCAACAAATCTCAAGACAAGAGCCATTTGTTCCCTTTTGGATTCATCACGTGCTTCATCCACAATAATACAAAACTTAGAGTCCCCAATATCTTTGCAAATCTGTTTTCGCACTTTGTTTGCGAGAACATATAAAATCTCCTTTTGTATTTGAGGTGAAGTATATTTGGCTGTCAATGGAGCATTCATTAGAACAACATCTGCGACATTTTCATTGTAAGATGCCAAAAGTTTGATCATTTCAATAAAATTACCACTATTTCTTGAATTAATAGTCTCATCATGCCCTCTAAAAGCACATCCTTGAAAAGCAAGCCAACGGGCAACATCAATTGAAGTCTTAACACGCAACCTATTTTTTTCAATTTGTTGGGAGCTTTGAGCATGCATAACTTTATCAATATGGCAAGACTGATTCATTAAATCTACACATGAGACAAGTGCATTAGTATGTAGTGAACAAGGATCATCTCCCATGTGACTTAGAAAAGCACAATTCTTTCCACCACGAACTTTTTTCCAAGTATTAAAACCTTTGATTGTGAATGCATCCCAACCATGTCGCCCACCGGCCTTTGTAGTGAAAAGATAACACGGTAAACAAAATGCAGCATCTATAGAAGGTGAATACTCAAGCCACGAAGAAAAATCTTTGAACCATGAAGCTTGAAAACGTCGAGGATGCTTTTCCTTTGAAAATGGGTAGGAGCATTGAGGTTGATATGGCCCAACCATTAAATAAGCTCTCCGTATCTCATCGACTTCATTAGCTGAATACTCCCAAATTGGCTTACGTTTGCCTGGATCACGTTCAAAAAATTTATTTCTCACTGTAATAATGTCATCAGTATGTTCAATTCTGCGACACTTGGAAGGAGGTTGCTCATGAGAAGGTGCATCACTTTCAGAAATTATGTTTGTAGGAGCATCACTTGATTTACTTTCAGAGACTACTTTCTTTTTAAAGAATACATTTATACTTTTCTGTTTATCCTTGCCCATACTTTTTCAACCTACATGTTAATTTGTAGTTAGACATTTTGTAAAAGTCATTGTGATAATAATTAAGTCATAACTCTTAAGCTCAATATGAAAAAAATAAGGAAAGTTGCTCCATCTAAAGAGAGTGGTTAAGAAATCTGGAAGAGTATAAATATACCGGATAAGAAGTTAAGCCGATAGCTAGCTTCACCAAATCTGGGTCACATGCTATGTCCACGTGAGTTGCTCCCCCCTATAAGCACATGGCATTATTAAAATTCTGCAAGCCTGAGATAATCTTCAAAAGAAGTCAAAGGCATAATTAAAACATGAAATGGGTGTATATTATAACAAGAAATTAAAACACTTATCAAAATGCATCCCATAAAACATGAAATTCTAGGTTGTATATTAGAAAATTATAGAACAAGAAATTCTATTTAAGTGGTTATATCTTTTGTCCTCAACAGGATTGGCCTTAAGAACTCTGATTTAAATATGGGGCAATTATATTTACCATCAATTTTGGGTTACCATAGATCAATCCTAAATCTACCTCTACCTATTTTATCACCTTATATTCATTCTGTAACTGTTGACTTAAAACTAGTCTAATGGTAACCAAACTGATAATAAATATAATCACCCCAAATTGGTGGCAACTGTTAAAGTATAACCCACCCACGCCTTTCACCCCAAATCAAACCTGGATTATCAACAAAAGTCGCAAAGGGTTTGCAATGGGTGTGCACATGGATGTTTGATTGAATAACTTAATAATGGCTTGCAGTGAACAAGGAAAACCTCATGTTTTACTTGTTTACACAATCTTGTCGTTGTGGACTTGTGGTGCACTATTTTCAACCATGTTAACATCAAATAAACATGCTAAAGACACTATACATAATACATACAGAGAGAAAAACTACATTTTTGGTGAAGAAAATCAACATAATGACAACATAGAATAGAAAAGCAAAAAAAAAAGGATTTTGCTATATACCTTGAGAGCTCTTCATTTGGAAATCCTTCAAGACAGATTCTTTGGAGGATGAGTAGAGCTCTGGAGTCTGGACAATGGCGAGAACACGAAGACGCTGCGCTGGGGTTTCCAAGAAGGGGCCAAATTTTAACTTTTAAAAGGGATTAAATAATAATTAATTATATAAATATATATAATAATTTTTTTTTTTAAAAGTAAGCAGGGGCCCGGGCCCCATCTTGCGACTAAGTGGCTACGCCACTGCTTTTAAATGGAAACAAAGCAACAAAAAGAAATAGAACACTAATAGTCTGTTTGCATTTTTTTAAAGTTAAAATTTTAAAAAAAAGTTAAAAAACTAAAACTAAAAATCATTTAGTGATTATATAAAGTTATTCAAATAGTTTTGAAGGAGAAAAGATAAAATATTTTATTTTAGGATAAAAGATAAAATTTATAAATATAAGTTTAGAATAAGAGAAAAACCATAAAATAAATATGAGGAGTCAACAAAATTGACACACATATTAAAAAAGCTTCTTTTGGGAGCTTTTTATTTTTTATTTTTTTAATTATAAAAAAAATATTTTTATAATAAGAGTTTTTATAAAAATATATTTGACTACGCTTATATTTTAAGGAGAAGAAAACCTATATGTGGTTGCTAGGAATGTCATCCATTTTTGTTTTTTAGCTGAATACATAGGTTACAAGAATATATGAATGTAATTGACAAGTTCATGCTTCCCACATATTAAATCATAACCGTTTGATATAAAATAAATTTAAAATTTCATATTAGTGTTAATTTTATTTGTTGTTATTTAAATATTTTTATTAATTATGAAATCGAATATTCTGTCAGAGAGGCATTATTATCCCTGTCCTGCAGTCAATAATTTGTTCATCATATAGTTTAAATACCAGTTAATTATTACTTTAAATTTATTTTATTACTTATAAATTATTATTTAATGATTTATAAAATATAATACTAATTTAAATATTATATAATTAAATTTAAAGCCAGTAACTATGATCCACAAACTACAATAATTATTATTTATATTTAATTACTACAAAATTTAACAATTAAAAAAAACTAATCACTGCTTACCAAAAAAAAAAACTAATCACTAAATATTTTCATTATTTATTTATTATTCACTAACTTTTACTAATCACTAAAAATTAACAATATTAAAATTAATATTCTATGGATGTGACGAATTTGGGCAAAAAATAATTTATTGCACTTTAAATAAAAAATTATAAATTTATGGTTGTTTTGAAAAAATTTACGTATTTATTGCATGATGTCACGCCCAAAGAGGGCGTCATTGCCTGGTGGGTCACGGCACGTGACGCCCAAAAGGGGCATAACCTATGCAGCTTATATAAACCCTCATTTTTATTTTTTTACCATTTCACACCCTCACTCTAACCTCTCTCTAAGACGATTGTGCTCGTTACGGGTGTGCATGACAACCATTCTATTCCCTAGCACTGTTTCTGAAAAAAACAATTCTTTTATATTTCTGTGCCATGGAACAGTTTCTGAGAAAAAAATATGTTTGATAATATGTCCTATTTTTATTCCGAGAATGAGAATTGTGTTTGATAACACAACAAATAATATAATAAAAAATAATTCCTATTAAATATAAATAAATTCCGGATCATCACTTTCCTTTCCACATGGTGTGGTTGGGTGGTGGTGGCGGCGGTACGGTAGTGGTGATGGCAGTGACGTGGTGAAGATATTGGTGGTGGTTGAGACGGCAGTGGATGCGACAATGGCGGTGGTAATGGTGGCAGCGACGATGGTAGTGGTTGGGATGGTGGTGGTGGAGGGGACGACAGTGGTTGCGACAACGGTGGTGGGTATGGTGGTTGGTGACGACAACAATGGTAGCAGTGACATGGTGGTGGTGGTGGCAGTGACTGCGGTGGCGGTGGTAGTAGGAGACAGTGGTGGTGGTAGTGGTGGCAATGGCGTGGTGATGGTAGTGGCAGGGGTGGAGTAATGGTAGCGATGGTGGTGGTGGAGACGGTAATGGCAGTGACGATGGTGGTGGTGATTGGTCGCGGCGGCAGCGACGACGGTGGTGGTGACGGTAGTGGCTGCGGCAATAGTAGTGGTGGTTGGTGACGTGGTGGTGATGGTAATGGTGGCGTCATGGTGGTGGTAGTGATGGCGATGGAGGTGGTGGCAGTGGCGTGTGATGGCGATGGTGGCGGTGACGACAATGGTTGCGATAATGGTGGTGGTGGTGGTTGATGGCGGTAGTGGTGGTGGTGATGGTGATAGTGGTGGCGGTGGCGGCGGCGGCGGCGATAGTTGGGGTGGTGGATAGGTGGAGGTGGTGGTGGCATAATGGTGGCGAGGGGTGGTGACGACGACACTAGTGGTACAATGGTGGAGAGTGATTGAGAGGATAAGTGTTTCTCATTTTGTGCCCGATTCTTTTTTCTGTTCCCTAGCACAAAAATTAAACCGGTTCATCCCGGGAACAAAAAAATAAACCAGTTTTACCAAACGAGTTTCTTATCCAATTTTGTTCTCGGGAACAGAAATTAAAAAAGAATTGATTCCGGGAAGGTTGTCATACACACCCTACCTTACCTGGAAATTTGCGTATTGAAGCTTTGCTAACAAAAGTAATTTTTTAGTACCTCCTGTGTATACGTTTAAATTACAGTGCTACATTAGGAATATGTTAGGGTTTAGCATATTTAGTGACTTGGAAAATTGTTATAGTGACTTAGAAATTTTGTAGTGAGTTAGAATGCTGTAGTGACTTAGGAATATTGTAGTGACCCAGGTATTATTATTATTTAATTACTAATTAATTAGTGACCTAGGTATTATTGATATTTAATTATGAATTAATTAGTGAGCATGTATTATTATTATTATTTAATTACGAATTAATTAGTGACCAGGTATTATTATTATCTAATTACGAATTAATTAGTGACCCATGTATTATTATTATTTAATTACAAATTAATTAGTGACCTAGGTATTATTATTAATTAATAATAAATTAATATACTTGATTGTAAAATTGTTAGGAACATGATGTGATTATTGGTACGAATTAATTACTTACGAACGAATTAATGACCTAGGCATGATAATATTATGTAGTTATGAATGAATTAGTGATTTAAGGTTTTTGCTTAATAATTTTGATAGTGAATAGGAATTTGCTCAATTACTTTTTAATAAATGTTGCCGTTACATGTTATAAGTTGTTGTTCTGTAAATTATTTTCAATGTTGTATTACACTTGTATGTAGGGGTGTCAATATGGGTTTTGACACGCGGGTCGACCCGCGACACGACACGAAAATTCGTGTTCGGGTTGACCCGTAAAAAAATTCGTGTCGTGTTTGTGTTTATCAATTCGTGTTCGTGTCGACCCGTATTTTTTTTTAATTATTATTTTTTAATTTTTATTTTATTTTCGATCTATTTTTTAATTTTTTTTGTCAATTACCGTTTTGACCCCTATTTTGCGTGTTATTCGTGTCGTGTCGTGTCAACCCGTAAAAAATTCGTGTCGTGTCAGTGTTGAAGATTTTGACACGAATAAAAATTCGTGTCGTGTTCGTGTTGATGTATTCGTGTCGTGTCGAATTCGTGTCGTGTCAACCCATATTGACACCCATACTTGTATGTATAATTTTATTATAAATTAACTATTACAATAAATTTTCAACTTTGTATAATTTTTTATCATGGCTGATTTATGAGCCGATATCATAGTATGTATATCATACTAGGGTGTAAACACCAAAAATTGTCTAGGAATTTCAAATTTAAAATAAAACAAAACAAAACAAAAAAAATCTTGTCACTGTTGTTGTGCAATGGAGGTTTGGTTACTGTTACAAGGGGAGAGTGACTATTTTGTCACGTTTTGACAAAAAATTACCAGAATGTCACACGAACAGTAAAATTTTTCAAATTGTCACGCGGCATAATTCGGTACGCAGATCATAGGGTCAAAGATTGTCCTGGATTAGAGCAAGAAGCCAAGAAAGAGAAGAAGGAAAAAGAACACAAAAACTTTGATAAGAAAAAGTTTAAGAAAGCAATGAGGCTGCTTGGAGTGACTCTGAATCAGAAGAAGAAGACGCTGAAAGTAGTGAGACTGAAGCAAACATTTGTCTTATGGCTGGAACTGATTATGAAGATGTTACAATACAGAGACCAAGAAGGATCAAGGGAGCACCCAGTTGGGCCATGGACTATTCGGCCCATATGTAGGAAGCTGTTAATATTCATTGTAGACTAGTTGGTTGTATATTAGTCAAATACATATGGTTGTAGAGTAATATAGCTTGTGTTAGTAAGTTGGTTATTCTGTTTGAATAACTAGACCCAAGGTTTATATTGGAAACTCATTGTATAGTTTCATTCAT
The DNA here is from genome assembly GCF_033153095.1 of Gastrolobium bilobum. NCBI lineage: Eukaryota > Viridiplantae > Streptophyta > Magnoliopsida > Fabales > Fabaceae > Gastrolobium > Gastrolobium bilobum. The sequence goes on from NW_026900059.1 coordinate 589,973, forward strand.
TCAGAAATTAATTGAGAAATTCAGCATTCTTTCCTCTTCTTCTCTCGATAAGAACTGGGTTCTTATCATTTAGTGCTTTCATCACCATGCGCATCCAAGAACTTGCTGAAGAATTTTCTTCTCTTCAAGTTCGAATTGACAAGGACAGAGGAGCCAATCATGCTTTTCAAGCTCGGATCGATCAACGCTTTATGGAAAGTCAGCGTGAAAACCAGACCCAGTTCATGAACCTAGTTGCGCAGATGCAACAACTTCAAGAACTGCTTGTGGGAAGAGATGAGCGTGTTCGCCCAGAGAGTTCTGCTGCCATTCCTAGGGCACAGATGGCGAATTTTTCTTTGCCATTAAAGGTTGTTCGTATGGAAATTCCGACCTTCAATGGGCAGATCCACATGGGTGGATTTTTAAATCAGAGCTGTATTTCGGTTTACAGCAGATTCCAGAGGAGTACAAGGTACGCCTTGCTGGATTGAAGATGGAGGGACCAGCTTCCCCTTGGTATCAATGGCTCTTCAAGGGTGGATCGATTGGAACATGGCAGGATCTTAAGAATGCAGTTTGTCATCGTTTTGGGGGTTCTGCCTACTCAGATCTTAGGGGCGTCCTTTCCAAATTGACACAAACAGGTACCTTAGCGGATTATATGCAACAGTTTGAATCCCTGATTAATCAAATTGATGATTTTTCGGATGAAGTTTTGATGACATTTTTTGTTTCGGGTTTATCCTTGGAACTGAGGAGAGCAATCCAACTTCACAAACCTATTTCCCTGAACCAAGCAATGCAATTGGCCCTGGTTTATGAAGCACATTTCGCTGACCTTCGTTCTTCCTTTCCCTCAAACCCAAGCTTTCCTAAGAAAAATTTTCAGAAGTCCAATTTTGCTTCTGATAGTAACCACACCAATTTCCACCTATCCTTACCTTCCACGACTAACCAATCTTCCTCTGTTCTAGCCTTACCATCCACTACCAACCAAACCAAAACTGTTACAACATTGCCCTCTAATATTCCAATTAAGAAGTTCTCCAATGAGTACTTGCAGAAGCGTCGTGATCTTGGTTTATGCTATACCTGTGATGAAAAATGGACCTCCAGACATCATTGCAAGGCTAAGCTCTTAATGATGATTGGAGATGTGGATGATACTGATCAGGATGGGGACGAACATATAGTTTGGTAGCCTGATAACACTGATTCTGTGCCTTTAGATGCAGCTTTTAATACCTGCTGTGTATACGTTTAAATTACAGTGCTACATTAGAAATATGTTAGGGTTTAGCATATTTAGTGACTTGGAAAATTGTTATAGTGACTTAGGAATATTGTAGTGACCCAGGTATTATTATTATTTAATTACTAATTAATTAGTGACCTAGGTATTATTGATATTTAATTATGAATTAATTAGTGAGCATGTATTATTATTATTATTTAATTACGAATTAATTAGTGACCAGGTATTATTATTATCTAATTACGAATTAATTAGTGACCCATGTATTATTATTATTTAATTACAAATTAATTAGTGACCTAGGTATTATTATTAATTAATAATAAATTAATATACTTGATTGTAAAATTGTTAGGAACATGATGTGATTATTGGTATGAATTAATTACTTACGAACGAATTAATGACCTAGGCATGATAATATTATGTAGTTATGAATGAATTAGTGATTTAAGGTTTTTGCTTAATAATTTTGATAGTGAATAGGAATTTGCTTAATTACTTTTTAATAAATGTTGCCGTTACTTGTTATAAGTTGTTGTTCTGTAAATTATTTTCAATGTTGTATTACACTTGTATGTATAATTTTATTATAAATTAACTATTACAGTAAATTTTCAACTTTGTATAATTTTTTATCATGGCTGATTTATGAGCCGATATCCTAGTATGTATATCATACTAGGGTGTAGACACCAAAAATTGTCTAGGAATTTCAAATTTAAAATAAAACAAAAAAAATATTGTCACTGTTGTTGTGCAATGGAGGTTTGGTTATTGTTACAAGGGAAGAGTGACCATTTTGTCACGTTTTGACAAAAAATTTACTAGAATATCACACGAACAGTAAATTTTTTCAAACTGCCACGCGACATAATTCGCTATACAGTGTAACGAAATATGTCACGTTAGAACCAAAAAGTGCCATGTGTCAAAATGTTGAAATTCGCTATTCTATACAGCGAATTTCAACATTCTGACACACGGCACTTTTTGGTTCTGTTCATTCTGACGTGGCATATTTCGCTACACTGTATAGCGAATTACTTGCATACATAATTCGCTACCCTGTTTAACGAATTATGCCGCGTGAAAATTTGAAAATTTTTACTGTTCACGTGTTATTCTGATAATTTTTTTCGTCAAAGGGTGACATTTTGATCACAATCCCATGTTACAAGACACCGTGTTTGCTTGTGAAAGTAGAAAAAGGCAGAGATCAAAAATAGAACATTGAAAGATCTCCATGTGGTCCGAGAATGGCACTTTTGCAATACACCGGAGAGTTCACCTCTATCTATTACCCCCATATAGAACGGGTGTGGTTCCTCTTTTTCTTCCTCTATACAAATTAGAAACGCACAACAAAATCAAAGATTTTTTTGCTTCTAGCTACTCTCTAAAAAAGAAAATATCAAAAAATAGAAGAAGAAAGGTAGAGAAATCTCAAGCTTCTCATCACTCTAACACTTTGAAACTCAAAATCCTTCAAACCTAAATCCAGAAAAAACCAATATATTAAGTTGTGTGTGCCATTTACTGAATCACCGTAAATCTATAATCATCAACTTTCAAATCTAACAAAACCCAACACAATAAAGAGTTTGTGACGCCGATCGGAGCATCATTGCGCCGCCATCGCCAGTCACTGCGCACACCGGCCGGATCACCACCGCCGATCATCTCCATCGTATACCAGCAGCCAACCGCCGAGTCGCACCACCACAGACCCTCCTCGAGCTCCACCGCGCCACCTTGCTGTTCTGCCTTTTTCCTTCACCGTCAGGATTTCTCAAATAACGCAAGTAAATGACTTTTGCTGTTAGGTTTTAAAAAATTGAAGAGTTAGGTTCGGGTCATTGTAGTGTATCTCAATGGGCTGGGTATACGAAGCCTATTAATTATAGGTTGTTAGATTTTTCATATATAATATTTGTTACGGTCAAATATCATAAAAACTAAAAAAAATAATTATTTATGACAAATTTAAGTAAGTTATGCAAATAAAACAAAACAAAAAATATACAAAAGGACATGATGTTGAAGAAATTGACAGGGGTGCTCTTTCAAATATTTTTTTTCTTTTTTATATTTTTATACTTATTTTGTTTTTATATAGTATTATTTTACAATTTATTTAGTTGCCAAAGAAAAGGATAAAATATAATGATTAATTAAAAATCAAATGTGGATAAAACAACATATGTCTCCTGTATGGTTTTATTAGTTGCTTGTCTTTATGAAATTTTCTTAACTTAGTATTGATACGATCAATTATTTTGTCATAAAAATTATAAAAAAATTCAAAAAATTTAAATTTTAAAATTTGTTTTAATCCACAGCAATGATTTACAACGTTGATGTATGATTTTTCATCCTCAAGTGTTGTACATTTTTCATCCTCAAGTGTTGTACATATTATACGGGCTTTCGTATAGCTATGTTTTCTTAAACTTTGGGCAAATATGGATTCTTTTTTTTTTTTCTTTCTAAAATATCATCTTCCGAGATTCAAAAGATTAAAGTTTATTTATGTAATATTTTTTTGTTCTAAAATTCCCAATATCCTAGCAGCGATGTACAACGTTGATGTATGACCTTCTATCCTCAAGTGTTGTAAGCTTCGTAGGAATTTACGTGTAGTCATGCTACCTTAAATTTTGAGCTACGATGTATTCCTTTTTCAGAAACAAAAAAAAATCTTTTCTCAAAGTTATTTTAAAAAATTAAAGTCAATAAACACACATATTTTTACAGAACGACGTAGCTTTGAGTTTCTTATTGTACCGAGGGATACGTCGGAGCGGGGTTTTTCCCGTCAAGCACAAAAATAAATTTTCAAAATTAGTTTTCTTTTCCAATAATTATTCGTATTAATTTTTTTAGGGTGACTTAAATATTTAAAATTTTATCAATAATTTTCACAATCAATATAAGGTAACCGCTTTTTTAACGGACGGTGTAGGGTGCTAATACCTTCCCTACTCGTAATTGACTCCCGAACCCATTTTTTATTTCAAAGATCAGTTTTCTCAAACAAAAAGATTTTTTCAATGTTCTCTTAAATAAACCTTGGTGGCGACTCCATTGTTTTTTTTTTAACTTTCAATCCTTCGCCGTCATGTCGCGATCCGGTTGTGACATGGGGCCGTATAGGTGGGAGGCTCTTTGGAAGAGGACGCAGAGTGCCCATATTTCATAGCGAATGTGGAATACAGAGCATGTTCATTAGTTGAAGACCCAGCGCGATAAGGTACAGGAGGGGCCACCTGCCAGCGCTATTCCAGACGTGGTCGTCGATTACCCCACACAGGCTAAATTTATACATTTTGCACGCATGCGACATATTCAGGTACGCATTTGACGATGTGACAATTTATATAGTTATTCAATACAATGACATATCGTGTGATAATTGTATAATGTATTTCAGATTGATGCTGCATTGATTAATGCTCTGGTTGAGAGGTGGAGACCAGAGACATATACTTTTCACATGACACATGATGAGATGAGTATCACCTTGCAGGATGTGGCCGGTATACTGGAATTGCCTATTGACGGGCAAGTCGTTACCGGGTCTACATCCGAGGATTGGCCTGCTGTTTGTGAGGTTGTTTTTGGTGCCAGGCCTCTGGCCGATGAGTTTCATGGCACAGGCGTCCTACGCATCTCATTCTTCGATCAGTTGTGGGCCCGGTGGAGTGATGCAGTCGGGGATCATGATCGAGAGATTTTTTTTCACGAGGGCGCGTATTGCCTGTATGCTAGGGTGTTGGCTACTGTGCGACTGGTCTGGAGGTGGCAACATGAATTGCCATCTAGTCACGTTGCTTGGGTAGGATTTGATGACATTGACCGATATAGCTAGGGATCTGTGGTTCTGGTACACTTGTTCAAGAATTTGTGCGAGTGTACAGATGCTGGTAGATCTGACATGGGTGGATGCCACATTCTTCTCCAGACTTGGGTGGGTGATACATTGGTTACCTTGAAGAGTTAACTTCTGACGAATTCTCTAATGAATTTCATCAACGGTTGCATTGCATTGGATGCATGTTGGTCTTTTTCACCTTCAAACATGACACCTCGTCGGCCTTCCACCTTCCTACCATTATAATATAACACAACACGAAGTGAATCAGAATTTGAACTCATTTTAAAATGGAATAACAAATAAAATTAAAGACTAAATTTAAGCTAATAATTATGTATGTAAATGTAAGAATTGATGGTAGAGAAGAGTTGTGAAGAGTGTATAGAGTGATAAGGGTTTATATAGACTTTTTTCCATCATTCACGCCCTGGGGGCAGCATGTCTACATGTGTCACGCCCAATTTGAGCAGCACATGTCACGTCCCATTTAGTCGTGACCCACGTGGGTGTCACGCCTAAATGAGGCTTGACATGTGAACCCCAAATTGAGCGTGATATTGTACAATAAATATGTAAATATTTTCAAAATAGCCAAAAATTTGTAATTTTTCATTTAAAATGCACTAAATTAATTTTTTTGCCGACAAATTTGTTCATGATGAGGAGCAGGTTGTACGTTTTACACACACGTATATAATACATTGTATTGACAACTTCCTACTTCCAGATTATATAATGCGAGTGCATTTTTTGTACGTTCCTACTCAGTTGAGGGATATTTATGTGAAGGAAGTTAGAATTCGGTGAATAAGAAAACATTTTTTTCTATGGTATCTATTGTGACCTCTTCCCAGAAAATAAAAAATAAAAAAATAAAGATGCGAAAGGGGATCAGGACATTAACCATCCCTAAATGCAAATATATTTTCCATTGACCCAAACTTATGTTTATTAATTGAAAATAAAATATTAATTAATCGGATCAAACAACCATATCCCTCTGAGGACTGATTTTATAATTGAAATGACAATAATACACAATAGATTAGTGGTGTGACCCCTCCTTCCAATTCCTACTATATTATCATTTTTCTCAATTAATCTCAATCTTGAAAATATCATCTCGTTTCGGGTATATACCCAGGCAGGCCCACCATTACGAGCCTAAGAACCTAGGCCCTAAATGAGTTTAATGACGATCCCAACGGGTTTAACATATCAGGTCTGGATAGTAACTCGCTAGCTCGGATCGTGAGACTGTGACCCACGGTTCTTTCCCGCTCTTTGATACTCACGATCGTCACTAATCGAATTGCACCTAAGGCCACGATACATCCTTATAACTGCACCCCACAACTCGTATAAATATATCTACAGTACCATAAGAGGGACATTTCAGAGACATTCATACGCAACCTAAGACATTCATCATTCCATACACTTTGGCCTTTATACCATCGATACCATATCATATCCACTCTTAGCGTATCCCACACACCTACCCAGTCATCCTAATATCATAGTTGGTGTTCATTCTGAACATCTTCATTATTCTTGTAATATAAAATACTTAATACATTGTTATCAAAAAAAAAATAAAAAAAAAATACTTAATACATCAGTTAAAAAATAATCCATCTAATGCTTTTTATTTTGTTTTAATGGAATTGTGCTCCTAAATTTGTGCTTTACTCGTACTTAGATACACATATCTCATGCTAGTATTCCTTGGGCATACATGATTAGGTACCCTATACTTCGTAATTTATTTATTTTTATCAAATTTGGCTATCAAATTATTTGTGGTACATCTTGGTCAATCATTGCAATTTGCAATGAACCGTTGTCACATAAATACAAGTGGATCCTTGTAAAATATCCAATTTTGTTATTAATAAGTTTGGTTTGCTATTAAATAAAATAAATTGCGATTACACCTTTTCAAATATTGCACCCTCTCTAAATATTTTTTGGTTACTTGATAGTTTTATGATTCTTTGCTAGAAAACTCAGAATTAAAACATCATGAAAATTCAAAATTATATTTATATCTGATTATTTAATTAATTTTATAATTTATGTTTTTATTTTATTTTATTTCTATATAATATATCTTCTTGTATTGTAATTATACATTGTGCATGTAGGTGGAACTGCATTAGAGTATCGATACCTATTTTCGTTATCGAGTTTTATTAAAGAATTTTAGAACAAATTAAAGGAGTTGTAAATTTATACTTTATTCACATATCTAGACCACTTTAAACTGTGCTTATGCATTAACCTATAGATTAGGAGTTTGCTTTAAAAGACAAGATTCCTACACGAAAAGGTTGGATTATCACTTTTGTCTTCATTACGTACAAGCTATTGCATATACACATATCACGTATGACCTTATCATTCGTTATTTCTGTTTTGCTGACAAAGCAAATGTGGTACTGTCCGAATTCTTGAATGGTTTTGTCAGCACCTGAATTACTCGAAAATGTGTGCTTAGTGTTTACGAAAGTGAAAAGAGAGAGAGATAGAGAGGGAGAGAGAGTGAGAGGGCTAGAAATTAAAAAAAAATTCAATTTGGATTATATAACGCTGTGGTTAGGATGTAATTAAAAATATTATCAAAATGGTGTGGTCATAATTTGCATTCCATCCTTAAATTTTTGCTGAAAATAAAGTGAAAATACAACATAAACTTTTTTTAGAGTTTAGTTTTTATGTATTATTACTGTAAAATATTTTATACTATTATTTAATGATGCCATATCATATCATTTAATAAATTTTATAATGCATGAATTATTGAATTCAGTAATAATGTGGTAATGTCATTAGACAAAGATGTAAAACTTCGAACAATTGTTATAAAAAAAAAAAAAAAAACTTCGAACAATAACATAGTAGTCAACTTAAAGTAGGGGTGGCAATATGGGTTGAGCCCGGCGGGTCAACCCGTCAACTCGCCAAAACGGGGCGGGTTGGGTTGAGATTTTCAACCCACCTCAACCCGCCCCGCCTAGAAGTGGGTCAAAACGGGTTCAACCCGCTGCCTGCTGGGTTTTAATTTTTTTTTTTTTTTTTTTACAATTAGGTAGTATTTCATTAGTACTTAAATTTTTGTGATATTCAATTTTTTTTTTATCTTAGTACTTTCTAGAAAAAATAAAGAATAACAATTTTATTTATAACAAATGTTATCTATTTATAAATTCCTAAAGAATGTTTGACAAATATTAGTATACATTTAAGATTGAGACTAAAAAAAAAAAAGAGAAGTGTGAAATAAAATAAAATAATATTAAAAAAATTCATAAAATATAATTTATTTTTGAATTTTAATTAATTTTTTTTAATTGGCGGGTTGGTGGGTTGACTCGCCAACCCGCCAACCCACCATAAAACGGGGTGGGTTCATTTTTACAACCCATATTTTTTGGCGGATCAACCCGCCCCGCTCCGTTTTTTACGGGTTGGTGGCGGGGCGGGGCGGGTCGGGAGGTCAACCCAAATTGCCACCCCTAACTTAAAGTATTTGACGGATTTTTTTTAAAAACTTTTATTCTGTTAAAAAAAGTTTTTAAAAGATATACGCAAGTTTTAAAATATTTTTTATAATGAATAAAATAAGAAAAAGTTAGAAGCTCCCGAGATATTTTTTTTTTAAGATATACGCTAAGTTTTTTTTTTTTTTTTTTTGTTCTTGTATTTTTTTTTTCAATTATATCTTTATTTTGAAATTATATTTACAAATTTTACTCTCTATGTTTTTGACAAATCATTCCATCTCCTCCTCCCTGCAAAATGTTGAGAACGTCATCAAGGAGAATAAATAAATTATTCTTAAAATTTATTTTTTTCTTTAAAATCTTAATCTTTAAGACTTTATCATTTCTTATCATGTTTGTGTTCATCCAAATCATAGAGGTTTCTAATACCTTTTATAGTAATTTTAATTAACAGAGTTTACGAAAGTTATTTTACCAAAGAACTTATTTTTAGCTTGAGGTTTAAAATAAATTTTAAGATAAAAATTTCTATAATCACAATCAGTTTTAAACTTTATTATTTTTTTTAACCAGGTAAATATAATTACTGGAAAAATAATAAAAAATAAGTTTACTGATAAAGTTGATAAAAAGTTGTTTGGTAGGATGAAATATTACCGGGAAAATTAAGTAAGTTTTCAAAATCTATGTTCGGTAAAAAGTAAAATATTAATGGGATAATTGGTATAAATTACGAAAGTTGGCATTGTAAATTTTGAAACTGCAAAATAAAAACAGTAAATCAGGGGCAATTTGGACAATATCTTCATACACATTTTTTTCTTTCCTAGGCAACCATGAAATACCACTCATGATATGGGTATCAAGCACACTGCGATTGCTGTAATTTTTCACATGATTTACTTTGCCTGGGTATTCAATATAGATGGCATAATTTTTTTTAATCTTCTACCAAACACTGTAATCTTCAAATCTCTGTTGAATTTGCCTATCAATTTTTTAAGAAAACCGGTACCAAACGTCTCCTTAGAGTAAGTGATCGCTGTAACAATTTATTCAGGTAAATAATATAAATATTTTAAACCAATTAATTAATAATCTTTTACTTTCTCACTTATAACCTCGTTACCGAGCAACAGATAAAAAATAGAACTTCTCAGAGTCAATTTTTTTTTTTTTTTTGGTTTTATAGGAGTGCTTCCTTTTATTTGGATAAAACTAAGTAGAGTGTAAAAGTTTATACGATTGACCCAAATTACTTCTTTTTAGGCATTTGGGTATTTTTGTTGAGGTGGTACTGGTAAATAATGGTGAAATACACATAAACATGTCTTAATACTTTGTCAGCAATCCTGTGCTATAATTTGACTTGTTTTTAGAAGGTAGAATTTATTAAACAACGTTTTTGAGAAAGAAGAAAAAGAAATTTGCTTATTTATTGCAATCTTAGAGGCCCATTTTAGAAGCGTATCAGGCTTCCAGCCACTAATAAAATTTCATATATGTTATTTTCATATTTAACATGGCAGCTCAGGCTTTTGGATTGTCATTTCTTGAGCCCATATCTCTAGTCATTTGGATCTGACTATACACATGGGCCTAACTTTGCAACTTCACCCTTCACTGTGTTAAGCCCTTTTACCCATGCTACGCTTCAAATAGAGCAATTCAAAGTCAGAGTAGAAATAATTTTATCTTGGAGGTACACAAAAAATGTTACTAGAAACTTTTTTTGATTGTATATAGTATACTAGAGTAGATTAATTTGCTTATTTTCTCCATCTCTCATTTTTTCTTAGCACTGGTACGAGGAGTCTATGCGTGTTAAAAAAATATTATGCGTGTTAAAAAAATACAAAATCATTAATAGTGCCTTACTTAACAATTTAAATTTTTGGGTTGAAATAATTCTTTACTTGTTGAAAAACACTCTTCCTAGAAATATTGTTTTATGAGTATGTTCCAACTTCCAATGTTCTGATTTGAAATTCATACAAAGATTCCTTTCAGATCAAACATAAAAAATAATTGGCAGTTTGGCAAGTCTGTCAATTTATGAATACATTATGGTGTGAAAGACAATGACAAAGCTTCACAAGCTGTAGTTCTTTGTGAGAACAGATGTAGCAATCTTGGTGGAGGAGACTTCTTTTAAAACTCCTAGTTTCTAAGAAATTCTTCCAAGTAAATATTATACTTAAAGGGTTAGTATGAGTGTCCAGCGCAGCCAAGCATAGAGTATCACTTTATTTTATTAAAAAAAATAAAAAATAAAAAATTAAACAAATGTAATGCTTAGAAGAGCCAAGTTTGCCGTCATGCATGATGCAATAACCACTGTTTGTATTTATTTATAGTTAGTAATAACCAACCTGCGCAGAAATGGACAACAGAAAACAACAAATAAAGTTTCATATAATCCTAATCAAGAAATTCAAATGAAAACAAAACAAGACAACAGTGTCATTCAGACACAAGTTGATGAGTATATAGTTATATATATAAGCAATTTTTTTTTTTTTTTTTGCTGTAATGAACACTTTTATTTTGCTGGTAAGGACTGATCAAGTTGAAAAAAAACAACATTTGTGTACTGATTCATTTGCATGAAGTTAATACTACAAAAGAGAGAAAGAAGGAAAGTGGACCACCAACAACTAATAAGGAATAACCTCATCGTTCTCAAGATTTGGTTGGGTTCTAATCATTGGAGCTAATGGCAATTTAGTTTCTCCAATCCAAAATGTATCAAAAGGCTCACCTCCTTCTGAATTTCTCTCCATTTTTCTTATTCTTCTCCTCTTTTCTGCTTTAACTAAAGCTAGCAAAACCAAAGCCAATATGACCAACCCAACAAAACCTATTACAAAGCCTAACACCCACCATATGGTAAATCTCTTGCTCTGACCCCTGGTGTTATGAACTTCTTTTGGAGATGGAATTACAAGAGTGTAGTGCCCTTGGCTTTGTGCTTCACACACATATGGTTCAGTCATGTTGTTGAATTCCACAGAACCATCACCACTAAACTTGGCACAAATTGGTGTATTATTTTTCTCATGTGAACCAACTTGAGGAAATTGAATTGTGATGGGGTCCCCTTGGATGATAAAGTTCATCTTCTCACATTCTGTCAATGTTGTTTCTGAAGAACTGTAAGCCATAAAACCAAAAACTGGAGCCACCATTGTGTAGTTAGGCACACTATAGTAATGAGAAGACCAATTGCCCAAGTTTTCATACAATATACTCATTCTCTTCCTATTAGGCTGTGGTATAATCCGTGGTGGAAGATTGAAGTAACTATAATTCACTCCTCTTAACCACAAAGAGACAGTGCGCAATCTAACAACTGAAACTTCAATGCCTGTGAAGTTAGCAGGAAGGGAAATATTGTAGAATGCACCTGTTCTAGGCTTTTCTATCTCTTTCTTTGCATGCTTGCATAGAAAGGCATCCAATGATTCATGGTCAAAAGTATGTAATTGTGAACATTCAACAAAAGATGATAATAACAAAGAGACAATCACCCATGTAAGTACTTGCCACCATTTGTTGAGCCCCATGAAAGTCACCCCAAAAGCCTTCTTCTTCTGTCTTTAATGTTGAATTCTTGAATGGCTTTCATGGAAACCCATCTATGAACCAAACCCATTTAAGCCTTCTATGACACAATATTTTCACCACTCATCAGTGGAAAACCAAGTTTTCTCACCACAAACTTGGTTTTCTTTTCTTCTGATTTGATTGTAGAGAGACAAATGTTGAAGTTAAGGACACTTGGCCTTTCTTTCTCTTCAATCTTTATACAAGAGCTTCTTATATAACACAAATGCCACCCCACAATCAGATTCCTTCTTCAGACAAGTCTTTGCAGAAGAATAATAATGTAATGAAGTGTAGGCACTTAATGGGTTTGGTTGGGAAGGTAAACCTTTACCACCTTATTATACAAATGATTAGGTTCCAAAATGAGATCACAGGTCTGAATCCTTCAACTAGTGTTATATATTCGTCCAGATCCAAGTGGAGTTTATTGTGCCTAGAAATGAGGGTTATATGTGGAAGAATAAGGGATGTGGGGACATGAGGTGATGAAATATGAGTTAAAATGTTCTTTTTTTTTCTAATGACATTGGTCAACACATGAAAAGGGTAAGGAACCTTTCAGAGTTGCTGATGCCTATGATGATGATGATGATGGGTATTAATTTGTTATTGACTTCTTGTCATTATTAATTAATGGATTCTTCAACAATAAGAGGGTATATTTATTTTGGTTACGTTGTTTTTGGTTCTTCTTTCATGCTCTATTTAGAGTTGGTCAAAGAGATAAAGGGGAAAAGAATGAGTTGGTCATCACCTTTGCCAACGAGGACTTAGGTGTAGTAGTCCCCATATGAGGTGCGGAAGCTATGCACATCCAATTATCAAATCCTTATTTTAGGCTAAGAATTCTCTAGAGCGGCAAATTAGTTGGTCACTATCATTGTTGTCATTTGTTGAAGCAGTGAGGTTTGAAGCCTAAACATGAACTAAACTAATTTTAAGTGCTTCATCAAGATTCTCAATTAGCTATTAAATACCCTAGTTTTTTTTTTTAAAGAATGTAAGAATTAGTTTTACAAAAATATATTTGGTGAGCCTAAATTTATGTAATTTTAACCTTTAATAGTTGGAATGCTAAAACACAAAAATGAAGGAATTTTTTTTTTGAAATATTTGTTAGATTATATACGTTGTTAATTAAAATGTGAGACTTTTAATATGGCCAGTAAATTAAAATTACCAAAAATGCTTAACCTCCGAAGTTGGATTCGTACAACAACACAGATGCATTTGCGTTTTTTTTTTAAATATTCCAATCGGTTCATCATTTTGCAACATTCGAAGCCAAGTCCCAGAATTAAGACTTTAAATTTCTCGTAAAGATGATACTGAAGAGGATCGAACACATTATCTCTCCCCCACCTGCTAAGTTGCTTAGCGCCAACTAAGTTGCCATGTTGTTGTTGTTTTTATTTGTTTAGTAGCTATGCGTTTGCCTTTTATTTGCCACAAGCCCACAAGTGTGTTGGTTTTCTATTCTCTTTTTCTTTGTTCAATTCCAATTTATTTTATTACATTGAGTGTCCTTAATGATTTCCAATTTCCATGTCAGTTGGTGAACCATTCCCAAAAACAACTTCGGGAAATATAGCAAGCTGAATTTTGGAATAAGACTTTTTAATTTTACACTAGAGCCACAAAATTATTCTTCCTATTATATAATTATCTAAATTAAAATAACAAACTATGCTGACTTCCCGAAATAAATGAACCGGCATAATATTAAATTTGATGACTTAACCTTTTTCTTGCCTACAATTATGCAGGCAAATGTTAAAATCATCCTAGACTTAATAATTATGTTGTTATTATCATAGCTATACTATATTGTAAATAATTTGTTTAAATTTTATTCTTGTTAGCGAAACTCTCCTTACCAAATTTTAATGCATTTTTAAGGATCTGAACTCGAGATCACTAGTTAAACCAGAACCACCTTTTACCGGTTAATCCAAATGTTTGGTGGTCAATGATGTTTTCATATTCATCTTTGTAAAGTACACATATAAACAATAACTGTTTCCGCTTCAACTACACAGTAAGTTCAAATGCGTGAAAATTGGCAACTTTCGACTTATTTTGGATCAAATAATTCAACGTGCTAGTCTGAATTAATAATACCTTATGAAGGACATGCTTTGCAAGGATTTAGGATATGCACAAAGCCTAGAATATTCAATTAGTGTAGGCCTGTTTTCTTAGTAGTAGTAGCTCGTGATAGGAGGATTCGTGGGGATTGACATTGTGTAGATATATAAAGGTTAGGTCTTATCTTCATTCCTAATTGAAATTGTTTCTCATTCGAAAGTGTATTACTTGGAGAGAAGATTTAACTTTTCTAGATCTTCCAACCTAACATGGCCAACACACGGAGGCAATTGGTTGGAAGTGCAAAGTGTCAATTCAATTCAAAAACTTAAATTATTAGCTGAAAATCATATTAATGATTTTATATTATATTTCTCCAACATGCCCTCTCATACAAGAACCTAATAAATTTGAAGGGTGAACAATACATAGGTTCTGCCTATCTATACTAAAAAATTTCATAATATTTCATTATTTATTTATAAAATGGAGTGATAAAGATCGAACTAGTGAATAAAACCATTAATATATGGCCTTCACCTAACACGAATCATGTTACATTTCGGTGTTCTATAATCATATATTACTTTCCCTAAATTTCTAATATATGGAAGAAGTAAAAAGGTAATGGTTTTTCCATTGAGAGCCACATACATATAATTTGCTACATTATTTTAACAACGAAATGGGGTTGATAATACAAGAGAAATCGAGGTTGAGAGGAATTCTATTCTACATCAAACGATACATATGACTCTTATACAAGAGATACAGCGAAACAAAAACAAATGATGTTCAAGGAAGATTAACTTCACTTGGTACCTGCCAATACCGTTCGTTCTATTCAGTTCCAGCAATTTTCTTCTTCAGTGCCTCAATATCTGTAGCTAGCTCCTTCCTGCTAGACTGTGTAGAAGTACACTTATATTACTTACAGAGATATAGTGTTTAAGGCGCATGATTAGCCAACAAAAGTAAGAATTCTGATTGCACAAGTAGAATAGAATAAGTAGATCCAATTGGAAAAAAATTCACACGGAAATTTTGGCATGGCCTGACTGAAAAGGGAAAATTCCAATACACAAAGCTTCTCGACTTGCAAGGGTAGGGGTGAGAGTCGGCTTTACCCTTGCCTTTTTGCAAAGAGTCTATTTCCTAGATTCAAACCTCAGACACAAAGAGCAACCTCACCTCTATTCCAAGGCTCGCCCTCCGTAAAGCTAATTGATCACTCCATCACTTTTGAGTATTGCTCATTTACCCACAAACAAAACATCTTAGAACCCCACACACACACAAATAAAACATCAATGGAATCTCAAGCCTTGATATACACAACCACCACTTATGTCAACAAAACAAAACGTGTTAGATTCTTAAGTAGTAAAGTATTGATGGTGTATTTTACGTACCTTGAACAGAAGGTATCGGTAGACAAACCATCCAGTGTACCCTAGCCCTACCAACTCCATAATCTTTGGAAGCTGAAACATAAATAAAATTATTTCAGATTGGGTCACCAAGCTTTCTATAGTATGAAAACTCAAGCATAGATGCATGCTAGCTGATGGCTCTACCTATATGTAAAAGTGAATTATATTCAACAAGTGTGACGGCTTACCAAGGGAACTGAGTTGATGGCACCCACAAGAATTGAAGATAGCCAAACAGCAACTAAAGCACCACCACCATAGAGAAGTACTGTGGACTTGTTTTCAACAGCATCCCACTGATTATGATAAATGGAGAATATTATTTCCACTTGGTTAAAACATTAAAACAAAGATCGCCAAAGGGATTATTGGAATTGCAAGATCATGGATTTTCCAAAAGGAAGTTCAGGACAAAACCAAATTGTTGAAATTAGCCAATTAGTAAACTTCTTGCCTTTTCCTTCAAATCTGTGAACAACTCATTAGCATCTACAGAAGTAGATGTTTCCTCTGAGGAAGCTCTGGTCTGAAGCAGAGAAGATTTTCTGGACTCTGAAGGGGAGGAAACAAGAAACTAATTTAGAATTATGAAAAGACAAGTAAAAAGAAACACATAAAATAAACAATACGACTGAGCTAAAAAACTTAAACATTAAAAACACAACAAACATTAGAATTACAGACACAGAAGGCTTAATTTAGGCAAAGTATGTTATTGGTTTTAAATCATATTATTGTTGCTAAGTGTATAAAACTCTTAAGAGAAGCACTAATCTTTGGTGGGCATTAATAGTCCCTTGCCCGATTGACATTGTAGAAACTCACTAAATTTTCTGGATTAGACTTTGCATTTGGCCAACAAAAGTATCCACTATTAATGATGTTTACCACTCTAAATTTCAAAATGCAAACATCTTTTAGTTACTTAGCAAGACAATGAGCATCACCTAGAACATAGTCAAGAAACATGGAATAAGTTCAAATAAGGCACATGACAACCCGATCTCTCACTTAAGTTAAACCACTCACACTTTAGAAATCCAATCGTAAGAATTTAGATAATAACGGAGAAAAATAAACACAAAAGGAAATGGGGGTGGAAATGAAGATTGCCTTAATTCTCATTCCCACATATTGTTCCATGAGTAAAAAAGATATTACAGTTAGACAGCAACATATTAATGAACTCACATTTCAAATAAAAAACACAACAATGTAAAAATCAATCATACTTACTATGGTTTCAAGTTAATATTTCTGTGAAAAATAATAATAAAGCAACATACTTTATCAGTTTATATAACTCAAACCAAAGCTAATTGAAAACTTTACACCCCATTGTTTTTAAGTCACCAAGTTTGCAACTTTTTGGGCATAAATTCAAGATTTTATCCCTGCAAAAGAAAAAAAAAAGGAAGATTTGAAGATTAAGACTAAGAAGAAAAAAGAGAATACCTGAAAAGTGTTTGAGGGAAGGTGAAAACACAGGGGTGGCGGTGGAGAGGCGAGGAGGGAGACAAGGCAAAGCAGAGCAGCGGGTAACGTTGGTGGTGGTCGGAATCCTAGGAGGGAGGAGCACGGTGGCTGCTACCGCTGCCATTTTTTATTGTTATCTTTGAGAAATGTGAAGAGTGTGATACCTATAAGCCTATCTCCAAATAAATTTTTTTAGCACTTTGGTTGGTCTGACTTTGTTGCTACTTAGATTACTTCAAACTCAATAGATATTTATTTTTATTTAACTTTTTTTTATGAAAAATAAAAATAAGAGAAACTCATGTTGTTTATTGACTTGTTATCCATTATACTATGATTTGGGACACTGATTTCAACAACTTGACACCTGGATGAACCTTGCATTCTCATTGGCTACTTCCCTATCTTCAAAATCCACATCTCAATTTCTGTATCATGAATGTACGACTTGTCTTCTCCTTCAAACTTGGGCCAATATCTGGGCCAGCCCATTGAATTATTCTCCAATAGCCCGGCCCATTGAATTCATCACTCTCCTCTTGTCTTGCCCTACCTTCTTATTTTCCACTTGCAGAAAACCAGAATCACTTCACCACTTCAAAGCTCCAACGTTTTGAGGCACGAGAGAACAAAACGACACCGACCCATCACCCCAAAAATGCTGCGCCTCATAAAGCTGAAACCTTTATTGCATTCACCAACTTCATCTCATTCGGGTCACAACCTCATCCAACGGTGCTCCGTTAGCGGCACAGCGAAAGGGAAGGCGAAGATCAAAGCGGGTCAGTCGCTGAAACGTTCGAAGATCACAGTCAAGAAAGCCGGATCCGATTCCAAATCCGGACCCCCAGTCGGGTCGCGCGAGAGGCAAGAGCGCGAGCTCCTCTACGAGCAATGCCTCAACGCACCAACACCAGTTCGCTACCTCACCAAGAACCAACGCGAGCGAGAATCGGAGCGCGAGAAATTGGGGTTGATGAGCAAGGAGCGGCAGCGAGAAATTGAGATGATGAAGAAAAAAAACAACAAGTTTAAGGTTTCGGAGAAACCCACGATTATTGGGACACCGGGTTTGGACCTGATTACGCTGGGTTTGGTGGAGGCGGAGAAGCTTCCGAAGTATGAGTTAACGGTGGAGGATGGAAGGAGGTTGGCGAAGGAGTATAGTAGGGTTATGATGAGGAAGCATAGAGCGAGACAAGCTGCGGAATCGACGCTTTTGAGGTTGAAGAAAGAGGCCATTGAAGCATTGCCTCAGCATTTGAAAGAAGCTGCTTTGGTACCTGACTTGACCCCTTTTCCTGCGAATCGTTTTATGGCCACTCTCACTCCTCCCATTGAGGGTTATATTGATAAGGTCAGAGAAGCAGCTAACAAGATCAGTGGATCAGAGAAGATTAGATGATCGCAGGTTTGGTCAGTACATGTTTTTGTTTTTAGGATTATGTTTGAATTGATAGAAAGAGATGAAATGGAGGGAAATGTAATAGAATGGAATGGATATTAGTTGTTGTTGTTTAAATTGTTTAGAATAGGATGGAATGAAATGGGAATTTATGAAATATATTGCATCTTATTCTATTAATTACATTTATTTATTTTTTGGAGAAATATTCTCTAAAGTAAGCTTGTTTGCAAAATGCAGAAGTTAAGATCACAACATAATTTAGATTAAATTAAGGATATGTTTTTCAATAACATCTCGAAGATCCCAACATTCATCTGTGGTGTGGCCATGACCATCATGGAACGCGTAATATTTAGAGTGGTCAAATCCGTCCTTTGAATGTCTCCATATCCTGGATTTGGAGGGAGATGACTTAGACCGAGCTTCTTAACGTAGAATACGTAGTGGAGTAGTGGGCAAACAAAAAAGGGTGGGGTTTGATTGACCAAATACAACTTCTTGGATTTAATTGTTTAGAAAAAAAAATTGAATCATAATTCGATACTATTCGAGAGAGACTAAAACAGAGTGAGAGTACGACTCGATTAGTATAGAGGGGGTTTTGTAAAATTAAGCTTGTTTGCAAAATGCAGAAGTTAAGATCACAATATAATTTTGATTAAGGATGGATGGACTTGTGCACTTTACAGATTAATTTACTTTATTGGACTCTTAATCCTTAGTTTTTCTTCTCTCTCAATTTGGGTATAAGATGTAACCAAGTTATTATTTATTAATCTGTTTACTTCACAAACAATAGAATGGAAACTTTCCTCCTTTCTATCATAAAATATCCATACAATGGAATGATAATTCCGTTCTATACTTCTATTTTATCTCATTTCAGTCTATTTTACCCACAATTAGATATCTAAAAATAGGTTAAGTGATATTATACTGAATGAAACTTATGATTTTTTCTTGTTTGGAACAAACGGGAGCGGAATTGCCCTTTGCAGTTTGCTCAAGCCACAGTAAGGGGGGTTGAATATGTTAAATGACTAGTAATTGCACTGATATATATATATATATATATATATATATATAAAAGAGGCAGGATCCTTTGACACCGGTGTCAAATTTGAAGTTTGACACTTCATCTGAGAGCTATTAGATCAAAAAAGATCAATGGTATCACATGCTTATAAATCAGAGTCGTTGATCTTTTTTGATCTAACGGCTCTCAGATGAGGTGTCAAAGGATCCAGCCTCATATATATATATATATATATATATATATATATATATATATATATATATTATGAAAGAAATTCAATAGAATGTCAAATTAGTGGCTTGAGCAAGTGATTCAATTGTCGGGTTCTAACTTTTTGTGATGATAAATGTTGAGTGGAAGAGGGATCCTTATATAAAATCGAATGAAAGCACCATATCAAGGCAGAAAAAAATTACACAAAAGACCTGAGCTTTGCTTTGGCTTTCTACAGCTTTAAAATTTCATGTTGGCATGAGTGACTCATTTTTGGTTGATTCATTCCCGGTGATTCATGCCATAGTCACCTTTACTTGCTGTTCTGTTCCTGTATCCTGATTCCTGGAGATTCTGATCCTGTATCTATGTACACATTGTATGCTGCTTTAAAGCAATTGTGTGATGAGTGTCAAATTAGGAGTATGCTATGTACCAATAAATTGCCGTTAGATGCCTCTTATACTGTCTCCATTGTGAGTTTTGATGCTACTGCAAATTCTTCATTAAAAGGATATTAGGTCATTGACATTTTTTTGTTAAGATGGGATTGCACTGTTCTCTTCCCTCTTATTTCCTTCGTATTGTGATAGCTTTGATTGTCAGTTATCTCTTTTAAAACGAATGAGAGAAGCTTAATCATAGCTGTACCAACTAATTTGTTTGAATAGCAGGTTCACCTTCAAGTGGCGGAAGCATTTTTCTTCTAATGTGGTCGGCGAGCTATGGAACTTGGATTCCTTAGGTTGTGGCAGAATCTGAAAATGTGGAGCTTATTGAGTAATAAAAATTGTTCTCAGAATGGTAGTTTAGAGGAATAACTCGTGAACGTCAAGTACTTCAAGTCTTTCTGTATTTTCCCTTTTGATAGGAATATGTGAATGAGTAAATCATAATTTTCCTTTTTCTCATATAAACTCCAGTACCATAATCTCCCGTGCTCATCATTTGTATAATTGTGATGTGCTTCATCAATTTTAAAACTTGCATCTTAAGCATTGAGAGAATTTTTTTTGTTAATTCCCGGGAATATGTTAGGAAAGTGAATTTTTCATAAATGTTATCAAAAAGCTGTTTGGTAAGTCAAAATATTATTAGGAATGTTGACTCAAGTTTTCTGATTTTATGTTTGGTTAATTGTAAATATTACTCGGAATGAGAATAATTTTACAAAACTAATCTCTATAACCCACTTTCCAGATAAAAAATAAAAATAAGCATGATTTCCAGACTCGATAAATAATAATTCCAGTAACAACGTTCTTCACATTTTTATCTCCCCTTTCTTCATCATCACCATCTTCTTCGGTTTGTGGTTGTTGCCCGCTCTCAACCCACATATTCTGCATTGCCATTCTCTCCGTCTTGATGCTCAGTCTTACGAGATCTTTTGTTCTTGCGCGGTTTCTTCTTCTTAGTTTGATCCTCAGACTCAGGTAAAACTATTCTCTCTCTGTCAAATGTCAATATTTAACCGCTCCTTAAATACATACTGATTCTATAATGGGCATTTTTTTTAATACAAAATATTTAAGACACCTATATCCCATCAAAGTTAGGTAAGGTAAGACCCTACAACTTGTTTGAAAATTTTCGAGAAGAATTACATATCACCTACCAATAAAGATCTTATATTGGCCAGCAGGGTTTGAACCAACGCACTTAAATGATATGGACCAAATCCTTAGCCAACTGTATCCGACTCTGCTGGCCATTTTTTTTTTTTTTTTTGAATTATACAATTGAGTGGGCAAACTTAAACAATTTTGTATGTTTTTGGTTGAAAATAATCGCTTCTACATCTACTGTCTTCCGTGTTTTGTTTTTTAGATTCATGTATTTATAAACGACTTTTTGAGATATTAACCATAATTGACTACTCAATTATCTAATTCGAATTGAATAGAATCATATAGATAATAGAACCATATAGGCAGTAAATTCTTTTTTACTAAATTATTTCTAATGTAAAATAATTCTTTAGCAGTTGATGCACATAGTATTTATGAACAAATTTGACACAGCGTGAATGAAACTTTGAATTAGGCGGAGCGTTTTATTCCAAATTTGTTTAAATTGAAGCATAAACGTAACATTTGAAGTTGGCTTTTATTTAAGGCTCAAAATAAAAGCATCTTTGTTTCTAGGTCAAATCATTTCTACATTTGTGGTAGAAATTATTTTTCTGCCACAAACAATCAGACACAAAATAAGAGTGGGCTCTATGTTGGTGTCTCTTTCTTCTTTATGATTTCTCTCTCTCAAGTGTTTGTGTCCACAGATACAGAAATGATTTTATGTTGTTTCTATTCACCCATGACTTTATAATGCTAAAATGGACGATATTCAATGCTCGGGAGAAAACTGAAATCGTTGGTTGCATAACTCTACACTCAGTCATATTTTTTCGCTTAAAATCATGCCAGTTACCAATGCTGTACATCTCCTTGCAGTTGCTAGTAATGAACTACAACAATATTATACATTACTGCTTAAATTCTTGCTCATTAAGAACGGTGTATATATATATAGCTTAGTGCAATCTGGTCTGCACTTAGACATAATAAAATAGAGAAAAATATTTATGCAGTCACTGCATATAAGTTATCTGTATTTTTTCCAAAACGACATCGTTTTGGTATTAAAATCTTAAAAATTTATAAATATAAATATTATTATAACTCTGAAATAAATTAAAATTATAAAAATATCACGATTTTCGCCTAAAAACAACATCGTATTGGACTTACTGCAAATTTAACTGTCGTAACATAACTGCAGAAGAAGCGAACCCAATAAACTATACATTCTCCGCTCACGACTTATCATTACCACATAAACAGTAAGACAAGGCCTACGGGGAATAGCAAGCTATAATACGTATGGAATACTATCATTAACTAACCATAGATACACAGTTTACAATTTACACCCACACCACATTCATGAAGTAACTCCATAAATACATTCAGACGATGGATGACGAAGATCAACCACTCAAAAGAATGGGAAATAAAATTCCAAGATATATCTTTTACGTTTGAGACGCTGATAGAAATTTTGATAAGTGAACCCACACAAGGGGCACAGTTCTCTTAGCATCTGTTTTTTTTTCTTCTATTTCACAAGACTCGGAACAATAAGTTCTCAGCCATTAGGACCATCAGTCATTGCCCATTGTGAATGAAATTCCATTATATATCAAACAAATAAAATCAGAGTAATACACATATTCCATTATATATATTCATGCATGACTATCCTTAAAAAATCTAGTGACATCTCTCACGAAATATAAGATGGAATCATGTTCATATGAACATAAAGATCTGTTTAAATATACCAGCCACATAACAAGATCTTCGAAAGATTCAGTCAACCTTCCCCATCTCAGCTAAGGGTGTTAACGAGCCGAGCCGAGCTTTGCTCTTAAAAGGACTAAGCCTGTACTTAAATGTGTCAGCCTGATCAAGTGTGTTACCTGTTATAAATATAATAATTGCTGACTTGTGGCCTGACTTATTTACAAAAAAAATAAAAGCCTGATTTAGCCTGTTAGCCTGTTTTAAGAAAATAAGACAATAAAAATTTATCCAAACTGAATATATAATCAACAACACTGGTAATTCTATAAATATTTATAAATTCAAGTTATATCAAAACAACACAAGATAGAACAAAATCATTCAAAAACTTTGTTTAACCAATAAAATGAGATGAAATGGATTAAGGAGAAAGAGAGGGCTATTACAAGCAGTATAAAAAAATATAAAATAAAATAAAAAAATAATATATTAGGTCGGCCTGAAAGGCTCTAAGGCCGAGCTCTTGAATTGAAATCTGAGGCCTTTTTACTAAACGAACTTTTATACAAGTTCAAGTCTTGTGCCAATAACCAATTTTAAACATGTAAGCTCAGACCTTCACGAGCGGAGCGAAAAGCCCCTGACTTGTTTAGCACCCTTGAGCCTAAGGGCCTGCTTGATTATATTTTGATTTTTTATTCTTAAATATTTTTTTGTAAAAAAATTATTTTTTATATTTTTTAAAGTTAAAAACCAAAAAAGAAAAAGAAAAACAATCCAGACATATTTTTTAAATTTAATTATAAAAATAAAAAAAATTCCAATTTTTAATTTTTTTTTTTTTTTTTTGCATAACAAGCTTCACAAACAAGTTTTTTTTTTTTTTTTTCTGAAAATCAAAATTATTTTTAAAAACTGATTTCAACCAATCCCCTTAAGTCGCTAGAATAAGTGAAACATAACAAACAAATCCCTATACTCACATTCTATTCCGTAGATCATATGAACATTGCCGAGGTCATTAAACGAATCCTCTGCAATTATATTTTGAACCGACAACCCACTAGCCTATAAACAGCTTGCTTCAAAGACGGGAAATAATCCATCAGCAACTATGAAAGACTGCAAGACTAAAGACTCCTATCCAATGTTTTAAAACTCGGATCGATCATCGACTCGATCAAGGTATTGAGTTACTGGGTCAATGGTTCAATTGAATTTACTATTCACATATTAAAAAATATAAACATATTACTTATATTAAAAATTCACATAAGAAAATTACAAATGAGCTTCAAAAAATAAATTGGTTCTCAATGATAACAAATATTATATACTTTTAGGCTTATCTCTAAACCTTATTCTAACATTGAATTAAAATTGTAATGTAAGCTAAATGCCCCTTTTGTGCCTCGACATAACACAAATAAACTAAATCATGATAACAAATAATAGGCATGAAATATACACTAAGAAGAAAGTTTCTATCAGATGAGACCATAAGAGTTTATCCAACTTAACTTCTTTAGATCATTATAAGATACAACTAAATTAAATAAACGAACTGCACTAATTCAAAATACCTTCTTATTTTTACTTTACTTTTTAATCATATTTATTACAAAATATGAAAAAGATTTAATTCAAGAGTTCATAACAAACAAACAAAAATATTTAAAAAAGAAAGTTTTACAAAAAAAAAGATGGTCAACCGATCTAACCTGGGTCAACTAGGTCATCGAGTCTCGACCGAGTCAACCGATTTAAACCAGGTTGACTGCAGAACCAATCCAAATGACGGCTCAGACCGGGGAACTCACTGGGTCACCGAGACCCGGGTCGAACCGGCCAATCCGAGCCGAGTTTTAAAACACCGCTCCTATAAATCATTCCACGGAACAATGATGATATCATCATACAAGATACGAAATGCGTGTTGTGGGGATCATCATGAATGGGCCAAACTAGATCAACCACATTAAGTGGGTCCCAACATCATATCTCAACCCAAAACCTTAAGAATTGAATTCATGAATCCATCTACTTATATAGTCTTCACTTATCCCATATCAATCATCACGGGACTCAATCACACCTAAATATGCCAACACATTTCACATAACAAGCTATTGCCAAAAAACACAAACATCACTCTTCCAAAACCACCACACATTTAAACCAAACTTCCTGATAACATAGTTTTCCCTTACATACAAAAAAAAAAACTTCCTGATGACATTACATCCTTCATCCGATGATGAAAACAAAAAAAAAACAGACAATTTCAATGACATAGGTCAAACACCTCTTTCGGCTCAATACAATCGATCAACACATCAAACTAAATCAGATATCTTCATCCTCATCCCAACCCCAAGAGCTAAAACCACTATCAAAGTATACCCATTTCTACCATCGAAGAATCCACATGGTTATTTTTTTTTTCTCTCTCTCATCAAACAACACATCACAATAAAAAACCAACACTCGGGGTATACTACCACTCATTATTACATCAAACAACAATTAAAACAGCAAAAAATAAAAAAATCATAAAAAAATAAACTAAGATAACTGTATCACTGTATTCAATTCAAACTAACCATCCACTTGTTGTCAAAATACACAAAAACCCATAACACCTCAACAAAGTTCCCAAACATTACACATATCATTCATCACCATATAACATTGTAATTTTAAATTTTTTTAACAAAAAAAGAAAAAATGGGGGTATAGGCAAGGGAAATGGAAAGTTGGAAACCCTAAAGAGCTTAAATTTTATCAATATCCTCATCCTCGAACTCGATGTAATCGTTACCAGCACCGTCCTCGTCGTCGTCGACGCCACCGCCGATGCCCTCGTTGATCCTGAAAGATTCCGGTAGCTCTTTGTAGGCCTTGAGGAGTCTGGCCTCGTCCGGCATGTATTTAAGGATGACGTCAGCCTTGTCGTCTTGGTAGTCACGAAGACCAACGAGGATAATGTCGCCGGCGGCGATCCACACCTTCTTGTGCATCTTGCCGCGGATGTGGCAGAGTCGCTTGGTGTTATCGATGCACAAGGCCTCGCAACGACCGTTACCGAGCATGCGTTGAACCTGCGCGTATTCCTGACCGTCCTCCTTGAACACTAGCTCTCTCTTCTCATCGTCTGCTTCGTTCTTACCCCTCTTTCTGTTCTTCCCTCCCTTTCCCTTGTTCTTCGGCATGGTCGATTCAAAAACCCTACCTCTCTCTCTCCCTCTCTCTAAAACCCTAATTCGATTGCGATTTTTGGGAATTATCTGCCTGTGCCGGTGTCTTATGTGTTAAGAGAAATTAGTGGCTATTTTGAAATGGACGATATTAGCGCTACTCTTTTCCTAAAAATGACACTGTTGTCCCCAATGTGAATATAAAGTTGAATTTACGATGATAAGTAAAAAGAAGAGAAAATATTTTGAAAACAGATCAGCTGCCCACAACGTCCTGCATGCTCCTTTCCGCACCCCAAGCACCTAGGAGTGGAAGGAGGCCTAGCAAAATCTCCCTGCTACGAAGAAGTCCTCTTGAACTGACCAGGCGCCTGCTTAGCCGCAAACTGCTTCCCTCTGCCCTTTCTAGCAAACTTCCTGTCTTTCCAGGAAGTGGAACTACTCGTTCCCGTCGTCTCAGCAATCTTGGCCTTACTCGTGATACAGACATCTCGATGTCCAAACACTGCTGCACTATAACACCCCGTGTATACTCGATTTGTTGACATGTCATCGTATTAAGCCACGCTTAATATAAAATGCGGAATATCTTGTTTTTTCAATTATGACGTCATTATACTTAGCCAAGTTGATTACTTAATCAATCTCATAAAAATATCGTCTGTATGTAAATTGCAAAAGACAGCTAACTGAAATACCTCAAAAGATAAATAAGTGAGTATCTAAGTCACGGATCTACAAAACGTAGTCCGGACAATATCCTGATACCTTAATACAACTCGCATCTAAAAATATAAAGTTAAGTCAATGTGGCATGGACAAACCTCATGCTCACCAAATGGACAACAAAACCAACAAGTCTCAATACCAACAGCATGATAATGGAAAAAGCATAAACACTAAGCAGGTGCATCAGCATAATCAGTAAACATGTCAATCAACTAAGCTCCGGCCTCCTGCCGCTAGAGGTCTCAACCCCTGGGTTACATGAACCTGAAATAAGCGCCCCAAACGTGGGGTGAGATCTATGAACAGAAATTTCAGTAAGACAAGGGGTCCTCAACGATCTTCCACCCCAAGCTCACTTACATGTGCAATATAAGTTCCAAAAACAGTTAAACATTATAAGTTCCAAAATAGTGCAATGCAGCAGATAATCATGTCATGTGTGTTATAACTAATCTACTGGCCAAAGAGATGCAGGAATACGTCTATTACCCACACTAATGCAAGACGCCACTTGCACTCACTCACAATGTATACTCTCAAGTGCACAAGATGGAAGAAGAAGAATCAAGAGAAAAGGCTAAGACTTGGTTGGTTTCAAGAGAAGAAAGCAATGGAATAGTGTAACGAAGGGTGGCAGCTCCAAATAGCACCAGAAACTCTACGTGGGAGTGTTTGAATTCTGACCTAAGGCATTGTGCCCTAGTATATAAATAGGTCCACTTAATTAATCACACAGTATTAACAATAATAGTTACGCTTAGCATTTTAATCTCAAATTTGGGATTCTAAACCTAGCCGTTTTTCCAAGATTTATCATATTTTTATTTTATTTTTCCCAGCACCTTTCTGATACACACTTTTCCATAGCCAGTATCAGTTCTGGCACCAGTTCTCATTATTTTAACTTGAAACTTGTTTTACAAGTCCTATATATTATTCTAGTGAAATATACACACTTATCATAATTTTCTGAGATACTTCACCGATACGCATTTATACCGAGTAGCATAATCGGTATCTGCACTTTTCGTCAGAAAAGCGACTTTCAGCATTATTAATCACTGACCAATATTATTTAAGCCTTATCATAATTATTAGGGTCAATTATGAAATTATTTCCTAATTTCACATAATTAATTAATTAACTTCCTTAATTAACGGTGCAGGTTCTTACACATACTATTTGTTATCATGATAATTGATAACGGTGACACTTTTTTCTTAGTGTATATTTCATACATACTATTTGTTATCATGGTTTAATTTATCCGTATCATGTCAAGCACAAAAGGTGCATTTAACTTATATTGCAATTTTAATCCAATACTAGGATATGGTCTAGAGCTAGAAGCTTAGAAGTATATAATATGTGCTATCATTGAAAATCAATTTTTTTTTTGAAGCTCATTGTTAGTTTTCTTATATGAATTTTTATTAATATAAGTAATATTTTTATATTTTTAATATGTGAACAGTAAATCCGGTTGAACCAGTGACCCAGTACCTCGACCGGTTCAATGACCGATTCGAGTTTTAAAACACTGGACTAATCTACTTTGGTGCCATCTTTATACTACCATTATTGCAAATGTAAACTTTGTTTGTAACAGATAAAATATATCAAATGATATTACCAATATATATATATATATATATATATATATATATATATCAAATGAGATGTCATTGCGTAGATCTCGAAAAGTATGTGGAATCAAAAAAAGAATTACTTGATTTGGATACCTGAATCAAAAGTTGTGGCCTTATGAAGTTTTCGGTTAAACTATTAACTTTTTGTGACACGTGTCAACATCAGACGATTCACTCCTAATTTAGGCGTGAATAGTCACGCCTAATTTGAGCGTGAATGAGTGCAATAGATCCGTAAATTGGTTCGAAACAGTAACTTATTCGTAATTATTTATTAAATATGTAATATTTTAATTTTTTTTGCCAATTACTAGGGGTTGTACGATAACAATTTGAGATGGACATGATAGGCATGCTTTTTATCTCAATTATGTTTAATTTGGTGTTCTAAATTCATGTATGATTTGGGTGATATGCTCGAACTCAGTGGCGGAGCCACTTTAGTGCATGCTGGTACCTTGGCACCAGCTCACTTTCAATAAATTGTACTTATTATATATAATTATATAGTTAATTATAATTTATCCCGGGTTAAAATTATAATTTGGCACTATCTAAAAATTAAAACATTTTTTTCAAATACAAGTAGAAATTAAACACACAACTTAATATAAATTAGCCAAACCTCTCACCATTCTCGTGGCTTATTTAAAATATATTTATAAACAATTGTTCCAAACATCTAGCCTATGTGAAATTTTTGCTCTCTATCTCTAATTTTAGTCTAGCTATCAAATGGAGGTAGCTTTTACAAACACGCAATCTGGCACATTGCTCGAAGGTGGGTCTTCTCATCACAGCAGAGAGATGCAAGAAAGGGGGACTGATTTTGAAAGCTTTGAAAAAAGCTTTAAAAAAAGGAAAAAGAAAAAAAAGAAGGGTAGAAAGGAAAAGGAAAAATCTGAGGTTTGACTGCTAGTGATGGAGCTGCTTCCTCTTAGCCTCTTGTAGTCTGGTAATTTCATTTTTTTATTTCGGCGAGCTATTGCCTATTATGTTTATTTTTTTGCATTTTCTTGAGTTCTTGTTACATGGGTTCAGACGTTTCGTACTTTCGTTGGTGTTTTAACTTGATTTGTTTTTAGGTGTCAAGCGCTTATCATTTCTCAAATTGTTTGAGATAATTTTATCTCCGACTACTAAACCATAACCGTACAAAGATGGATCAATAGTAATAAAGGAAAAGAAAGAAAAAGGAAATCATAACCATTCAAAGGTAAATCATTTAATATAAGAAAATAAATAAATAAAACGACGTAGTTTTTGGATGGACGAAGATAAATATATCTCAAGCTGCTCGAGAAATTTTGTTCTCATATATATATATATATATATATATATATATATATATATATAGAGAGAGAGAGATGTAGGATCCTTTGATACCAGTGTCAAGATTGAAATTTGACACCTCATCTATCAAATAAGATCAATGGTATCACATGCTTACAAATCAGAGCCATTGATCTTTTTTGATCTAATGACTCTCAAATGAGGTGTCAAATTTTAAATTTGACACTGGTGTCAAAGGATTCTATCTCATATATATATATATATATATATATATATATATATATATATATATATATATATATATATATATATATATGAGGTAGGATCCTTTGACACCGGTGTCAAATTTGAAGTTTGACACTTCATCCGAGGGTCATTAGATCAAAAAAGATCAATGGTGTCACATGTTTACAAATCAGAGTCGTTGATCTTTTTTGATCTAACGGCTTTCAGATGAGGTGTCAAACTTCAAATTTGACACCGGTGTCAAAGGATCCTGCCTCTATATATATATATATATGGGGAATGTTAAATTTACAATTTTTTTGTTTACAAACTCTTACAAACTACACTATGTCTGATCAGTCATACTTCAATCAAGAGTGTATGACTGGTCGTACTTAGTGTAATTTGTAAACAAAATTTGTAAACGTATCATTCCTATATATATATATATATATCCATTAAACAATCAAATAAGATTTATTGTTGTCATGTTTTAGTATTGTAATGGAAGAGAAACTAGTGCGTGTTTTAATTTGGTTATAGAAACTCATAGTGAGGAAAATGTGTTGTTTATACAGGAAAGTATAAAAACTCATATTTGGTTATAAAA
Organism: Gastrolobium bilobum; assembly: GCF_033153095.1. Taxonomy (NCBI): domain Eukaryota; kingdom Viridiplantae; phylum Streptophyta; class Magnoliopsida; order Fabales; family Fabaceae; genus Gastrolobium; species Gastrolobium bilobum. Next base: position 620,865 of record NW_026900059.1, read on the forward strand.
ACTCATATTTTACTTGTAATGTTTGTTTCTTTTCCACTTATTGAACTAAGTCTCTTGGTTTGTATCCTTAGGATAATACTTGGTTCATTACTTATTATGCTATGAGAGGAAAGTGAAATACTTACCGGAAAGGTTAATTTCTTTCTATGTTTGCTTTGAAATATAATTATGGGCAATTATTTATTTAAATTTTTAATGTTATGTGACATTATTTAGTAAATAATTTAGATAAACATTCTAGAATTCATAGTAATTTTTGTTCCTAGTAAATTTGGATCAACATCAACAACACCTTTATCCCAAATTAATTGGGGTCGGTGGTAGATGAACCCAAATGAAAGATACAAAAAAGTTGAAAAAAGAAACATAAAAGTAAAAATAAAAATAAATAAATAGAATAATATAAAAGTAAAAGTAAAAAAGAAAGGGAAAAGAAGAAGAGGGGAAACGAAAGGGAAAAGAAGAAGAGGGGACCATCTGGAACATAGGAATAACAACGGGTCTAACCCTCCACCATGCTTATAGCTTTTCTCCATTCCGTTCTAAGACAAACCGTCCGCCAATCTATATCCCACTCCATTAAATCTTGTTTTACCACCTTCCCCCAAGTAAGTTTCGGTCTACCTCTACCTCTTTTTGTGTTGAGCTCTTGGTAACAAACTTTTGTTCTTACGGGAGCATCTAGGGGTCTTCTCATTACGTGCCCAAACCACCTCAATCTAGGTTCTCTCATCTTCTCAGCCACCGGTAGTACTCCTACCTTTCGTCGAATATCTTCATTTCTTATCTTATCCATCCTCGTATAACCACACATCCACCTTAACATCCTCATCTCTGCTACTCCCATTTTATGCTCATGTTGCCTATGTGCTGGCCAGCATTCAGCTCCATATAGCATTGCAGGTCTTACTGCTGTTTTATAGAATTTTCCTTTTAACTTAAGGGGGATTTTGCGGTCACACAAAAACTCAGATGCACTGCGCCATTTCATCCACCCTGCTCTGATTCTATGATTTACATCCTCATCATTCTCTCCACCTTTTTGCAAAATAGAGCCCAGGTATTTAAAAGTGTCTTTCTTGGGTACCTCTTGATCACTTAGATGCACGGGATCTTAGTCTACATCTCCTACTAGAGAAAACTCACACTTCAGATACTCAGTCTTGCTTCGACTTAATGTGAATCCTTTAGATTCCAATGTGCTTCTCCACAATTCAAGTTTTCTATTAACACTATCCTTGCCCTCATCAATAAGCACAATATTGTCTGCAAAAAGCATACACCATGGCACTTCCTCTTGAATATATTTTGTTAGTTCATCCATAACTAAGGCAAAGAGATAAGGACTTAGAGCTGACCCTTGGTGTACACCTACCGTGATAGGGAAATAACTTAATGTTCCGTTACAAGCTTTCACACATGTAGTAGCCTCATCATACATATCCTTGATTACCTTTACATACTTTGATGGTACCTTTTTCTTCTCCAGAACCCACCATAAAACTTTCCTTGGAACCCTATCGTATGTTTTCTCAAGGTCTATGAACACCAAATGTAAGTCCTTTTTCTTTTCTCGATATCTTTCCATTAGTTGTCGCATCAAGAAAATGGCTTCCATGGTACATCTTCCTGGCATAAATCCAAATTGATTCACTAAATTTGGATAATTATGATAAATATTTTGATATATTAAATTTTTTGACACCACCTAAATTTTATTCTTGGCTCCGCCACTACTGGAACTAATTCTGTATTCTATATTTATGTATGATTTGGGTGATATGCTGGAACTAATTATGTATTCTATATTTATGTATGATTTGATGAGTTAGGATATTCTTACTACCCATTTTTTTTACTACCACTTCACTACCACTCTAATCACCATTGGATTAGAGGAAAAGTTCAATGAAGAGAAAGAAAAAAAAAATAACTTTTGAATCCAATGGTGATTAAAGTGATAGTGGAGTGGTAGTAGCAAAAATTGGTAGTAAGAATATCCTACCTCTGATTTGATATGCTTGCATGATATATAGACGAGACATAATTCAAATTTACAAGATTTTGTTACATTATTTGGGGTTCTGTGCTATTTTTCATAATATACCCTGTAGAGAAAATGTATAGGCCATGCAATATCTTACTCTTATACAACTCTTTTATCCTATGTATCCTTATTCTATACTGTGTATCAAAGAAATCCTTAAAGAAATAAAATAATTTACTTGATTAAGTAAGCTTAAATTAGACTAACGAAAGTAGGTCAAAAATAAATTAGACTGTAAGCTGTTAATGGACAACCTAACCGATTCCTATCTATATCTGGAATTTACTTGAGCTCAAAATCAAATATCAACTATATTGTTTTTGTTTATACTTTAGCATATCCCCATTTTTTTTCCATACCGGTCTACGCAAAAAAACTAAACCTATTTTCACCCGTTACCAAATAAACTTGGTACCATTTGAGCATGACCTCATATCACATTATCCTGGTTTTATTCCTATGGAGAATATAATCGAGTGACACCATGAACTTCTAAATATCTCGTGATTTGATCAAGGACTAGATTCACATCCAGCACCCACCGTAGAATTCATTAGTTTGATCCTTTGTTCTAATAGAATAGGATTCCCTGTCCAGCAACGTGCAGAGCACTGGATCACATATTGCAATAGTCAATTCTTAAACATCCTTCACCGCATGCTCTGATCGTACATGCAGTGTCATTATGGATAAGGATGTTCACCCAGTAAATAAAGATTTTCTTAGATTAAGTAAACTATAATTTACCAACAAACACTTTCAGGATGAAAATTTACATTTCCAAAAACTAATGTGCACCTTAATTTTTCAAAAACAAATTCAGAGATTTACTCTCTCTCGAGACCTAGATAGTGCCCATGCACCAGAAAGACTCGGGCCATGTAAAGTATGAAATCAAATCAACTTAGAAACAGAGTTTTTGAGCGAATCACGGAAATAGAAGGCAGGTTCACAGAAGAACCTAGATAACACTAAACATCATCTAGATGATAAACCACGGTCCTGATCATCATTTCGATCTCATGTAACACTAGCCACCTTGTGCACATACCCTGGATATTAAAACTTTTTAATAGATTACAGCAGGTTAACAGAAGATGAGAAATCGACTACTAAAAAAAGGTTAGGGGTACCAATTGGAATGAAAGTTTGCGAATAGAAATAGGGGGTCAATGTCTGATGGTGAGTTCGGCTCTAAGGTGGAGGACACCATTAATGAAGTAAAGACTATCCTCAGCCATGAACGAAGTCCATGGAATCGCAAATAAGTTTCTATAGCCAACCGCCTTTCCCCCCGTGAATGTGTAGTTGCCTTTGTACTTGCTAACAAATTCCTCTGTTGGCCTAGACCTCGCAGCAAATTCATAATCAACTGCAAAGCTTACCGAGCCCTTTTCCTGCATTCCCAGAAACAGTCCAAAGCAATGAAAAGAACTCTGTTGGTCCATGTTGCAATGTGCTGATAGAAAAAACCCCTGTCCACCCAAATGGAATGCCTGAGAATAAACCCGGCCAGATGGGAACAAATTGTTACACTCCTCCCGCTTCAGATCCAAGTACACCACACACTGCTGCCGGGGAAGTTCAAATTCTACCACCTTAACGGGGCGATACTTATATGCCCGCTCCACAAAGCGACGGTTCGAGGAAGCAGACTCTTCTGCTGCCAGTGACCGCTGGCGATGTGGAGCCTCAGCCTTGAAAAATAGGCCCTCAAGTACAAGCTTGGATGCAACATCATGGTCAAAGTCGTTACAGGTTAAGACCTTCTTAAGCTTTCGGCAGGTCATGTAAGGGAAGCGAATTAATCGCGCAAGCTTTGTACCCAGGACTTCTCGCCTTTCTTCCAATTTGCCATACTGTTGTCTAGCCCACTTCAAAACGAAGTCATATACAGCATCTTCTGATGCAACCTGGAGATTGTCACTAGACAATATCGCCTCAACTCCAGCTAGGGGCAAGGCCATAACCTCTTCCTGGAACCTGGTCATATTCAAGATTTATTATTATTAGCATTCAAAAAGAAAAAATGACATTGAGATTAAAACAATAAACAATATAAACAAGAGAAACAGGTATTTTCCAAAAGACCTTTTGTCATGGAATGCCATTATAGAAAAAACTTCTCTAAAAAGTTTATAATCTATGAAGTTGATCAACCAAAAGTAGCAGCCATCCAACAAAAGTATTATTTATAAGGGTTCCTACCATTAAGAGGCAATACACAGACACAAACACAAACAACCACACACACATTAGAGTCACTTTAAATACATGATTCGTTTCTCATGCCTCTCTAGTCTCCAACAAGAGCAATGGAAAGAAACTCAAACAAAATACAACAGAGCGGATACAACTGAAATCAAAATTTTAATATGACCAGCTAACAAAAGAGGAAGGATGAAGAAATTATAAATCCCACTCAATAGAAGAGAATAATCAAAAGAGTTTATAATGCTTGAATCTAAGATAATGTGACTGAAATTAAATAAAAACAAACACTTACTTGCTTAAATCCTTGTAACGACCAGCAAGATACTGCTTTGCTGCATCAGTCAATGGTTGGACTGCATCAGCCATTAAGACACTAGAAGGAAGCTCTAGGTAAAGCAATGCATAGTCAGGAGTCATGGGCATATTCCGCAATAACCGGCTACAGTATCTCATGCATGAAGCAACTTCAAATTTATCAGCAGCCATCAAAACATCCAGCAAAGCAGGTGCTGTAGTCATTTTCAAGGTATTACTGTACATAAAATTCAGTAGCTCCATGAGAGCAGCTTCTTCTGTAACATGCAAAAGAAGTATGGCATTTGTAAGATAACTCTATCAGGGAAAACTAAAATGACTAGGCAAAGAACCAAAAGATGTTCATACCAGAGGCATTGATTCTGAGGGTGACATGTCTCTGTTCTGACTCCCTCATCCCATTTGAGAAAAGCTGCAATAAGTAAATTAACACTGCTAAGCAAACAAAATTTTAACAGAACTATTCAAATTACCCTATAAAGAAGAGAGATCTTCACTACCTTATAGAAGAAAGGACTTTTAGCAGCCAAGATTGGAGAACTAATATGTAGTGTTTTAACTTTAACAAGTGCACCTGCTGAGCAATCCATGCTCCAGTTTGAATCATTGCTATTTGCAGCTTCATCACCTATATTATACCAAACCCGAAAGTGTTCATAGAGTAGAACTGATAACTTCATACTCAGGGAAAGGATATCAGTTTAAATTATACTCTTGTTACAAGCAAAAGGAGAATGTTATGCTTTTTGTAAAACGCTAATTAAAAGCCAAAAAACCAATCCCAGTTAAACCCAACTAGCGAGGATGGGATGGAGGCAATCCTTGTACGCAGTGTTACCCTTGCTTTAATTGCAAAGATGTTGTTTCGGAATCGAACCAATGACCTTTGAGTCGTGAAGGAACAACTTTATCACTGCTCCGGTTCGCCGACTTTGTAAAACACTAGTAACTATATTAAATTATACTCTTGTTTAAATCATATTATGGGTTCGTAGCGATTGATCTTATGGATTGTAGCATTTCATTGAGAACATGTTTACTAAGAGCAACAAAAGATAGAAAAAGAGGGAGGGGATAGGCAAATAAAGTGGGGTGGGGTTGGGGGGAACAAGTAAGAATCTCTTAAAGCATAAAACTCTATAATTCAGATTGTTAAGCAATTCAAATACCTGAAGGGCATTCTTCAACCATTGCAACAGCCTCTTCATCTTGATTTTCACAGGCCACACAATCATCCATATCAGGTTGATTCCCATTCAAAATTTGCTCGTCGGGCAATGGAGTTACATCCACAACTGCTAGCAAGAGAGCATATATTAGGGGTATGGTATGAGAAAATACATGCGCCTACACAAACATTATCCAACACGCACAAAGCAGCACTTTTTAGACAAACATCATTAAATGCATAGAACCAAGCTTTTATGTAGCTTTAGGCAAACATTCTCAAAACTCATAAGTAGAAAAGCACGGAAATTACAACACTCCCTCAGAGTCCCATTTATATCTGGTATCATTTCATTCTGGGAAAACTCGATAAACAGGTTTCACGCGTAGAATCACAACCAATTTTGCTTTTAACAGTAAAAAAGCTAGAAACCCTTGAAGATGTATCGAGCCAAACAATGAAAAGAAAAAAAAAATTCAGTTCCATTTCTCCACCGAAGATTTTCCAGAAAATCACAGTGACAGAGAGAGAGAGAGACCGTTTTCCTTCTTGATATCCTCGCGTCTCCTCTTGCGGTGGCGCGCCCAGTCGGCTATGGTGGTGACACCCTCGATATCGGGTCGGGTATCAACCGGATCACACATGATCTCGATCCGGAGAACCCTGTCGGAGAAATTACTGTCGTTGAAAGCGAAGGCGAAATCGGCGTCGGAAGTGGAACTGCCGCGAGACCACTCGGACTCCATCACCATAACCGGGTCAAACAGATCCGAAATCGAATCCTTCATCGACAAAGAAGAACAAAGAAGAATAACAAAACCCTAAGATGAGGTTCAAAGAGGAGAGAGAAAACAGGTGAGAGAGAAAGTGGGTGTGTGTGTTTTTGTGTGTGACAAATAAGCTTTCAAAAAATGAAAAGATGCAATCCATAACTCCAATGAAGTTCATCTCCAAAACAAATTATTATTATTATTAACCATTAATTACTGCTACTAGCCTACTACTACTCTACCAATGTTATTATCAATTAATTTTACCATTAGATTGATTATATTGATCCAATGGTTATATTTATTTTTATCTTTGTATGGTTATGATTTCTCATATTTAACATTAAATATGAGAAATCATAACCATACAAAGGTAAAAATAAAAATAAAATATTAAATATGGGGAATCATAATCATACAAAGATATAAACAAATATAACCGTTAGATTAACATAATCGATCTAATGATGAAATTGATTGGTAGTAACACTAATTGGTTGTTACAATATTATTTCCTTTATTAATAATATTAATATTTTTTAATTATATAATAAATATTTATTTATTTCATAATCTTCACATTTATTTTATTAATTTATAAGTTAATTTATTAATGAATTCCCATGTGTGCAGAGAAGAATGGATCCAATTGTGGGAGAGGTCAATTCTGTAAGGCACGGGGCACGCATCTTTGGACTACAAAATATTGAAATTCTAGTACCATGACTCATTCTTAATTCTTGGTCGGTAAAATTTTCATATTTTTGCTTCTATGTAATCATATTTATTTTAAATTTCAACTGTAAATAAAAAAAGTAATTTAAATTTTATATGTACAATTATTTTAAGCAAAAAACATTTGTCGTTTTAAAAAATGATAGGCAGTAAATTTTAAATTTTTCATAAATTTACATTAGAAATTCTAGTTATCCACATTTAGCATAAATTTTTTTAAAAATTTTCTTAAAAAATGATATTCCCGTGAATTAAAATTATGAATAAAAATCATATAAAATAATACTTGAATTCCTAGTTCGTGGGAAAATTTTAAATAATTTACAGAGCATAAATAATTCTGTGTTAATATTTTTAAGATTAAAATATTTATTTTTTAAATATGGAAAAGTGAAACACCACAGAATTTCCTATTTGCATGCCATCTTCATGAAATCGTATGATTATTTGGCAAGTTTTATTCTCATGAACCGAGCTCCGCAAACAGGCTGGCCGGAGGATGCAATCCTGCTTCCTTCGATGACAGTGTCAGTTTTTGTTGTCCATAAACAAACCGAGGAAAATTGGAGACTAGGCTGTAACTCTCGGTTTCTAAACAACCCCATGAGTCAACGTAGTCATCTAGACTGAATTGTCACTGTGCTGCTGAACCTTCTTTCCTCGCGTACAATATTTGGGAACCGTACCAAAACCTAATAATTTTGATTAAGAAAGAGAGAAATTATATGAAAGATTCGATTTGTATTCAGTTACTACAGATAAATAAATTATGGTTTTAAGACAGAAATTATGGTATTTTTATAATTTTAATTTATTTCAGAGTTATAATAATTTTTATATTTATAATTTTTTAAGATTTCAATACCAAAACGACGTCATTTTGAGAATAAATGCATATAACTTATCTGCAGTAACCGCAAAAATATTATGTTTGTCTTTTTTTTTTAAATAACGAGACTTATATCATTTCATTCTCATAAAGAAGTGAGATCCATATATTTATTTATTTTTGTTCACTTTCTCCCTCTCATGATCTATTTATTTTTCTTACTTAAAATGACACAACTTTATATTTATTTATTTTTTGTTCACTTTCTCTCCGTCATGATCTATTTATTTCTCTTACTTAAAATAACATAACTTTATATCTTTTAAAATGACATATATTTTTTCTTATACAAATTATAACATAATTAAACAAAGGGCTTTACTTCTTTATATTCTAGGAGATAAATTATCTTATTTTATGAAATAAATAAAGTGGGGTTTGCCAATTCTAAAAAAAGATAAAAAAAGGTATATATATATATATATATATATATATATATATATATATATATATATATATTATGTGAATGTAACATAAGAGATGAATCTCATGTAACATGAAAATATTATTTCCCTTAGACAAATTCAACTTAGAAAAAAAATGAGAAACTAAAAAGGGAAGGTAAGGCACTTTAAAAATATTTTGGAATAGCAGTTAATAACTAACATACAAGTGAAAAAATATTATCTGAACCCAAGAACAACATAAAGAGCAGTGGAGGACCCAAGAATTTTGATGAGAGGGAGCGAAAATGAAAAAAAATATTATCTATGTTTCATCATTGCTAAAAGAAGGCTTAAACCTTATAAGCAATTTTCAATTTTTATGAAATAACCATAATATTATAGGAATTTTAATGGTCAGCCAACACACCGAGTCTAATAATATATTAAAAGCCTTAAAATCACGTTAAATAATTGGTTGCTCAAGAGTTATGCAAAAAAGTGAGACATTGAACAACATTAATGGCAACTTTGATCCTTGTTGCCCAAGGAAGTGGTCGTATGCCCCCTGCAAAAGTTCCAGTGTCTATTAAAGCGCAATTTGATAGTATAGTTTGAAACAAATATAGGTCACGTTCAAATAGAGGTGGCAAAGCGGGCTGCCCGCCAAAAAACGGGCTGCCCGCCAAAAAATGGGCTGGGCCGCCCCGCCCCGCCCCGTTTGGGCGGGTGGGGCGGGCTGCCCGCCAAGCCCGTCACATTTTACACTAAAAATTAAAAAAAAAAAATCAGCCCGGGCGGGCTGCGGGTTTAGAAAACTCAGCCCGCCCCGCCCTGTTTGGCGGGCGGGGCGGGCCGGCCCGGCGGGCTCGACCCATTTTGCCAGCTCTACGTCCAAATATATATGAAAACAATTTTAAAAACTATTAAATCACAGTACAGTGAGGTATAGTCACTTGGAGTGTATTAATCTCCTGAAATTTATGCTAATAAAGGTATGTACTCGTAGTATCCAAAAAGCTTGACAAGATTTGGATGATGAAGTTGGCCAAGATAATTGACTTCAAACTGAAAATACATAAATCTATGATAGAATTTGATTATTTTAAATTAAAAAGCATCAGAATTTGAATGTAATCTACCAGCCACTCCTTATGGCCTTCAAAACTTTCAAGTTTAAGTTTCTTCACGACTACAATAATTCCAAATCTAGGCCTTGCAGCCCCAAAGGAATGCTCACAAATCTAGGCCTTGCTATCTTATTGTCTGAGGAGATGAGAATGATAGGTTCTGAGGTACCAACAATGAGGCTTTAGTTGTTAGAGTGAGGAGTGGTGACAAATCAAAGTCTGGTAATAGAGGTAGATCGAGGGGACGATCAAAGTCCTGAGATAAATCTGAAATAAGGTGCTGGAGGTGAAAACAAGTTGGACATTTTAGAAGAAATTGCATAAGCAAAAGCGTAGGTCCTGAGAAGCGGAATGATTCACAACCTTCGGTTCGGGTACTAAGAAGGACGATAATGATAGTACATGGGACCTGTACATGGCATTTGACAGTCATAGTGATTGCAATTAGGGGTGGCAATTTGGGTTGACCCGCCCCGCCACCAACCCGTCAAAAACGGGGCGGGTCGGGTTGACCCGCCAAAAAATATGGGTTGGAAAAATGAACTCATCTCGTTTTATGGTGGGTTGGCGGGTTGACCCGTCAACCCGCTAATTAAAAAAATTAATTAAAATTTAAAAATAAATTATATTTTATGAATTTTTCTAATATTATTTTATTTTATTTCACACTTCTCTATATTTTTCTAGTCTCAATCTTAAATGTATACTAATATTTGTGAAACATTCTTTAGGAATTTATATATAGATAACATTTGTCATAAATAAAATTGTTATTCTTTATTTTTTCTAGGAAGTACTAAGATAAAAAATATTTGGATATCACAAAAATTTAAGGACTAATGAAATACTACCTAATTGTAAAGAAAATATATATATATATATAACCCAGCGGGTCAACCCGTTTTGACCCATTTCTGGGCGGGTTGAGATGGATTGGTGGGTTGAAAACCTCAACCCAACCCGCCCCGTTTTGGCGGGTTGGCGGGTTGACCCGCCGGGCTTAACCCATATTGCACCTCTAATTGCAATGACTGGATTATTGACATTGGAGCATCGTTTCATATGTCACCTCACAAGGAGTGGTTTTGCACATATGAATTATATTCTGGCGGTACAGTTAGAATGGGAGATGACACGACTCATGTTGTTGGTCGTGGGAAGGTAAAGCTGAAGATGAGTGATTGGACAATCAAGAATCTGCCGGGCGTTATGCATATTCCTGGGCTTACCAGAAATCTGATCTCTGTTGGTAGTATGGCAGATGCTGGTATTAATTTCAGCAATAAAAAGTATTATTGCAAGCTGACTCGAGGAGCTTTGGTTATTGCAAGGGGAGAGCGCCAATGTAAATTGGGGAAATTGTTGGGTAGCACAGTATTTAGTGGTGAAAGCTATGTTTCAGAACAGGCGGAGGAGGACACTGCTATGTTATGGCATAGGAGGCTGAGGCATATTGGAGGAAAAGGTCTGGAGACTCTAACATCAAAGAAGCTGGTGGATGGAATTCCGAGCTGCTCTATGGGGTTTGGATTTTGCGAGCATTGCCTGCAAGGAAAGCAAAATCAGGTATCTTTTGATTCCATAGGAGGAAGAGCTGAGGGGATTCTGGACCTGATACACAGCGACGTGTTTGCCCCCACATGGGTGATTCCATAGGAGGAAGAGCTGGGGGGATTCTTTTACTGATGATTTTTCAAGATATGTGTGATTCCACATGGAAGATCAACGACTCTGATTTGTAAGCATGTGACACCATTGATCTTTTTTAATCTAACGACTCTCAGGTGAAATTTGACACTGGTGTCAAACTTTAAAATTTGACACCAAATTCTAACCGTTGATTTCGCCAATCAACGATTATCATTTATTGGGAATCAAACTTATTAATTACTATTAATTTAACTTCGGTGTCAAATGATCCTATCCCTATATATATATGGGGTAGGATCTTTTGACACCGATGTCAAATTTAAATTTGATATCTCCTCTGAGAGCCATTAGATAAAAAAATCAATGGTGTCACATGCTTACAAATCAGAGTCGTTGATCTTTTTTGATCTAACGCTTTCAGATGAGGTGTTAAAGGATCCTACCCTTACATGACTTTTAGATGAGGTGTCAAAGGATCATATCCTTATATATATATATATATATATATATATATAGTGAGAGAGAAGGGGGAGGGAGTTGGGGGCTAAAATTTGCATGAATATGGTAAACAAATCGGATTTATAAGGTCCTATTTGAAGCTCCCTTCACTCCAATATAAAAAAAATCAAGGTAAACTCATCTCCCAATTCATACAAACCATTGACTTCGTACACATGCCATTGCGAAGCCAGAGGTGTCCATGAATTAGCAGCAGAGGCATACCATCATCTCCTTTCATATATTGGAGCGGAGGGAACTTCAATTTGGGTTGGATACCCTATACTCTAACCGAAACTAAGGATATTGTGATGTACAAGGAAGACAAAAAGGCTGTATTCTATGGCATCAGAAACCTTGATTTATTTTTTATTTTTTATTTTGTAATGAGAAACCTTGATTTATATAAGTTAGGAAATAGAGCCTCGACACATGTGAACCATAAAATTTGAAGAACAAAATATGTTAGAAAATTAATTGCAAAATCTCTGTATCAATGGCAAGAATCAATATTGTGATGAATAAGGAAGACAAAATGGCTGTATTCTATGGCATTAGAAACCTTGATTTTTTTATTATTATTATTTTTTGTAATGAGAAACCTTGATTTATATAAGTTAGGAAATAGGGCTTCAACACATGTGAACCATTAAATTTGAAGAACAAAATATGTTAGAAAATTAATTGCAAAATCTTTGTATCGATGGCAAGAATCAATATTGTGATGAATAAGGAAGACAAAATGGCTGTATTCTATGGCATTAGAAACCTTGATTTTTTTATTTTTTGTAATGAGAAACCTTGATTTATATAAGTTAGGAATTAGGGCTTCGACACATGTGAACCATTAAATTTGAAGAACAAAATATGTTAGAAAATTAATTGCAAAATCTTTGTATCGATGGCAAGAATCAAGCATGATAGAAAATCAATTCCAAAATCCTTGTATTAATTGCAAAATCATGAGTAATTAATAATCTCTAATATTGAATTAATTTTCTACATATTAGTTAATATTGTATATAGTCATGTACAACTCGGCCAAGGTTTCACGTTATTCAAAGTTATTTCTAATAAACATGATTGAGTGATTGTTTGCCAATTCATGTTTAGTGGAATTGTCATCACCTAATTAATCAAAGTCAATGTGGAAAAAATGTGGCTGCAGAAACAATTGTTCATTATATGTATGTCATTAATTTAGAAGTTATTTACATTCTAGTGTAGGTTAAGTACTTTATCTTAAATAAGTCTGTCCGCATTTCACAGAGGATGGATTTTTTTGTTTCTGATAAAAGTGAATTTTCTGGGAATATTATCAAAAAGCTGTTTGGTAAACTAATTTTTTTTTTTTTGGTAAGCTTGGTAAACTAAAATATTATCATAAATAAATGTTGATTCAAGTTTTCTGATTCTATATTTAGTTGATTTTCAATTATTACTAGAAATGTGAAGTGATTTTATAAAAATAAGTTTACGAGTAAAAAAAATTAATAAATCTGGTAGTAGAGAATAAAGATTAAAAATTTTCATCGCTACGCGAGTGATTATGGCAATTGCTGAGAATGTTTGGGCCAAAATCGGTTCTTCCAATCAGAACTTGGACAACAGTATAGTGTCATCAGACTCAAGTGAGGTGGAGAAATCGAAACCCATAACTGGTTCCATCAACGGTGTCGCAACCGTATCGCGACGTGACGGCGAAATAATTATTGAATGGTTAAAACAATGGAGTCGCCACCAAGGTTTATTTAGGAAAACATTGGAAAAACCTTTTTAAAAGACAACTGGTCTTTGAAAACAAAAGAAATGGATTCAGGAGTCGATTACGAGTAGGGAAGGTATTAGCACCCTACACCATCCGTTAAAAAACGGTTACCTTATATTAATTGTGCAAATTATTGATAATATTTTAAATATTTATTTCACCATAAATAAATAAAATTGATAGTTGAAAAAGAAAACTAATTTTGAAATTTTTATTTTTGTGCTTGACGGGATGGTCCCGCTCTGACGTATCCCTCGGTACAATAGGGAACTCAAAGCTACGTCGTTCTGTAGAAAATATTTGTGTGTTGATTGATTTTAATTTTGAAAGTAGTTTTAAAAACAAATAATTTGATGGTTTCGGATTTGATGGTTTCGGAATATCAAACTGTCGCAGTTAAAATAATCCGAAATGATAATTGCAGGATTAACAAGCTGTCTCAACTCAGCTAATCCTTTCTATTAAAAGAATAATAATATTCATATTATTATTTTTGTTATCGTACATTTTATGATAAATTTGATTTAATCTTGAATCACCAAGTCGTCACGGCAAAAATGAGTCAAAACAAAATGTGTGGGGTTAACAAGCCGTCATGGCTCAGCTGACTCCCATTTCAATTAATAAAAATTAATTAATTTTTATCTTTTTTAATGAAACCAAAATCAATAATCTTAAATAAAAATTATGATTTTTTTGTTTACTTGTTTATTATTACTAAACGGATTAAAATCACCAGACTGTCCCAGTCGAAATGATTCTAAAAAATATATTGATAACCATCATCACAAAGAAAAACCATTTACTCTCAATTCAAGAAGGATTTCAGTTTTTTCCAAATAAAATAATAACAAATGCAATGGTTACTACGTACGTAAACCTACAGACATTGGTTTGACAATGCTTTTCATCAAATATTTTTTATTGCTTTTTGCATTTTTTGAACATTATTTTATTCTATTCCAAGAATACACCAAACGTGCTAACAGTGATAATGGTGCCCAATCTTTTTTAGTCTTCATGTAAGCTACGTACACCTCAAAGTCGTTTACAAATGATAACGATATAAAACCAAAACCAATGGATTCATGGAAAACGATAATATGTGAGGAGTTTTACCATATGTGCACTTCACTTTACTATTATTTTTATCTATAAACAGTCATAAGATATTTAAAATCTAAAGTATCAACACTGTTGGGTTTGCTCTTTTACTAAAGCTCAAATGAGTTATTAGTATGAGAAGAGCCCAAGGAACCTAGAGTCCAATGAGCTAGGGTTTCTTGGAACCCATATAAATAGTACCTCTTAAGTCATCAGCCTCCAAGGTCTTTTTTGTGAGAAAGAGGCAAGCTCAGAATCTAATCAGTGCCCACACACTTCCCCTTCCTCCTCGAGAGATAGTTTGGAAGATCTGTCACAGTCCAGCTTCAAGGAGGTTGTTCGTGCTGCGGCGCTGAGGTGAGCTGTTCGTGAAGAGGAATCCTACAAGGGAAGATTCTACACGAGACCTGCGCACCAAGAGGTAATTGTGAAACAAGGATGATTCGGTAAGCATACCAATGTACTAGGTCTTAAACCGCTTCCGCATAAATCTAAGATTTCCAACAATTGGTATCAGAGCCTTGGCTGTACATTGATATGTGAATCTAGTTTCACTATTCATGTAATTAGTTTTGCTTCTTGAAATGTGGCACCTAGGGTTCTAGGATTATGGTATGAATCTAGCATGTGTTTTCATAAAAGTTTAAATTTTAATCGGTAAAAATGCTTTAATCCATGGTTAGGGTCTCTCGTGTATTTCTCGATTTGTAACAAGGAGGCTAATCCCATATGATTAGGTTTCCTCCTTGCTGTTTTTGTTTATTTTTGGAATTTCTGTGTATTTTTTCAATATTTTGTAAAAGTTCAAGATCGAGAAATCGCGAGGAAGATGCGCAGTCAGCACTGTCGGAGACTTTTCGAGGACTTACCGATCTCGGAATGGGGCGATCTATATATGGTTGGAAAGAGGACGGAAAGACGAACGCAACGGTGGGTGGATCACCGCCATCGGAGACTCCACGCTCCACCACGCGCCTCCACAAGAGGCTGAGAGTGGCCGCCACTCTCCGGCAAAGAATGGGAGAGTGAGGGAGCGTCCGGCCACCTTTTTGGGTGGTTCCGGCGGCGGTGCACTCGTCTCTACGTGGCGGTCCTTCCCCTGGAGTTTCAGCCTGATTTGACTTCGGGTGACGGCGCGGCAGACCTGACGGCTAGGGTTCCTCTTTCGCGTCCTAGGGTTTCTCGCCAAAGGATTGGGTCTTTGGGCTTTTGGGCCCATGAAACCCTAAAGGGGCTTGAGACAGATACTATGGGCTAGGCGAAAGTCGAATTCCAAAGTTGTATTATTTAATTTTATTTTATTTTCTTTAAAATAGGAAGGCCATGGATTAAAGTAATTATGATTTATTATTTAATGCTTTTATTGATTGGTATAAATTATATGATTGATAACATGCTTTATTGCGATAACATGCCATATAGAATAGGTGGTGCCATATTGTTGCATAACTTGTATGATTGCATGAGCATAATAGCTATTATGTCTTCAGCGACTAGTATGATAGTTATTATGGGATTATTTTGATTTTAAATCATCCTAAGAAATTAATTAATAATTATTATGATTTTTATTAAAAATCTAGATTAATAATTGAATTAATTAATTTTGGATAATTAACATCAAGACAAATAATCGTTATGGAAATTATTTTGATTTCAAATTATCCTCATAAATGATAATTATTATGATTGTTGCAATCTAGATTAATAATTAAGTCAGCTATTTGGATGATTTAAATCTAGAAAAATAATTAGAGAAAATTTCCTAAGAGAATTCTTTTATTTTGCGAGTAATTTGTGGGTTTTCTGAAATGGTCATGGAATAACACACGCTGCATACAACCTTCATGTATCATGATTGTTTGGAGCACACGCTGACGTAAAGTGACCGGATTTCAGGACCTTAATGCTTTCAAAATTATGTTAAGCTTAGTGCACGTTTATCGGCGCTCTTACTTATATAGTTTTTGAAATCAAACAAAGGATACTCTCAATTAAATAATTCTTGGAAATTAGAAAATGTTGCTTATGTTGAATGGAAGGAGATTTAAATTAAGAGATTAATTTAACCTTCAAGCGCATTATAGGACCATTAATAAAATAATCATGTGAAGTCCCATCGAATAAGCATGATTGGATTTTATTAGATTGGACTTAAATATCTATGGGAGGAGATTTAAATTAAGAAATTAATTTAACCTCCAGGCGCATTGTGGGCCTATCAATAAAATAATCATGTGAGGCCCCAACGGATAAGCATGATTGGATTTTATTGGGCCTTAATAATTTCAAAATTTTAATAAAGTATTGTACGGCCCATCGTCGATAATACTAAGTTATTAAAGATAATTTTGAAATTAAACAATGAATTCGACTGGGCTTATGAAAATTCTCAAACAAAAATGTTGAATGGGTGAAGGTTTTAAAAATTAATTAATTTTAAAACCTGCGGGCTCCATTTGTGGGTTTATTAGTGAAATGGTTATCGCTGAAGCCCCATCGGATAAGGATAATCAGATTTCACTAGATTAAATCTTAATAATTTCAAAATTTTAGTAAAGTATTGTACGGCCCATCGTCGGCAATGCTTAGACACTAAGGATAATTTTGAAATTAAACAATGGTTAATTACATTCAACTTTGGTAAAATTGTTAACCCTCCCATCGAGGCTCTGGCAATGGCACTGAAGGCCCAAATAACAATTTTGGTTTTTACAAGTGACTTGCCCATCGTAAGCCTTGTAAAGATAAACTGAAGGATTGTTAACAATAAACAAGAGTAGTTATGAGAATCTACTTGCACTTCGTTTGTTTATTGCATTATTTGTTTGTAATTGTGTGCTTTATATGTTTTTCAGAAAATATCTTAGAAATGATTTTGAGTCGAAAACCTCTAGATGGTACCAACTATGAATAAGTGAAAAGCAAATTTTTTGATATTGTTCTAAAACATGGAAGCTAAAATTTGTCCTGACAATGCGAGGGCCATAGCAACCTGCAGAGGATGCGTCTAAGGAAACTAAGATGCATTTCTCAGATTAGGAAAGGGCAGATATGGTAGTTCGCTGCTATATTATTGTCAGTCTTTCCAAATACTTGCAGAAGCAAGTGTACATGATTAAGAGTGGAGTAGAAATGCTTCAGACTCTTAATGACATGTTTGCTGCGTCTAGCAGCTCTGCTAGACAGAATGCAGTCGGTGCAGGTTTTGCTAAGAGTCTTGTTAAATCCAAAGGGAAACCCAAGGGTGGTAACAAGAACAAAATGACTTGGTTATCAGTTGTCAAACCAGTTGCTATGAAGAAGCCGCAAGGCAAGTTCTTCAAGTGCAGACTGAAGGGATACTGAAAGAAAAATTGCCCAGAGGTGATGAAAAGAACCTGACATGGGCATATCAAGGCCTGATCAGTGAATGAATTATTGATTCAGGAATCACTGATTATGTTTGTTACTCTTTGTAGTAGTTCAAACATGGCATACCTGTCAGCAATGGACATAGATATTTTAAGCTTGAAAATGGAAACTTGTGTCTGCATTTGCAGTAGGACAAGTTATTTATACGACTATGGTTTTGAGTGACTGTTTATTTGTTCCGGATTTCAAGAGGAATTCAATTTTTGTTAGTTGTTTTGGTTAAAACATGGTTTGACAATGCAATTGATTCCTCAGTTACATTTCGAAGTTCATCTTCGTCTTGTTTTGTTCTGGTACATTGTTTAAATAGTCTTTATTACCTATGTCCTATACCCTTTTTAAATTTGTTATGTTGAATGGAAAGGATGATGAACAAGAACTTTCACCAAAGAAATAAAAGTTTCAAATGAAACATAACTTTGGCCTTTGTGATTGAGTCATATTATCTCAAGTAGGAAACATATTTTAGTTAAAAGAGGGACTGAAAGTTCAATAATCTTTTAACTAACAGCTACATGTTAGTCCTATTTGGAAGGTAAAGTGGCCAAGCAATCCTACAAGGGCCAAAAAGGTTTGCGCAACTATTCAACTGGAACTGGTACATACTAATGTATGTGGACCAATTAGCGTTCAGACCAGAAGAGGTGATGAGTACTTCATTATGTGCGCCATAAGTCTAAAGCTTTTGGAAATTCCAAGAGGTTTAGTCTGAGGCAGAAAAGCATGTAGGTGTTCAAATCAAAAACACTTTGGTCTGACTAAAGTGTTGGCTACCTGTCTGGTAAGTTCAGGTCTTACCTGATTTAAGAGGGGATAGTTTTTGTAACTGTCAACTCTAAGAACGCGTTAGTTGAATGAAGTTGCAGTATGAAAATCAAACATTTCTAGACTTGGTGAAGATCATGTTCAGTTATTCATCTTTGTCAATGTTGTTCAAGGGAGATGCCTAAGAGAAGGAAATGTACCTTCTTAACTTGATTCCGTCAAAGTTTGTTGTAAAGACACCTAAAGAATTATGGAAAGGGTGCAAGCCCAGATCAAACCATATTCGGATTTAGGGTGCTACGGCACACGTCCTACAACAACAGTCAAATGAGATGGAATCTTGTATGGAAGAGTGCATATCTTTTGGCTACCCTAAGAGAACTAGGGATGATTTCTTATTTAGTCTTAAGGACAAGATAATCTAAGTGAGCACTCACATGATTTTCTTAAAGGAGGACTAGATAAGAAATTATAAGCTCTTAAGTTAGGTTATTCTTGATGAGATTTATCTCAGATCAAGAATTTCCAGAATCTCTAGAAGCTTCATCCACTGTTCCCTTGATTGTTCAAGAGGGGATAGATATATCTCTAAGTGAACAAACAAGAGAACCATGATTGGAAATTCAACATGATAATATATAAGTGAAACTAGTAGAAATATTAGTATCACATGTAAAGGAACAATATCAAGGATAAGCGGATCCTCAAGAAATTGAAGATCCATCATTTGACCCACTCTTTGTTTTACCTATAAATACACAAGGTCTAGTGCAGTACATTCGTAGTGGGAGAGAACCTTGTTAACTCTCAAGTTGTTTCTTGTTGAGTGACATTGATCCTACTAGTTACGATAATGCACTAGAAGATGTTGTTGATCAAGTGTTGCTCAGGCTATGAACAATGAGATGAAATACTTGTATTTCAACTCCGTTCGGTCCTAGTAAAGACACCAAGAGGGGTAAAACCCACAAGGTGCATGTGGACATAAAAGGCAAAGAGAGGATGGACAGAAAGGTGAAAACCTTCAAAGCTAGCTTGGAGGCATTTTTTGCCAGACGCCATGCTTGAGTCTATCCAGATTCTCTTAGTTGCTATAAGTCTCAATTATGAGATTTCATTTTGGGAGTTGGATGTCAGGATATCTACATACAACAACCAAAAGGGTTTATAGCAAATGAGTAGGAACACACGATATGCAATTTGTGAAAGTCTATTTCATAGACTTAAGCAAGCATCCAGGTCTTGAAACATCAGTTTTGATCAGGTTATCAAAATTTTGATTTTGAGAGAACCTTGATGAATGATGTGTATTTGTATGTAAAGGATACAACGGAAGACAATAGCTTTTCTGGTACTTTATGTAGATGATATACTCCTTATTAGAAACAATGTGGAGGTAATATCAAGCATAAAGAGTTGGCTAAGTTAGTGTTTTGGTATGGAAGTACTGGGGAAGCCAATTATATTCTTGGTATAAAACTCTTATGAGGCCGGAAGAATAAGTTGTTGGCATCACCTCAGGCTACTTACATTGACAAAACCCAAAATTCAACATGAGAATTCTAAGAGAAGAATTATAATTCTCAGATGTGGAATTCATCTTCCTAAGGAGTGACCAAAGACTTCTAAGAAGGAAGAATGCATGAGCAAGATATATTATGCTTTGGCAAAGGTAGACTCACGCATATCATGTTGGGTGTTAAACCAGACATCTGTCACGTAGTGGGAGTAGTGAGATAATACCATTTTGAACCTAGAGGAATACTAGATTATTGTTAAGCATGTACTCAAGTATCTTTGGAGAACGAGAGATTATATGCTGGTATATTCTAGTGGGAGTCTTGAAAAGACGAGTTTTAAAAAATTCAGTTATTTCAAGTGGATATTGACTCAAGAAAATCAACCTCGAGCTATGAGTTTTTCACTAAACTCAGATAGCATTAGAGGTGGATCTTGCAGACCCAGTTACTAAGAGTTTGCCTGAACTTGTGTTCGAAAGGCATGTTACTTCTTTGGGTCTTAGGAGGATCCCAGACTTGCATTAAGCAAGTGGGAGTTATTGGTTTCATTGTGCTCTTGGAGTAAGACGATGAAACAATAAAATCATTTTCTGAATTTCATAAATAAGGTTTTATTTATTTATTTTGCGCACTATTTACAAACATAAAGGTCCAGATCAAATTGTGGAGTATATGAACATATGGATACGTTCATGGAGGACATGATCATAGGATCTCACAATTGATGAATGGAGTCACAGCCGTTAAATAAAGTTGGGCACTTTATTCATGCTGCAATATTTTATGAAATGATTTTGTCCGAATCATTGTAAAATATTGGTGTGAATTAACATTCACATTGAAAGGATCAAGGAGAGATTTGATTAAGGTTGTTTTTCTGTCATAAGGTATCAAATCTCCAGTTAACTATAGTTATGGGATTGCTCTTAATCCTGAGTTTATTATAAATAGGTAATCAAATAGTTTTCATTCTTTGATTTACCAACGGGTGAGGTTCGATCTATTGACGACCAATAACTCGGTATTTTGGGAGTGAGATTATTTGATTATCGGTATTTATGAGATAAACAACATGGAATTTGTAGGATATGTCTCCTTGATATGTTTCGGTACTTGGATATTAAAGACACTGGCCAGTGCATGTAATCCATCAGAGAAACTATCATAGTCAAGGGAATAAATAATTGATTGAGTTACAGAAAACTTGTCAATCAATTATAGACATTCTACAAAGGGGCGATGCATATTCATGTTATAAGTGTTGTTAATCTTGGAGTTCAAGTTCGGGCTTTTAGTGGAGTAGCACCGAATTAGATAATCATTCGTTGATTATCAGGAGCCTTGATTAATAACAGATGGTAGATCCCCAAGCTAGCTTGAGACAAGGGATGGGGTATTTTTCGGATAGATGATGACTTATGGGTTACATGATCTTGGGTTTTACGACTCAAGTTTGTATCCAAAAGAGCAAGTGGGAGATTGTTGGGTTTGCTCTTTTACTAAAGCCCAAATGAGTTATTAGTATGAGAAGAGCCCAAGGAACCTAGAGCCCAATGAGCTAGGGTTTCTTGGAACCCATATAAATAGTACCTCTTAAGTCATCAGCCTCCAAGGTCTTTTTTGTGAGAAAGAGGCAAGCTCAGAATCTAATCAGTGCCCACACACTTCCCCTTCCTCCTCGAGAGATAGTTTGGAAGATCTGCCACAGTCCAGCTTCAAGGAGGTTGTTCGTGTTGCGGCGCTGAGGTGAGCTGTTCGTGAAGAGGAATCCTACAAGGGAAGATTCTACACGAGACCTGCGCACCGAGAGGTAATTGTGAAACAAGGATGATTCGGTAAGCATACCAATGTACTAGGTCTTAAACCGCTTCCGCATAAATCTAAGATTTCCAACAAACACAACATAAGCTAAAAGTTAAATTTGCACACTAACCTGGGAGAGTGCACAATAACTAAATGGAATTATTCCACAAAACTGAGAGGTGCCTTTAACATGGGCGACTCGCGGATTGGGGTTGTGCACGACGGTGGGTGGAGTCTAGGCGGCAGCAAACGATTGACGACTCACCACGATGGCTGCTGATAGCATGTTATTTTTTGACCAGAATTGGTTTTTTTTATCAAGCTCCAGCTTTCTCTCTTAATCAGTGTGTGTGATTTTGTTGTATCTGTGCCTCACCTAATGCATGTAGTTGATTCCCTCCCTCTCTACTCTCTTAGTATGAACCCTTTTATACCATGGGTTTGGCGGTGTAACTTTTTCTGCTCTTTAAAAAAAATATTTTTTTTTAGATGAACCCTGCAACTCACTCTACTCTATCTCTGCTCTTCTGTTTCTCAAAACTGACACAGCTATTGTGTTGCACAACATTGACATCAGGTGAGATGATTAACAAACTAATAATGAGTGATGGGTATGTGGTTTGAGAACCGACCTCCCCTTAAACGTTTCTTTGTCATTAAGAAGCCTATTTTTCTTTTTCTTTTTATATTTTTTTATCTTCTTTTTTACTTTCCTTTTATTTTATATTTATATATTTTTTATATATATAAAATAGTAATAATAACAGATATGTCCCAAAATGAATGGTCCATGTTTTATTTTTATTTTCATGTGAGGACAAAATTGAGTGATTACAAACGGCGATCAGAATCTGAACAACAAAAATGGTGTGTTTAATCACCAACACCATGATAGAGTTCCGAGCACTTTGTCAGTTCCTAACAATAATTACAACTACAAGGCTCAAATGGGTCAGATGCACTAGCAATTGGTGGTGAACATTGATGGGTATGGGATTAAAGGGGTTGCAAATGAGGAGAATGGGAATAAGTCTTTCAAGTGTGATATAAGGGTGTGTTTGGTTTAGGGATTTTGATGAGATACATAGACATTTGAGAAGTGAGATTATTGAGTGCTCATGTTTGGTTTAAGCGTTTTGAAGATATGCCTACCTAAATCATTATACCAGCTTAACAATTTGCATGTGTATTTGATCAAAATAGCCGGCGAAATTTTTCCATTTGCGATGTGGTATTGCATCTTATCTACCTAAATCATCACAATGGGTAAGAATCAGATGACGAGCGTACCCTCCTATTAGCGCGTGAAAGTGAAAATATCATACCAAATCTATTTGCAGAGTTGTTAGAGTTGTCACTTCCCAAAGACCATAGTCCGACAGACGAAGACGGAGAGTAACATGAGTAGTTTCCAAAGACCAGAGTTGCAAAATGTTCCTGTTTCTAGTCTAAAACCCAAAAGAAATCATCTTTGAGCATGAAGGTTGGTTATTGTGGGAGGTAAGGTAAGGAGAAAACAAATTATTTCGTCTGGGTTGATGGTTTTTTCCAGCCAAAGAGTGTGTTTTTCCTTTGCAACATGGTGTTAGATATTAATTTCTTAAATTTCATGTAGGTCAAAAAACATTGTCAGGTCTTGACGTTGACATCTCACCTTCAGATCTGAGCTAAATTTTTTTCGTAGCGTTGTTATTTGTTCGCATTTGTGGTTGGAGCAGAGACTGGTATCGACAAGCAACGGTGTTAGGACAGAGGCTATATTTTGCGTTTGCAGTTGGCCGTCAACTGTGGTCCACAGCTCTCCAGTAACTCTCGGTTCCTTATTCAACTTGAATGTAAGTAAATTTTGGTTTAATTAAAATATAACATACAAGTCCCAATCATGTCGTAGGAACGATATAATACATTTCTGGTTTGAAGGTGAGTCTGATATGGAACCAAAAAAATTTGTTCCTTTACGTGTCGCTCTGTTTCACTTTGTCAAAAGGTACAACACCTTTATTCTGGAATTGCTTTTATGTAGGATGGCTTGGGTTGCTATTCACTGGCATTTCTCCTCTCTCTCTTTTGTCATATTATTCTATATTCGTGATATGTACCTTTTTTGGATCCTGCCATCTTCTACTATCGGTCATATGGGTGTTTATTTTCATTGGTTATTTGGGTCTGAATCGGTAGGTTTATGGAGCACTAACAACATGATTCTAAAAAAGCTTAGCTTTTTGTCTGTGGCTTTTATTAAACATAGAAAAAGTTACAAACCTATAAAATTGGTAGCTAGCTTTGAACAATACGTTGAAAATTGTTAAAATCTTGTTCTAAGTCTTCAATCCTGATGACTTGTAAACTTGTATTTTGTAGCCTTTTTTCCTTTTGGGTTAAGCATTATTAAGCTTTATTTTGTGAATAGATTGAATAGTTAGCACCGGACAAGGACTAGAATCCCATATTTTGAAAAAAAAATGGTCTTTGTCATAATGTCATACTACAGAATTAGTTATCATGTGACACATGTCATAGCTGAATTAGTTAACCTAAATGTCAATATAATATATATAATTTGTCATACTTTCTTATGCATAGTAGTAAAACCTTGTTACTATGACTCCATTGATTATTATATTAAAACTATGTAGCTATGTAGCACTGTAGCATTCACCTATTCTGTCCCAAATAGTCCCTGTTATGACTCCATTGTTTGTGATATTTTTGTTGTTGTTAACTGATTTAATTTGTCCCTTTCGTGTTAGATCATGGCCTTGGGGGATGGAATGGAGTTTAGTGTCGTTCTTGTACTCATTACTCATTTTCAGTGTTTGAATCAATTGACCATGTTGTTAGTCAGTCTGTGTGCTTTGTTAATACGACATATTCAAAACAGGAGAAATAATAGGAGGAGAGGAACATTGGATTATTGTGGCAGGGCTAGGGTTAGGGAAGTTAACTTCCTTATAATAGTTCATATAAGTGACACTGTTTGTATTGAGAATACAAGGATGGACAAAAGGTCCTTTCATAAATTGTGTGATTTGGTTAAAACAGTTGGGCAGCTGGAACCTACTGCGCATATGGGTGTGGAAGAGATGGTCGCAATATTTCTGCACATATTGGCTCATGATGTCAAGAATAGGATTATAAAAAGACAATTCATGAGGTCCGGTGAAACCATCAGTAGGTAGTTCTCAAATGTGTTACTTGCTGTTTTACGATGTCATACTGTTTTACTCAAACGGCCTGAGCCAGTTGCAGAAACCTCGACTGATGAAAGATGGAAGTGGTTCAAGTTAACATAAGAGTTCAGGCACTAGTACAAATATATTTCTTTCAATTCATCTCCATTCACTTTTGATAGGGTAATTAAATCTGTGGTTTGAAATACTAGAATTGTTTGGGCGCTCTAGACGGGACACACATAAAGATAAATCCCTTGCAAGCTGACAAGCCAAGATACCATACTAGGAAGGGTGACATTGCAACAAATGTGTTAGGGGTTTGTTCTCCAGACGAACATTTTATTTATGTTTTGCCTGGATGGGAGGGGTCAGCCACATATTCAAGGGTGCTAAGAGATGCAATCTCGCAGACCGATGGTTTGAAGGTGCCAAAAGGTACTGCATTTTACATTTGTAATTCTTAATTATCTGTACATTACGCAATTTAAAGCTTATTTTGGTTGTTGCATCCAACTCATCCTTGATGTGTGTCTTTGTAGGTTACTATTACCTGTGTGATGCAGGATACATGAATGATGAAGGTTTTCTGACACCGTATAGAAGACAACGTTATCATCTCACTGAATGGAGGCAAGGGCCTCAACCAAGGACACCACAAGAATTTTTTAACATGAAGCATTCATCTGCGAGGAATGTCATAGAGCGATGTTTTGGTATGCTCGAGGGCCGTTGGGCAATAGTCAGATCGAAGTCATTTTATCCGGTTAAAACGCAATGCAGGATTATAACAACTTGTTGCTTGATTCATAACCACATAAGAAGAGAAATGACAATGGATCCTTTAGAGGCGGATGAAGTCAACATGCAGCAGGGAGAAGATGAGATCGGAGGAAATGAAATGATTACTCATGTTGAGTCTTCCAATGCATGGTCACTTTGGAGGGATGAAAAGGCAAATAATTTGTTTAACGCGTGGAGGAGTCGTGCTTGAGTTAGAGTCATGTTACATTGTCTTTGCAGATTTCTGTTTTTCGATTTTTATGTAGTATGTGTTTGGGTTCAAAAACTTTGGCTGTATGCAATGTTTTTCCTTGTATAATTAATTACTTCACAAACATACTTTTGGTGTGCTGTATGATTCATGATGGTTTGGTTGATGATGACAAAGTTATCGACAATTTATATCCGTATATGAAGATGTATGCGTAACTTCTATGTATGGCTTTTATATTTATCAATCTAACTTTCTCTTGTTTTTAGTCCCAAAGCAGATATTGTCTTTCTTTCATTCACATTATAGCAGAAGGTAGTCAGCAATCAAATAAGCGCTCTAATCATACGTGGACCTCCCAAGAGGACAAAGTGGTCGTAGATTGTCTCTCAGAGATTGGCTCATGTTGGAGGGGAGATAACGACTTTAAAGCCGGATATTCCAGTGCTGTGGAAAAGATGATGCACCAAAGGATACCTGGTTGTTCCCTCCGGTTAATTCCTTACATCACTTCCAGGGTCAAGTTGCTTAAAAAACAATATAATGCGATACATGAAATGTTAGGCCCAAATGGTGGAAGCGGCTTTGGTTGGAACGATGCAAAAAAAATGATCGATGTGGAGAAGGAAATATTCGATGAATGGGTGAAGGTGAATTATTTTATTTTATTGCATTGCATTGTCTACCTTTCCATAATTATGTTACACTATATATAATGCATTAACATTGATTCATTGTGCAGAGCCACCCTACTGCAAAGGGTCTATTTAACAAGCCATTCCTTTACTATGATGTTTTGGGGACTATCTTTGGCAAGGATGTGGCTAGTGGTAGTAATGCAGAAGGCCCACAAGAATCAGTGAACCATATCGAACGAGATACAACCATGTATGAAGAGAGTGAGACTGCATTTGATGAATATCTTGACCTTACGGGAGACTACATACCCGCACCATGCCACGAAACTGCAGTGCCTGACATTCCAGCCGAAAACCCAGTCGAAGGAGCATCCGTTTCTACTGCTATTGTCAGAAAGGAAAAGAAAAGACAAAGGACCCCAGATCCTGTAGTTGTAGAAGTTGTTGGTGTCATGAAAGGTATTTTCCTAAATTACCAGAAAACTACTGACAGCATGGACAAGTTGGTTGAATGCTTTCAACAACAGGCTGCTGGAACCAACAAGCGGATGTCTATTATGAATGAGCTTGAAAAATTTGAAGATCTAACAATGCCTCAGATGGTTGACGTTGTTGTGCAACTGGGTAAGGATAGCAATTTGACAGATATCTTCATGCAATGCAACGATGGTGCTAGGCGGTGCCTGGTGTCTGGGTTGTTGTCTCACTCCATCTGATAATAGACTGTAGTATTTTTTGGACCAGTAGGGATATTTTAGATACACTGTCTATCTGTTAGCTTTTAGTGTGGTTTGGTATGAGCCAACATTTACAAGTTTGCCTATTTTGAAAATGAGCCATTACTGATACAAGTAGTTCTATTGGTGGTGAGGCCAATATGAGTTCCAATACAAAAGGCACAATTAAGTCGCTGTTCTAGCCTTTGATGGATTCGGTTTTATGCCTGAAGTTGCATTCCCTATGCAAGTCAGCTAGCTGTACAATTCAGTCACTCATGGGGGAGTTGTAAGTTCGATCTTCATGGCAATCTGTAAGTTTTGAGTATTAGCATTGAGTATTTATGGTGATATATGTATCAGGAACAATATCATTACAAAAATTGGTATTGGTTGATATGATCTGGAATGCTGTAATTTTTCATACACTTATTATGTCATCAGTTGTATTTTAAGAACTAATTCACTGTCTTTAACTTGCAGGCAGTGCTCTGGTTTGACAGTGTTTTAGTCATGCTGCAAGGGCTCCTCAGTCATACAATGTGTTGGGCAATTGGAGTGATTTTTCATCATTGGTTTTGAGATTGCATCACGTTCATTTGATTGAAGATTTCCGCCCCCAACAGATGCTGATTCATGTCATCGAAGGTTCCCAGCTAGGGACATCAGGATCACAAGCATATTGCCTGCTGTGTATGGTTTTGTGTGTATAATCACAGCAGATGTAATTATGTCTATATATGGACCTTGTATAATCAGTTGTTATCTTTCTCTAACATTTTAATTGTCAATGTACATGGGTGTTGGATCAGTAGTTATTGAATATGCAACTATGATGTCTTAACCATACAAAAATATATCTACTTCATTTGATTTTACTGTCATCTCTAAAAATGGTTGTATGAAGATGCATTACTGCATAGGTACTTGGACCACACACACTAGTTGATATTTGTTAGCTGTTATATGCATTGTCTATGATCTTTGTGCCACCAATCCATATATAAGGCTGAAACAGTGTTAATAAAATCAAAAGGGGAAATAAATGATGTCCTTTTGCCAATCCAATATTGCTATTGTAATACACACAGGCAAATTTGCAGAAATGCTATTGTGCATATAGTTTTCGAAGCCTCCTGGTTTGGTGGAATAAGCAACAAGGTTTAAGTAACTAATGTGATTCAAGTCTCTAAAAAATTGCTCAGATTAAAAATGGTGTGATTAATGGATTAAGTAATCATTGATCAATAATGGTTTAAGTTGGTCAGATTAATAATTAATTAAAATAGTGGAAAACTTGCATTTCCTTTGAGACTGACATGGAAGCAGAAGTTACACATGTTCAGTTTCCAGAATAGTACATATCCATATAGTAGACCATCTATATCAACTACTGTGCATAGTAGCTACTATTACTGGTGATTGTTTTTTTATTTTTTTCCTAACAGAAGTTGATGACTTCTTGGAAGGAGTTTCACTTTCTTTTTTTGCTCATTTTAATTATACTGCAAAACATTATTTGTGTCACTTGATTTCTGCATTCACTTTCTTTAACTTTGTTGTTTTATCAGCTATTCATTTGGATCCTTCTACCGATGGTTCGTTTCTGCCTTTGGTTGCTTCATAACCACATATGAGTGATGTCGAGCATTGAAAACTGAGATGCATTTTGTGAACTATATTGGTCTAAATGCAAGAGTATTTGAGACAATGACAATATATATTGCATTGAGATTAGGACACCAGAGGAAAATCTCAAAATTCGCAGACAAATACATGTACTTGGCATGATACCAATGGTTTACATTAAAGAAAAAAACAAGAAAAATTAAAAATTCTGGTTCTGGGGACCAAGCTAATATTGGCTTCGGCTGCTGTGTTATTTTCAACACAGTGTACACCAACACTCCACCAGTCATTATAATTTTGTTGAGAACACCTTGACCAACTTCAACTCCACCAGCAACTCCATTGATAGGAATGGTATGACAACAAATATCCTTGATATGACATACATGATCATGGCCATGAACTTCACAAATGAGGTCCTGCAACGCATAATCCTTTGAAAAGCAAAATTTTCAATTAGTAAGAATAACTTGATGCATTCAAGGTTGAATGACTACTCATGCCTGAGCTCACTCAGCACTGCCCCTGAAACCAGCACATTAGGATGGAAGGAGACTCGTATAGTAGTATCACATCTTCCTGCAAAGGGTTTTATTTAGGGTTAGTGCCTTACAAGTACACATAGTAACTAATAAATCTACTTTATTTTCTTAGCTAAAAAAGGAGAAATAAGAAAAGGAAGAAGGGAAAGTGGATAATAGGGACAAGGTTTTGGTATGGTAAAAACAAATAAGGGATGCGAAGTACTACCAGTTGGAACAAATCATCATGTTAAACTCGATTGAAGATGTACACCTTCTGCAAAACAGTCTGATATATAGATGGATGGCTTAAGAAGGTAACGAATTGCCTTTGGCATACCATTTAAAGTTTCTTTAATTCAATCCTTCTGCCATGAATATCAGACACAAGTGTGACAACATTTGATCATGTATGAGATGAGGCCAACGATTTGTTTATTTTTTATATGTTTACATATTAACAATTCATCCACATCTGAGAGTAAGCATATATAATTAAAATATCGATGACTGCATATTATGGCAGCTAACAATCATATCCTCCCAGGAAAGATTTAACCTTCAACACATTACAACAGAGCAAACAACATTTGATTATACTAAAACCCAGTCTGTGAAGTGAGCTGACATGACAGTAGAGAAGAGGTGGGTATTGCTTTGCCTACAGCCGACAACATGGTCTTATACTCTGGTTTATCCTGTAAACAGTATCAAAATGTATAGAGTAATTACATACCTTTGATGATAAGAAATTAAAATCCTTGTTTCACCTACCTAGAAAAAAAGTAGGTAACTATAAAATTACACTTCATAACCATTTCTCAGCACGTATTCATAATACACTTCATAACCACTTCAAAGCCCGAACATTGAAGCATGTGAGCAAACATTGACAATCCTCAAGAAAGAGGGCTGATATATGGAGCATGGGCACTTTGAAAAGCATATTACTTCCTAAAACTTTGCCTTTATTATATACAATCAGAGAAGCTTTACACTTTGAGAGTGACTATTATAAATGAATTTTTTTGGATTTCTTTGGTTAAGTACCTGAATAGATGATAGCCTTCTGTCTGGGCAGGATCAGCAGGATTTGGATGGTCAAGCAAGTGTTGTATGCCCACAAGAATAATGATTCACTGAAATGGATGGTCTCCACCCCTTCATGTAACAATAAACCTATAATCTGTTTGCTCATAACATAAAATCACACTATATATGATTTAGTTTCAACTTTCAAGCAGCCATGTAATTATCAATAGAGATGTGC
This sequence comes from Gastrolobium bilobum, assembly GCF_033153095.1. Lineage (NCBI taxonomy): Eukaryota > Viridiplantae > Streptophyta > Magnoliopsida > Fabales > Fabaceae > Gastrolobium > Gastrolobium bilobum. The sequence goes on from NW_026900059.1 coordinate 651,976, forward strand.
TTACGCTATCCTCATTAAGTATAGACATGCAAACATTTCCTGATGGATACACAACATGGACAAGTTGTTACCTTAGCTCATTATAGAGGTACTTTAGTAACTTAGGTGTCAATAGGTTTTCTTATAATGTAAAGTTCCTTTGTGCGCTTAGTTGGAATGGGGAGTATCAATCCTCATTGACTCAAACAAACCACCACCTGAGACAATCTGTCAAAAAGGAATGCAAAAGAATGTGCATAGTAGGGTATAAAGTAAGATAAAAAGACAAACATAACTACATCAACATTTCATGACATTGATAAATAACATAGGTTAATAGACAAACATCATACACAATAGTTCTGATAAACAAAAAGTACAGTGAAAAGATGTGGGTTGCTACGTCAACAACATCCACGACGAGGGTTCAGCTAACCATTACAACTCCACACAACATAACTACAAATATGGTAATGCAACAGATGTAGCTAACCATTACAACACAAGTCAACGAAATATCAACATTGCAGTCATCATGATCCCAAATGTTATAACAATTACAATTATCAAGAGACTCTGTAATTTCATCAATTTCTCGAACTTCATACAATTACGGCAACTCAGTTCTTCAAACCACTGAAAAAATGGCAATCTTGATGTGTTCTGAAATTATGACATCCAAGAAATTGTCTTCCCGGATTCCTTTCTTTCCGAGACATTCGCAACGCAGCCGGCACGCCGCAATAGCACATCTTCACCGTCGAAGGGGATAAGGACGATGAATGCCTAGAAATGACGCTTTCACCTCCACCTTTGCTAGACCCACATCCACCCATTCTTCCGTCAATGAACCTACTATACTCGTAACCAAACTCCTCCCACGAGTCACTGTCTACGATTGGTTAATGCCGCAGAGAGAGACAGATCGACTTAAGTTAAACTTGTAGGCAACAAACCAACACAAATGTTGGTCAGAAAAATCCAAAACTGTTTCAACAAACATTTTCCAACAAAAAAATCAGCATCACGGGTTTATAACAAGGTACTTCCCAAAAAATGTATATTTCATACACTCCTACCCAACACAAGGAACATTAGTTCAATTGCATTTTTTTTGGAGCATTACTCACCAACATGAACACCATTTAACACGCCCACACAAAACAAGGGAAATGGATGAAAATATTTTTTTAACATTTACAACACCATTTTTGGACCACAACAACAATGATACCCGTAACCAAATAGAACAAAGAGCAATGAGCATACCTCTTGTGATGGTGGAGCAATTTTTATACAGCCATAAAAGGATATAAATTGCCCTTTCTTTCCTTACGCTTCCAGGTTGAAAGTCGAGCCCTAACGTCTACAACAACGGTGCAATGCAGCAACACCTCCAAAGCGATGTATGCGTACACTGAGTGTCTGGAACACGGTCTCGAGGTGCCCCTTCTGATGGTTGCTGAGCGGAAACCTCCTTTGATCAATTCCACAGACAGAGATTTGTAATTTTTTTTAGATATGGTCGTTGGAACACAAACTTTTTTTACATATGGACGTTGCGATAACGACAACCCTGTTTACGGGTAAAGGGTACCATGCGTTATTCAAAATATTTTAAAAACGGGGTTATTTTCGTAAAAACAACTTTTTTCTCATCTATATTTCACCTACACCCAAACTTAGACTTTATAAAATTTACCTAATATCCCTGTCAAAATTCTATCCAACCAAATAACTTTTTTTACATTTTCTTATCAAACTTACTTCCCAACTATTTTTCTATGTATAACATTTTCCTATTATTCATAAAATTTCTCCTCAACCAAACGCCCCCTAAGAAATTTGGGATTTGGAAGAACTTTTGTCAAAGTTGAATCCCATGGGTGAGGAATTTATGCCCCCATCACTAACAAATATAATAGCTACGTAGTTGGACTTGGTGCCCCATTTTATCTAAGTATTTGCATAATCAGAGATGCGTGAAGTTACGGTATTTTTGTCTGAAAAATTTGAGAATATTTTTTTATAATGTGGGATTTTTAGAATACCACCTATAGAGTGGTATTATTGGTTGGAATTTTGGTTCACATTTTAAAATTGTTGGAATCTAATTTTCCATAAAAAATTTCACACTTCCTTGAACGTGAATAAATACGATTTTCAATGTCAGTTTCTCGGGAATATAAAACTTGAATTTAAACTGTTATTTCATATAGAATTTTTATTTGGCTTGGTTTACTCTTTTTTTTAATAAATATTTTTAGGACCAAATTTAAATAAATTTTTTAATGTTTGGTGATATTATTTTCTAACAAAAATCTAAAACATGTATTACTTTTTGCTCTTAAATTTTTTCAAAATGACAATGATGTAATTAAAAAAGGAATGATATTATGAATGAGAAATAAGTAAAATTAAGGTAAAATAAGAAGAAAAAAAAGAAAGAAAAAATATATTCTTTCAAGATATTAGACATTCACGATTTCAGCTATTCAATCAAGATATTCTTATTTAATTTGTTTCAAAATTAATTGTTAAATTACTTTCCAATCAATCAAATTAAATCTTCATTGGCAGAGACATTCAATCGTTGTATTAATTGCTGGACTCCGGTGATGATAACTCTACTTATAAATATAAGCTGACAAAATATTTTATCAATAAATCTATAAAATTATATATACTTCATATAAGATAATGATCAACCGATTAAATAATAAAGGGCCACACAACCATAGTCATTATAAGGATCTTGAATAATGTGGAACCTGCACTGAGTAGTACATTATTATACAAAATATTAACCCATATTGGTAAAATTAAATTAGTGTTAAGAGATTTTTAAACAAACATAATCACGCAATTAATACAATAACGTTCAATTAATACAATATTAACCCCCGGATGGGTGAAACATAAATCCCTCATATCATGCTTGAAAGACTCGTTCCCATTCTCCTCATTTCCAACCCCTTTAATCCCATACCTATCATTGTTCACCACCAATTATCTGACCCATTTGAGCCTTTGTAGTTGTAATTATTGTTAGGAACTGACAAAGTGCTCAGAACTCTATCATGGTGTTGGTAATTGAACACACCGTTGTTGTTCAGATTCTGATTGCCGTTGATGGAACCAGTTATGGGTTTCGATTTCTCCACCTTACTTGAGTCCGATGGCACTACACTGTTGTCCAAGTTCTGACTGGAAGAACCGATTTTGGCCCAAACATTCTCAGCAACCGCCGTAATCACTCGCGCAGCGATGAAAAGTTTTAATCTTTATTCTTTTTAGGGATGATAAACGAACGAGATGCATTTGGCTCGGTTCGTGAAGGCCTAAGCTTACATGCTTAAAATTGGTTGTTGGAACAATGATAAGCACCAATTGGTTGTTGGAACAGTGATAAGAGCCACTTCAACCCAAAACCTTAAGGAATTGGGTGAGACTAAGTTAATTATTTTATATCTTTCTAACACACCCCTCACGCAAGAGGGCTTGAAGCGTCAGAATATGACACAAGTCCATTTTTGATCTGCCTTGTGTTGCACAAGCCTCTTTTTTTGGTCTGCTTTTCTTAATTCCACTTGAAAGTGGGGTGGTGAGGATCAAACTCGTGACCTTGTGACCACTGAATGATAAGCGCCATTAACCCAAAATCTTAAGGTATTGGGTGAGGCTAAGTTAATTATTTTATATCTCTCTAACATACCCCTCACGCAAGAGCTCTTTGGGCTTGAAGCGTGAATATAACACAAGTTCATTTTTGGTCTGTCTTGTGCTGTACAAGCCCATTTTTTTGGTCTGCCTTGTGCTTTTCTTAATTCCACCTGAAAGCGGGGGCGGTGAGAATCGAACTCATGACCTTGTGATCACTTAAGCTTTGATACCATGATAAGCGCCAAGGACTTGTATATAAGCTCATTTAATAAAAAAACCTCAGGCTTTAATTCAAAAGCTCGGCCTTAGAGCCTCTCAGGCTGGCCTAGTATATTAATTTTTATTTTATATTTTTTATACTACTTGTAATAGCCCTGTCTCTCTCTCCCCAATTCATTTCATCCCATTTTATTGGTTAAACAGACTTTTTGAATGATTTTGTTTCATATCATACTGTTGGATATACATTGAATTTATGAATATTTATAGAATTACTAATGCTGGTGATTGTACATTCTGTTTGGATAAATTTTTGTTGTCTTATTTTTTTTAAACAGGCTAAATCAGACTTTCATTTTTTTGTAAATAAGTCAGGCCACAGGCCGATAATTATATTCATAACAGGTAACAGACTTGATCAAGCTGACACATTTAAACACAAACTTAACCTTTTAAGACCAAAGCTCGACTCGGCTCAATCCGTTAACACTTTTGGTCATGTGCAATTAACCAACTATAAGTAAATCACTTGCGGTGTTTAGTAACCTTTCATTCTCATCCATATTACACCTAAGCGTCTATCAGCCATGTTATGCCTCTGTATTTATCAAAGGAAAGCAAAAAGGACAATTAGTATATGATACATAATACATAATTATAAAAAAAAAAGGAAAAAAAAATAGTACATAATACATATTACATAAAGGATTAGGCAACTAAATTCATAAAATAAAAATAAAAATGGCAGCAACAATACAATATATATTATCTTAAGAACCAGAGGGAGGATATTTTGATTACCAAAATTTTTTACTACTAACTTACTACCTATCTAATCACCATTAGATCAAAGAGAAAGAATGTTAAAAAGTTTTTGAAGAGAGAGAAAATGTTAATTCAATGGTGATTAAATATATAGTAAGTTGGTAGTGAAAAATTTTGGGAGTGAAAATATCCTTCTTCTAAGAACCATGCTATATTAATACATTACTTTGCCATGAATTCTTCCGAATTAGTGCATAGTTCACCACCTCTTTTTGTGCATACTTTGACATGTGATTCCAAGTTATTAGTTTATGAAGTAAAAGAGCTATTGCTCGGGAACAAATTAAATGACACAAAAATCAAAGAGGAACAAATAGCCGACATGTTAATTTTTTTTTTTTTTTACCCAAAATGGTGACCAAATTATAACAAAGGAAGAGTTTGTCATTGGCTTAACAAAATACATTAACCAAACAAAGCACACTCTTGATAAACAGTACCTCCTGAAAAAATCTCTGAACAAAATGTATCAGGGGATGCTAACCAAACTATTACCGTTAAAGTTCTTTACAAAATGCTAATTTTATTACTTCAATTCATAATAACAGGGGATGCTAACCAAACTGTGATGCACCACTTAACAGGGAAATGTAATATCAAATCAATTTGTGATGGCCTCAAATCAAGAGAAAATGTAATACCTAATACATGCCACTAGCCTTAGGAAAACAAGTTGGGGATTTAACCAATAGATTGTAGGATAATCAACATGAACACAATGGATTTAATCCTCAGGAAAACTAATCACATGGATAGTAGGAATAATCAACAGATTGGGGATTTAAAAATTTGACTTACCTTCGATTAATCCGAGAGAAATATGAGAGATTGGGGCTGGGGTTGAGTGATACAATTGATTTTGAGTTTTTGAAGCTTTGGAAAGCAAATTTATGATTTGGAAATAAAGCGCGCTTCAAACGACTTGAATGAACCCTTATTCGAGTAAACTTTGAAACCTCTTTCTTTGAAACTTACTGGAGTAAGTTGGTTAATGGAGTAAGGTAGTTTAGTACTCGAGTAATAAAACACTTCCTCAAGTAAGTTTGGTCAAAGGGGTCAAATGAGGGCATATAGTTTGTGGAGGGGGCAAAGTGGTCAATTTTTTGAGAAATGGGGGCAAAATGGTCAATCAACCTTGGATACAAATGAATCAATTATTCAGATTGGATGTAAAAATAAAAGTCTTACACTCAATTTTGACTATTGATGTGCTTAGATTTAATGACTCACATATCTACTAAATTAAAGCTATTAATATAAATAGAATCAGATGATATGTTGAGCTGATACAAACTCGAAAACTAAAAAATGGGTTATCAGAAGCAATGTTAATAAACCCGGCCTGATCATTGGCCGAAGTACTGGATCAGTGGTTGAATCGCAAGATCCGGTAAATATATACAAATTTATAATTTATATTAAAAAAATTGTAAACATACTCAAATACCTATAAAAGATACAAAAAAGAAATTAAAGAAACAAGACAGGTAATTAACTAATACTGTATTGACACATAAAAAATGTATATTATTTTATATTTTATTTATTTGAAAAATAGATAGAAAATATAATAATAAAGGATAGTAATTAAGAGTCTGTTTGATTTGTGTTTTACAAAACAGTTTTTTAATTTTAAAAACAAAAAAACATGTTTGATACTTGATGTTTTGTGAAAAAGTTTTAAAAACAAGTTCTGATTTTTGGTTTTAAAAACAGAATTTGGAGAACACCTCAAAGGGTGTTTTTGCTCTGAGTTTCTACTCTTTGTTCTCATAGGATAAAAAACACGGAGAACAGACTACTCTCATTAATGACAACACCGTAAATAACTACATATTAAAAATACTTCACTCTTTAGATTTTTTCTTCCCCCTGCATCTCATAGTCTCACCTAGATCTCAGTTCTCAGTCACTATATTCAATTTGTCAATCTTTCTTATTTCCCATGCCTTAGCTTGGTATGTTTCGCCATGCCTCTTATTTCTCATTTCACTTCAATTTGTCAATTTTTCTTTGCATTCTTTCAAGTCTCTTGCCTTTTCTGCGTTTTGCTGAACCCACGTTCTAGATCTACCATTTGTGTGGTTCTTCGATCATACATATGTATTTTCATTTTTACTGTGTTTAGTGGTGTAAATGGAAGAGAAACACTCTCTCTAAATAATTTGACTTATTTGTTTAGTTGGCTAAGGCTCAAGGCTAAGAGGAAAACATCTTCCTTTGGCCATTTAAACTCAAGGCTCCTTTGGGTGGCTTAAAGAAGAAGAGAAATCACTATGTCGAAGGAGGTGGTGCTGGAAACCGTGAGAATTACATCAACGAGCATATCCGGAGAATGAATTAAGCTGTGGAAGTGGTTAATCACTAATTAGGGGAATCAATATTTGTTTTTATGTTAAAAATATATCTAAACTTTTACATATAATTAAAGAAATTATTAAAGTAATTTAAAAAAATAACCAATCAAACTAGTTTTTTTTTTTTTTTTTTTAAAAACATGTTCTTTGAACAAATTTATCAAGCCGACTTTTTTGTTTTTTAACTTTTAAAATTCTTTTCAAAACACCTTTACCAAACGGAAATTTTTCTTTTATTCTAAAAATTAATTCTTAAAAACTATTTTACAAAACAGTTTTTAAAACAAAAAAACAAAAACACAATCAAACAGACCCTAAAATTTTCTTTTTATTATGAAATACATTTTTGAATTTAAGTTCATCCCACATCTAGTAGGCCCATTTTTTTGAAACTCTACTTGCTTACCCCCCAAAAAAATGCTACTTTAAGATTGATGAAAACCCTAACTTTTAGTTTTGAGGGAAAGTCGCAAGCGACGTCACACAAGAGGTGCATATACATTGCAGTTTACACATATACAAAAGCTTTGCACCAGAGGCTCTAATTGGAGAGAGATGCTTGAACGCAAATAGAGCTGCTTCCGATGGGTGGGTTTCGGTCCAGTCCATAACAGTAAGGGTATTAACGGGTCGAGCTGAGTCGAGTTTTGGTCTTAAAAGGTTAAGTCTGTGTTTAAATGTGTCAACCTGGCCAAGCCTGTTACCTGTCACGAATATAATTTTAGCACGTGGCATGTCTTATTTACAAAAAATGAAAGCTTGCTTTAGCCTGTTAAGGCTGTTTAAAAAAAAAAATAAGACAACAAAAATTTATTCAAACAAAATATACAATCAACAGCACTAGTAATTCCATAAATATTCATAAATTTAATGTATATCCAAATAGTATAATATAAAATAAAATCATTCAAAAAGTCTGTTTAATTAATAAAATAGAATGAAATGAATTGAGGAGAGAGAGAGGGTTATCACAAGTAGTACAAAAAAAAAGAAGTTAATATATTAGGCAAGCCTGAGAGGCTCTAAGGCCGAGCCTTTGAATTAGAGACTTAAGCCTTTTTATTAAACGAGCTTTTATACAAGTTCAAGCCTGGGTCCAACAATCAATTTTAGACATGTAAGCTCAGGCCTTCACGAGCCGAGCCAAAGGCCCCTGGCTCGTTTAGCACCCCTACATAACAGTGATTTTTCGGTTCCTATTGGTTCAGTAACATGATCGATTTAGGGCTGGCAATATGGGCTGGCCCGCCCCGGCCCACTATTGGCCCGCCAAAAACGGGGCGGGCCAGCCTGTCCCGTTTTGACAAAATGGGCTAGACTTTACAACCCATCCCGTTTTATGAATGAGTTGGCGGGATGCGGGCCAGCCCGCCCAAATTAAAAAAAAAATCCTAAAATAAAAAAAACCATAAAAATCTGCATAAAAAACACAAATTACAAACTGTTAATTAACCATAAGTCATCGTCATCAGTAATTACAAATTAACGGGAAGGCAAGCATCACAAGGAACAAACTATATACCCAAATAATGCATAAATCAAATTACAAGGAAACAAACAAAACGAGAATTAGAAACGAATAATACCCAATTGAGTTTCCCTTATCCCTCACCCACCAAGTGAAACACTAAACTAAATCTTAGTAAACAATAATTTTCCACAGTGAAAAACAACAATAAGTAAAAGCTCGACCATTCCGGTGAATTGATGGACATCCCTAGAACAAACTCAAACACCAAACCAAGCAATTCATGTCCAATCGCAACCAGTGGCTTCATGAGTCACGAATTTTAAATAAACAAAGCTTTTTCTTAAAAAAAAATCAAAGACCCAAAATAACCTGTCCTAGGAACATCGCACGACAGTTTTTGTGAGTGGCGAAATCTGTGAACGGCGGTTGTGCAGAGGCGAGAATAGCATAAACAAATTTGGAGTCGCTTGGTCTCTCTCTGAAAAACGACAGAAACAGAAGCACAATCTTATAGGAAATCCAAATCGGCGAAAACAGTGGGCAACGGAATGGGGAGGAGCCAAATCCAAATCCTTTCAAACGTCTTCCTTTCTATTGCTGCGCATAATAATCAGAAGAAAGAGAAACACATAGGAAATGACTGGTGAGTGGTGAGGAACCAAGACGAGGAGCAGACTGTTTAGGATTGAGGAACAACGGCGACGAAGAACGAGGAGAAAACGAAGGGGAGACTGAAGTTTAGAATTAGGGCAAATAAAAGAAAATTTAATTTTTGTACTTTTATTTTTAGGAGAAGGATATTGTGACAGTGTTACTACCAAGTGACTACCAATCAATCTCACCGTTAGATCGATTATGTTGATCCAATGGTTATATTTATTTTCATCTTTGTATGGTTATGATTCCTCATATTTAAAGTGAAAACCTTAAATATGAGAAATCATAACCATACAAAGGTGAAAATAAATATAAAGTATTTAATTTGGGGAATCATGACCATACAAAGATGAAAATAAATATAACCGTTGGATCAATATAATCGATCTAACGGTAAGATTGATTGGTAGTCACTTGGTAGTAACACAACTTGGTTGTCACAATATCCTTCCCCTTATTTTTATGTATAAAAAAAATTAAAATTTTAAATATTAAAATAGTAACCCGTCGAGCCAACCTGGCCGACCCTTTATCAACCCGTTTTATTCCATATGTAAACGGGGCGGGCTACATTGGGTTAGTGGGTTGAGATTCATAACCCAACCCGCCAACTTGAGTGGGTTAAACGGGCTGGCCCGACGGGCTCGACCCATATTGCCAGCCTTTGTGTGGTTCAGACCGGTCAGATTACTGATTCACCGATTTCCATATTGAACCGGCCGGTCGAAGCCAAAATTTACAACACTGCTATAATTTATTTATAACCCAACCTAATGCTTCCAATAAGTTTTAAAGTAGAAAAGTGAATTTTCTCATGTGTTAATTAACATGACATAGTTATGTGGAAAATTATAATCATACAAGGATAAATCAATAATGATTAGGGAAGATAGAGAAAAAATTATTGCAATAGATAATTATAAAATTATCATTATTAATTCACCTTTGAATTATTAAAAAAAATTCACATAACATAATTGTGTAAATAAAATATGAGATGACTCGTTTACATAAAAGTAGTGGGAGGTGGGACAATTTACACGTGAAATCTTTCATTTTTAACTGGGACATTCAAGTTCTCGCATGGCGGAAAAGGAATAATTGTATATTTAAAAAATAGGCACCAGAAAAGGAATCGTGTTTTCTTTTATTTTTAAATCATGTTGGAGACGAGCACCAAAGAATTCCTGTAAAAAAAAAGAAAAACACAACTGCTGAGTTAGATTCGTTTCTTCACTTTCTAATAACTATAATAACATTATTATCAAAAAAAAAAAAAAAAAAACTATAATAACATTTACTTTGTTTTATCGATCCATTGTTTTGAAAAATCAAAATCATATTATTCTCACATCAGTTAGATTTGAAATCTAATTTTGTGTGCCTTCGCTTAGTCAAATTTTTTTTTTTTTTTGGAAATATTCCAATCGGTTTATTGTTTCGCAATTAATTCGATTCGGGGCGGGTCCAAGATTAAGGCTTTAAACCCCTTCCAAAGGTGGTACTGGGGAGATTCGAATACATGCTCTCACCTCCACCTACTTAGCTCCCATGCGCCAACTGAGCTATCAGCATTTAGTGCTTAATCAAAAATTTTGTTGTGCTTCTGATTTACTTTGGTCTAATTTTTAAAATCTGGTGTGTGAAGTGAATAACTTTTTAAGTAATATCAAATAATTGATCACATACGATATCAACACTTAAACTGATAAAATAATTCATCAAGTCCGGGTATCTGGAAGCTAGATCAATGATGTTTCTATAAAGTGTAATGTTTATTGCCAAGACTCCCACTGTAGCATAATTGCTTTCTTTCTTTTTTTGGTTAAAGATAATACTTTCATTTTAATTAGTAAAATAAAAGTATATGTATGAAATGGGCATATCTAAACCTATATTAAAATTGCTTTTAAAAAAATAAAAAGTAAAAAAGGTATAGTCCTTACCAATTCTACTTTCAATTTGAAGAAAAAATAATAATTAAATGTGTTTCACATTTTGCACAAATATATTGTAACATTTTAAGCACTAAATCATAATTCTAGCACTGTTATCTTTTTTTAATTTTAATTTTTGGAATATTCTTTCATCGGATGTGAAATTAGTCCATTCATGTGCGTTCAGTATGATTATACTTCGTTTAAAAGTGATGTTTCCAATGATTGAACGTTATCTTATTATTATTGTTATTATTATTTTGAAATTATCGGATCCTAATTACTTCTTTTGTTTAAAAGCATGATTATGCTTTCCGCATAGGATTATTTAGAGTTCAATGTGGTCAGAGATAAAGATATTTAAATTTTTTAAAAATTAATGTATGAAAATCAAATTTTTTTTTTCTACTAAGCTCCCACCGCTATCAACTGAACTATTCGCCTTTGGTACATTATCATATTTTTTAATCTTAATGTGCTTATTATCGTGTCTAATTTCGTACTTCTATTATTTTTAAATATGACTCTTTTAAACTAAAATGTAAATTCTAAAAAAGGTAACAAAGTATGGCTATTCATAAAAAGAGGAACACCTCACCAAAAAAAAAAAAGATGAACATATCTTAACAATTTCATAATTTATTATATATATATATATATATATTCTTATTCTAATCTTAATAATTAATTTTTTATTTATATTTACAGTTTTACACAGTTTATTTTAAAAAATATCTTCACTTTAAATGTTACAAATTCATAACACCGTCCCCACCGGGTCAATCAGTGAGTTCAGCATTAATGCCTCGAATACGTTATAAAATAATAGATGATTGAAAAACATAGAAACTATAGATCGAGTAGTCTTGTCACATCTAATACAACTTTATATCAAAAGCAATTTCCCTTGTCCTTTTCAATAGTATATTCACAACTCACTAATTCAAAACCTTATTAGCTTGAAATTAGTTGTTCCAACTTTAGAAGCTTCCCCGGTAGTGGGCAGGGGGACAGGTTTCACCTGAAGTATTTGGTAGAAATGCGGTTCAGGTCATCCCAAGGTGGATCAATTTTTTAGTGCAACCCGTTCCACTGAGTAATCAGTGTAATAATGATATTATAATTATGTATTTAAAAAATATATAATTATAATAATAAAAAAATTCTTTTTAAAAATTTGTGACGTAAAGAGAGAAAATAAATTTAATATTATAATTATATATTTTTTAAAATACATAATTATAATATTACTGTTGGTATAACAGTTGTACTAAAAATTTGTTCCCTTATTACAAAAAAAAAAAAAAAAAAAAAAAATTGTTACCAAAGGTAGTGGAAGAAATATTTGATAACAAGCAAATTAGGGTTTTTTTTTGTATCTGTTTTTTTTTATTTATATAATAAAGATAATGAGGTTCGAATCTATAATCGCATGAAAACTATCCAAATCTATCGACACTATATCAATCTTAAAATTAATGGCTTGCTATTTCAGCTTTTAGAACCCAAAAACAATCTTCAAATTTTATAAATTATGAAAAATACTCTAACCATTGCCCACATTAGTAGGGTGTGCATAATTCGATTGAGTATTGAAGACCGAGCCCAATCAAAAAGTGGTTTGATTCAGAAAGCCGGATCAATTTTAAAAAATGATTCGATTATTAAATTGATTTGAAACAATATAATGCGATTTAATTTGGTTTGCAGTTCAATTTGATTCATTTGATTTTTTAACACTATTAAAAATGGGTATGTTTTAGTTCCATTTTTAGCCCAAATTAAACGAAATTGATAAAATAATTTGGTTCTTCAATTGAATTATTTTTTAAAATAATTTGGTTCTTGAACCAGTTCGAATGAACCATTTGATGTTATTTCATATTGTAGGAATTCAATTTGATTCATTTGATTTTTTAACACTATTAAAAATGGGTATGTTTTAGTTCCATTTTTATCCCAAATTAAACGAAATTGATAAAATAATTTGGTTATTGAATCGAATTGATTTTAAAAATAATTTGGTTCTTGAACCAGTTCGAATGAACCATTTGATGTTATTTCATATTGTAGGATATAAAATTATTTCATATATATATATATAGTTCACTTTTTTGGCAGTTACTGCGGATAAGTAATCTGCAGTAAGCAATACAACGTCGTTTTGGGACAGAAATCATGATATTTTTGTAATTTTAATTTATTTCAGGGTTATTATAGTCTTTATAATTATAATTTTCTAATCTTTCAATCCCAAAACGACATCATTTTGGAAGTAAATGCAGATAATTTATCTGCATTAACTGCAAAAATATTTTTCTGATATATATATATATATATATATATATATATATATATATAGGGGAAAACATTTCTGCAGCCACTTTAGATAAGGTTGTCTACAGCTACCGTTTTTTCACTAAGTACGACTGGTCGTACATTAAAATTGCATTTTCTCTCACCGCCACGTCAGCCAACAATATCTGAGAAAAGAGAAAAAAAGAAGAGCTTTATTGTTATAACTAAGAACGACCGGTTGTACTTAGTGAAAAAGGGATAGCTGTAGAAATACTTTTCCCATATATATATATATATATATATATATAGATAAAATCATTTCTGCAGCCGCTTTACGTACAACAACGACAGGTGTATGGTTATGATTTTTCACATTTAATGCTTTTATCCTTTGTATGATTATTATTCTCTGCATTTAATTCTTTCAAGTATATATATGACAACTATTTGATTGCTGCATGTACAGCTAGGGGTGTTCATCAACCAATCCAAACTGATTCAAACCGCGGTGACCTAACCGAAAAATCGATAACCGAATAAACCGAAAACCGAAAAACCGATTAAAAACTGCAAATTTTAATTGGATTGGATTGGTTTTTGGATGGGTTGATGAAAACCGATCCAATATATTAATTCCTCTCTACCTACTTGGGTCTTTCCCTAATTATAGCCTAAAAACTCTAGACCCAAAACCCATTAACCTATCAACTAAACCCAAGAAAAAATCTAGTCACATCTCATCAATAAAATTTTATCTTTGTAGAGCTTTATATCTCATTGCAAAAAAAAAAAAAAAAACTATATTATAGTTTATTAATGCTTTTGTATTTCAAAGAAAATAAATTTACAAAGCCAATATATACGAAAGATGTTATTTGCAAAATAATCATGAAATAAATTTTAAGATTTTCAAAAAATCGAAAACCGATCCAATCCAAACTGAACAAAATTGAATTGGATCGGATCGGATTTGGAAAAAAAATCAAAACCGAATGGATGATTATATGATCAAACCGAAATGATTGGATCAGATGATTTTTGCTTCCAAAACCGATCAAATCCAGATCGCGAACACCCCTACGTACAGCAGCTGCAGAAATGTAAATCTCTCTCTCTCTCTCTCACACACACACACACATATATATATAAAAGTTTGTGCGATCCATGTGGGGCCACGTGAACAGATGAGAAAAAAAATATAATCCCATATATTTTTATGGGTTCGTTTTTTCTACCGTCAATGTAGATAACTTATCCACCTTGAGCTCAAAATGATATCGTTTTGAGGCAGAAATCAAAGTATTTTTATAATTATAATTTATTTCAGGGTTATAATAGTCTTATTTATTATAATTTTTTTAATTTTTCAACCCAAAACGACATCGTTTTGGAAGCGAATATAAATAACTTATCTACATTCACTGTAAAAATATTAAAACCTATTTTTATATGTGATTAAGAAAAAAATTGTCTCCTAATATAAGAAGAGACATTAAACACTTTGTTTTTTCACACCCCTACACATTAGTGACAACAGTGTGCATCTAAAGTTGTTGTCACACGTAATACACAACTATAATTGCTCTAACTACATAGTAGCATCTCTTATGTTTATTCAACAGCATCGCATTAGCTAGTGACTCAAGGGATAAGGTACTTTTGAAACTATGAAAGATGATATTTATTTATTTATTTGGTAAATTGAAATATGATATTTGTGTAACTTAATTCTGGTCAAACCTGTACTCTTACTGTACATTTCAAAGGTTGATAGCAACTTGACAGCATTAAAAAGGATTTAGGCATACCCAAACTGTGGACAAGAAACACTTGATGTACTTCAGTCGTTAATTAGAAAACGTATACAATTTGGTTTGGCAATGACATAATGTCTTTGGATATATATATGATTATGTAAGAGTTACCCAAAAAGTTTTCTAGTCCTTGTTGAAACTGCCCAAAGTAATTTAAAATTTGTAGTAAATAAACCTGCTAAAAATTACTTGTTTTTGAGCGAGAAATAAGATTTAACATTAATTCTTATTGATTGGCAAAAAGAAAAAGGTACCATACATGAAGATTCGACTCTGTTAACAGTTAGAGTCGTTTGAATGGAAACGTTAAAGAAAAAATTCCAATATTTTCTCTACTAGAAACTTCTCTATGAAGATCATATTGATGTAAAAGAACTTCTGCACTTCTATCATTTGCACTTTTCATTTCTTCCCTTCACTTTGGATTCAGATTGTTGCTGACATGAATCACAGTGATTTCCTTCGGCAACCTGCTACATGTGATCAACAATATATATATATATATATATATATATATATATATATATAAGGTTGGTTTTTTCTACAGTACATAACTTATCTACAATGAGCTTAAAACGACGTCATTTTGAGGCAAAAATTAAGGTATTTTTGTAATTATAATTTATTTCAGGGTTATAATAGTCTTTTTCATTATAATTTTTTAATTTTTCAACTCAAAACGACGTCGTTTTGAGAGCGAATGTAGATAACTTATCTACATTCACTTTAGAAACATTAAAGCTATATATATATATATATATATATATATATATATATATATATATATATATATATATGAGAGAGAGACAAAGCAATATATGCAATAGTTTCTAAAAATATAAAATCATTAAATCCAAGATAAAATAAGTTGGCATAAAACAAAAAAATAAAATAAAATTAGAAGTGTGTGAGAGATAGAAGAGGAAGTGCTATTTCCATTCATCCATGATAGCATATATATATATATAAGTGAGGCCGTGAGGGTTTAAGAAAGAAGACCCTATTTGAAGCTCCCTTCACTCCAATACAAAAAGATCAAGGTAACCCCATCTCCAAGTTCATGCAAACCCATGATTCTCGCATCCTTCCCAAGTATATTTTCTGCGAAACCAAAGGTGTCCATGAACTAGCAGCTAGGGTCTACCATCACTTCCTTTTAGAATTGGAGTGTTGAGAGCCCCAACTTGGGTTTTATTAATACCCAAGACCCTATAAAAGAAACTACTCAATTATGTTATTCCTAGCTAAGGGTTACTAGAGAAGGGGTTGTGATGCTTTGAAACTTCAAACTTGGGTTTATATAGGCCAAGACCTAGGCTTGATGTGTAATCTGGGCCATTGAATTTGAGGATCGAATATATTTTATATAAAATCTTAAAATAGGATCTTGGTGTTTGAGGATTGGTGAAGCATTGTATTAATTTTAACATTATTCCTGATTGAGGATCTTCCCTTTTATTCGTCTGATTGGGGGGATCTATAGTGGATAGTACGTGGGTGGTGATGCATGACTTTTTTTTTTAGGTAATGCTAGCTTGTGTTGGCATATAACCGTATGAATGGCAGATTTCGTAATAATCATTTTAAAATATTTTAAAGGAAAAATATTTATTGTTTTAATGAACAGTTATTAATTTTTATTTAATATTTAAATGTAAAAAAAAAAACTTCGACTTTCTTTTATCATAATTTTTGTTATGTAATTTTTTTTTTCTCATCATAAAATATTGTAGTTTTGATTAAAATAACACAATTTTATAGTTTTTTAAAAAAACAAACACTAATTCCATATATTTTAAAGAATTCTGATTGAAATCTCCACTGGGATTACTTTGTCCATTGATTTTTATTTTATTTTTTAACATAAAAACTTAAATTAGGAAAATGCATATCACCAACCTCATTAAGAATTTAAGAATTTAAAGCAAGATTATATATCACTTATTAAAAAGCAAAACTGAGAATTAAATTCAAACCAGAATTAATATTGAGCGAGTGGGAAGTAATTTTTAGACTCTCGAACCATACAAATATTTGGTACTTTCTCACACAATACATATTTTTTCTTTCCCTTTTTATCCTTACTATTTTTTTTTTGTAGGTTACAAGGAATAGAACACACAACCACACAGTCACACACACCCTATTACACACACCCACACCACTAGGCTAGCCCTAGTGGATCCTACTATTTTCTGTCTTTCCCTTTTTTGCCCTCCCTATTTTCACAAAAAAAAAACCATCCAATCAATGATAGTCCGAAGCATAATAAATAATCTTTAATTTATAGGAAGGTTTCACCAAGTGTACCAAGTACCAACACTTACAGATTTTTTTTTATTTTTTTTCTTGAAACCATTCCTGGCCCTGAACAAGACTCTACTTGATTTGTGATCTAAAAAATCTGTGCATTAGCACCACTAGGGTTAGCCTAGTGGTGTGGGGTGTGTGTTAGGAGTGTGTGTAGTGTAAGGTGTTGTGTTCAATTCCTTGTAACATCCAAAAAAAAAATCTGTGCATTAATCATTTCCGATTTCAAAAATATTTAATGCAATTAATGCTACCCAATCAATGTTACTTCACACTTCTATTCAACAATCACAGTTTTTCTACTTTTTTAAATATGATTTATTCATGGTTAGGTATGTTGGATGGAGTTATTTGGAAAAGGAAAAAGACCATAACTTTTAATTTTAAGAAAAATTTTCGCTTTTGAAAAATGTTTTCAAAATAAAAGAATAAAATGGCAGATGACCATCTAATTCTCCCTTTTATTTTTGAAGATATTTTTAATTTTTTTAGTTTAGAAACGACACTCCTCCACGAAATTAAACACACCCACAGTAAATAAGAACATTAAAAAGTAGAGTAAATTCTAATATGATATTTCTTCACAGCAAAATTTGAAGAAAAAACGGAGCATTAACTGAAGAATGACCTCTACCTTCAATAATAATAATAATAATAATAATAATAATAATAATAATAATAATAATAATGTGCTTGTTTCCTATCCAGAAATTATCTTCCAAATTATGAAATCAGAATGAGTAAAATACGAGTTAATAGAGAAATTTAATAGATAAGCTAAATATGAGAACAATTAATCATACCAATGTCTTGAACGCTAATATGATATTTCTTCACTGAAGAAATTGAAGAAAAATGAAGCGCTAACTGAAGAATGACATCTAGCTTAAAAAAAAAAACAATGTGCTTGTTTTTTATCCAAAATTTATCTTCCAAATTAAGAAATCAGAATGAGAAAACTTTCTTTGTCCAGCAAGGTGTCTCCGACTTCAGCATAAAAACTAATTCAGTTTTTTTTCCCATGTGTCAGTATACTATATTAATAATATAGAATATATAAATAATATAAATAACTCACCCAATAAAGTACAAAACAATAACCATGGAAGATCAACAAATATGAAGTAGAAAACTATAAACATATAAATAATGGGCAAGATTATGCAAAAGAACACCTTGAGAAGAAGAAGAAGATAAATAGATAGAAAAAGAAGAAATATATGCACAGAAGCTGATTACTAATGAAAAATATGCAGTAACACATATCCTATTTATACACAAACTAAAGAGGTTTTTTACTAAATATCAACAAATTCTGGTTTTTTTTCTATTCTAATGAAAAATATATGCACAGAAGCTGATTACTAAAGATCAACAAATTCTGGTTTTTTTTTTTTTTGACCAAATGGTGGTAGCTCAGTTGGCGCATGGGAGCTGAGCAGGTGGGGGTGAGGGCATGTGTTCGAACCTCTCCAGTACCACCTTTGGGAGGAGTTTAAAGCCTTAATCCTGGACCCGTCCCGAATCGGACTAATCGCGAAGCGATGAACCGATGGAATATTTCCAAAAAAAAAGAAGAGGTTTTTTGAACTTTTTTGTGTGTTACAATAATCTTTGGTTCATTTATAGACCCAAAAACTTAATTAATTCCAATAGACATAACAATAAATATTATCAATAAGTTTAACAATTTTCAATGCAGAAAGTAATGGTATTATTAATAGGCTTAACAATTACCCATACAGAAAGTAGTGGGATATTAATATAGCTGTTTGCCACAAAAGATTTTAAACACTTTTCGAACCTATGAGTTTTAAATTTTGAATTTGAATTTTAATAAATACTAAAAGAGGAAACATTTCAAAATGATTTAAGTGTGAACACAAAGTGAATATTGAAAAAGAAAGCGATACGTCAGTAAAGTTTCCTAAAAATGATTCTCAATTAGAATAGAATAGGTAATATAAAGTGACATTAATTTAATCCTCTAAATAAAGTTGTATATCAATTCAATCTCTTCATCATAGAAAATAATATCAATGTAGTCCATCGAGCATAGAAAATTATTTCTTAATTGTATACATCGAGTGAGAAAATTAATAATGTTTTTCCATTCCATATATTAAAAAAAGTAAAAATACTTTTTAAAACTAAGGGAGTGTATTGGATTAGGATTTTAAAAGACTTTTTTGAGATAAAAAATCCTACAGATTTTAAAAGATATTTTAGAATTGGAGAGACTTTATAGACTTTTTTAAAAGACTTTTTTTACAATCAAGATTTCATAGGATTGGATTTTAAAGAATTTTAATAGAATTCATAAGATTTGAAAGGACAATATGGATTTATAAGATTTTCAAAAACTATATGAATTTTTAACGAATATTCAAAATTACAAGAGTCAATAAAAACAAATAACAAAGAAATGCAATGATATTAATAAAAAAAAAAGTAAACTTAACAACAGGTTGAAAATTATCTCAAAAAATACTAAGCAACAACTCTCCACATATCAATAAAATCTAATATAATTTTCTCAATGAGTTTGAGTTTGATTTGGGAAAATAATAACCATATATCAACGGTTAACTTCCAAATTAAATATTAATTAATGAGTTTGATTTGTGAAAATAATAACCATTGATTGACGGAAATCAACGGTTAAGATATGGTTGTAAACAAAAATAAATTGTAAGTATAATATTCCGCATAAAAAAATAACAAAGAAATGCAATGAAATTAATAAAAAAAGTAAAACCTAATATAATTTTCTCAATCAGTAAAACATAATATAATTTTTAACAAACATTCAAAAGTACTAAACAACAGCTTTTCACATATCTAATGGGTTGAAAATTATCTTCTTCATTTGTTATCAAAGTTATGCATATATGATTATAAGACCCAATTTTTTTTAATTATAAAAATAATTCTAAATTTGCATATAGAACCTAAAGTTCTTTATGATTATAGAACCTAAATTTCACATATCTATTGGGTTGAAAATTATCTTCTTCATTTGTTATCAAAGTTATGCATATATGATTATAAGACCCAATTTTTTTTTAATTATAAAAATAATTCTAAATTTGCATATAGAACCTAAAGTTCATGATAAAATTTCGTTTGGAATTTTTTGCAATTGATCTTGAAAACCTTGGGGTTTTTGTTTTACGTAATGAGAGTTTTCTAACCATATATCATATGCATATTTTCATTGAATCTTCTAAGAAAATTTTGAATCTGAAATTTTGGGTTTAATTACACGAAAGTTTAGGAAATTTCTCAAAAAAATTTCAATCGATAAGAAACAGTCTTTAGTTATGTATTGACACAAAAATTGTTTGAAAATGTTTCTTATAGTGAAAGAATTTCGTTTATGAATGTATTGTTACGAAATATAGGTTCGTATTATGAAAGTTTCAATCTTTCTTTAAATTGATATTGTTTCATTGATGTAAAACGAAAAATTGGTTTGAGGGTTTTAGTTTCCCTGTTATTTTTTCACCGTTTTATGCTATTTTTAATACAAAAATCACACGTTTTTTTCCAAGAAAAACCGCAACCCATAGCTTGAAAAATCAAATTTTAAACTTCCAAAATTTCTCAAAAATGGCTCAAAAATATGTTATTTTTGAGATAGATTATATTAAAATCTCGTTGGTTTGTTGTTTCTGTGTTGTTTTGTGATGAAAATCGCTCAAATTTTTTTGAGATAGATTATATTAGTTTTGTTGAAGCTCACATGGCGGAACCCAAAGCAAGAAGAAAACACTGCAATAGAAGAATCTCAAGAAATCCTAGGGGTTAAGGTGAGATTGTGAGAGAGACATCCTATTTATATTTTTCACTAAAAAGTCTCACGAAATCTACACCAATAGAAAATCCATTAAAATCGTCGGATTTTTGAATACCACGAGATTGTGATTCCATTGTTTAAAATCCTGATTGAATATCAACGGATTTTGACGGATTCTAAAATAATCCTTTAAAATCCTAATCGAATTGTTATAAAAAAAAAATAAAAAAAATCCTAATCGAATACCACGTGACTTCTTTTCAATCCATTAAAATCTTAATCGAATACCAACGGATTTTTTGTCCGAAAATAATCCATTAAAATGCTTTGAAATCCCAATCCAATACATTCCTAAGAGAATCATTTTGCATTGTTTCAAAAATTATATGGACTATTTTGAATAATTTGAAAATTATAAAGACATTTATACTCAATAGTTAAACTTTTTTGTATGCAAAAGGAGAAAAGTGAGACCAACTCTTAAGGAATCAGAACAATCAACTAATAATGGAAGAGACATAGCAAAAAGGTGTACAAGACAACGTAATCAGAGGATATCCAAGCATATATATCTCTAACCATATTTAGCAAAGGCATGAGCGAATTGCTTAACTTCTAAAGAAAATATAATGTTATGAATCTCGTCAAACATTTAGTTTCGACAAAATCGGTCAATTTAATTACCTAGAAAATAAATTTCGTATAAAAAAATTTAGAGTATGTTTATAACATTTTAAGATGAGAATAAACCATAAATATTCACAAAAACTTGCAATGAAATTATAATTCAATTACTTGAATATAAATGTATTTTCTTATAAACTCATTTTAACTAGCCATTTTTACCCGCAGCATATGTACGAAAACTTTCAAGTTAGTGGTTGCAGTAAGTGTTACTGAAAAAATTTAGTGTTAAGTAATATATAAGTCGGGAAAGCCACCTTTTTTATAGGATCTAATAATTACTAAAATCGAATTAGTTGGGTTTCAAATAAATCACTTAATATCATTTGGGGATCATATCTCTCGAGAGACAAATAAAGTGGGACCCACTAATTTTTAAATAAAAAAGAAAAAAGAAAAAAGAGAAACATAGGCTCTGTTTGATTGTTGTTTTTAAAAACAGTTTTTTAGTTTTCAGAAAAAAAAACTAAAAAACTCGTTTGGTAAGGCTTGTTTTGTAAAAAATGTTTTGAAAACTATAACTGTTTTTTTTTTATTTTAGAATCAAATTCAGAGAACATGTCTGAGTTGTTTTTGTTTTCTGTTTTGGTTTTTAACTTTCAAAAATTAAAAAATATAGAAAATAACTGTTTCCATAACTATTTTACAAAACAGTTTTAAGAACAAAAAAATCAGAACACAGTCAAACAGACCCATATTTTTCAATATGAATACAACATGAGAAATCAATATCATGCAACATAAGAATATGATTTTTCATATCATTTTGCCAAAAAAAAAGAAAAATATGTAAGTTAATATTGTCAAATATTTAAAGTATCAATTTTTATACATCAAATAAAGTTTTGAGTACTCATAGTTTGTTAGTTATTTAATTAATATTACTAATACATCGCTTATAACTGATAATTATATTTTTTCTCTTTAGTAAAAATTATAAATAATATAAAATATTTTTTTATGACACCAAATCAACATGCACCTAATAAATAAACATGACAAAAAGTGAGGAATTTTTCTCATAAAGCCGCATCAGTCAGAGAAGATGAAACCGTGAAAGTGTACAATTGCAAAAACCAATATAATTGTAGAAAATTAGAATTCAAACATGTTTCCGTTTTTATTTCCTATTAATTAGGATTGATTAGGATTGATTATGATTGATTAGGATTGATTATGATTGATTAGAATTAATTGTGATTGATTAGAATTAATTGTGATTAGGATTGTGATAGGATTGATTAGTCATCGCTTAGTCATTCTTAGCGATTCTTTCTTGTATAAATACTCACTCATGTAATTTATTCAATATAAAATATAAAAAAACTTCTTTTCAATATGGTATCAGAGCGGGTTCGTTCCTACCCTAATTCAAATCTGAAATAACCATCCAAACACTTCCATCACCGTCAAACACCTCCTAAACACCGCCTTGAATCTGTCCAACACAGAAACCTAGTTTACTGACCTCCGATCAAAAAAGTGAGGTGACCATTCGACTCAGAAGGATCCGACGAGTCGACCGCCGCTGGACCCATCGCCGTCAGCCGCTGCACGCGCCGCCTTCCAGACGTTTTTTCCGTCGCGACTTGCACAGACCTTCTCGCCGGCTTCTCCCCTTCCTGTTCCAGAGGTCAGATCAAAAGTTTACAAAACTTGATTTTTCATCAACGGTCAACCCTTCTCTTTTTATTCATGGCTTCCTCAAAACACTCTTTTTATTACCACGAGCAACCTCCTAAGGCCACTAGTCATGTGGTCCAGCAAGGTACAACTTTCCATGTTGATAGTCAAAATCATTGGATCCTTGATTCTGGAGCCTCTGATCATATGACAGGTAATCTTGGCTTGTTTTGTTCATACACTCCATATTCTGAACCTTCTCGGGTCAAGATCGCCGATGGCAGTTTTTCCCAGATTGCAGGACATAGAACCATTAAACTTTCTGAGCTGATTACTTTGACATCAGTTCTTTATGTTCCTTCTCTGACTTGTAATCTCATTTCCATTAGCAAGCTCACCTCTGAGTTGCATTGCTTTGCTAAATTCTTTCCACATGGTTGTGTTTTTCAGGAACAGGACTCGGAGAGGATGATTGGCAGTGCTAGAGAGGATGGTGGACTTTACTACTTTGAGGAGGATGTGACTCATGAAGCTGTTTTCGTAGAAAAAAACTCTATGTTTCCTTTTGATTCATGTAATGATGTTATGTTGTGGCATCGTAGGCTAGGCCATCCAAATTTTATTTATCTTCAGAAGTTGTTGCCAAACTTATTTATTAATAAAAGTCCAAGTTTGTTTTCTTGTGATATTTGTCAACTTGCCAAGCATACTCGTGCTCATTATCCTTCTAAAGTTCACCATGACTCTTCCCCATTTTCCTTAATTCATAGCGACATATGGGGTCCAGCCCGTGTTAAAAATATTTCAGGTACTCGATGGTTCATTACCTTCATTGATGACCATTCTCGAGTTTGTTGGGTGTATCTTCTAAAGGATAAGTCTGATGCTGCATCCGTGTTTAAAAAATTTCATGCCATGGTTCAAACCCAATTCCAAGTTGCTATACAAATTCTTCGTACAGATAATGGCAAAGAGTATTTTAACTCTATTCTTGGAGAATACCTTTCCCAACATGGCATCCTTCACCAAAGCTCGTGTCCTGACACACCCCAACAAAACGGAGTTGCGGAAAGAAAAAACCGACATCTCCTTGAAGTTGCTCGTGCTCTTATGTTTACCACGAGTGTTCCTAAATATCTTTGGGGAGAGACAGTTCTCACTGCCTCGTATCTGATAAATCGAATGCCATCTTGCATTCTGAAATTTCAGTCTCCTCTTTCTAGTCTTGTTCGTATCTTCCCTTCCTTCCGAGGTGTCTCCTCCTTACCTCTCAAGTTATTTGGTTGTGTTGTATTTGTCCATATTCCCTCCCATCAACGGTCTAAGCTTGATCCTAAGTCTCTCCAGTGTGTCTTTATTGGTTATTCTCCTACTCAACGTGGCTATAAGTGTTATTCACCCTCTCTTCGTAAGGTCTTTGTCTCTATGGATGTCACTTTTTCTGAGAATGACCCTTTCTTCCCCTCGACTTCTCTTCAGGGGGAGTCTATAGGAGTAGATGAAGATCAGTCATGGGAACCTATTAATGCCACAGTATTACCTCTACTTTTGGAAACAGGGGGAGCTACAGAATCCTCACCATCAGAAGCCTTCTCAAAATGGGGACAAGCTTATAGCAGGCGAAAGCCTCCTCAAAGTGTGAATAACCCAGAGCCTCTACACTGCCAGGATTCTGAACCATGTTCTAGTTCCAGCACCCCAATACTTGAGTGTCATGGTGAAAATGATCTACACTTGCCCATTGCTCTCAGAAAAGGTACTCGATCTTGTACTACTCATCCTATTTCTAATCATATTTCATATGGAAAGTTGTCCCCAGGGTTTCGTGCTTTCAATACTATGTTGGATAGTACAAAGATACCGAGAAATATACATGAGGCTCTCAATGATCAAAAATGGAGGGATGCTGTCTTTGAAGAAATGAATGCTTTAGAAAGAAATGGAACTTGGGAGATAGTGACCCTACCCAAAGGAAAAAAGGCAGTAGGATGCAAATGGGTGTTTACAATAAAATTCAATGCAGATAATAGCATCAACAGATACAAGGCAAGATTGGTTGCAAAGGGTTTCACTCAGACTCACGGGATAGATTATCATGAGACTTTTGCTCCGGTTGCTAAAGTCAATACCATCCGAGTTCTCTTATCTCTTGCTGCCAATCTAGATTGGCCTCTGCAACAGTTAGATGTGAAGAATGCATTCCTAAATGGTAACTTACATGAAGAAGTCTATATGGATCCTCCACCTGGTTTTGAAAAGGGAAATGGATCAGTGTGTAAACTAAAAAAGTCTCTATATGGATTGAAACAGTCTCCCAGAGAATGGTTCGACAAATTCACACAAGCAGTCAAAAGAAGAGGCTTCATTCAAGCACAGACTGATCATACTCTCTTCCACAAACACTCTAAGGATGGTAAAATTGCTATTCTTATTGTATATGTAGATGATATAATTCTTACAGGTGATGATATTGAGGAATTGAACACCTTGAAGAAATTTCTAGCAGCTCAATTTGAACTCAAAGACCTTGGCACTCTCAAATATTTCCTTGGTATGGAAGTTGCTAGGAGCAAAACAGGCATCACTCTAACACAAAAGAAATATGTTCTAGATCTTTTGTTGGAAACAGGAATGTTAGGGTGTAAACCTGCTGAGACACCTGTGGAACCTAATACCAAGTTAGGTATTGAAGATGGGAATGAGGTGGATAAAGAACAATATCAGCGATTGGTTGGTAAACTAATCTACTTATCTCATACGCGTCCTGACATTGCCTTTGCGGTGAGTATGATTAGTCAATTCATGCACTCACCCAAGGAGAAACATCTTAGTGCAGTCTATAGGGTGCTTAGATACCTCAAGAATACTCCAGGAAGAGGATTATTCTTTAAAAAGGGGTATAAAAGGACAATTGAAATCTACACTGATGCAGATTGGGCAGGCTCATCAGTAGACAGGAGATCTACCTCAGGCTATTGCACCTATGTGTGGGGAAATCTTGTTACTTGGAGAAGCAAAAAGCAAACAGTGGTTGCAAGAAGTAGTGCTGAAGCAGAATTTCGAGCTTTAGCTCATGGAGTTTGTGAAGGAATCTGGTTGAGAAGACTTCTTCAAGAGTTGAAGATTTCATATTCCCTACCAATAAAACTATATTGTGACAACAAGGCAGCTGTTAGCATTGCTCAAAATCCTGTGCATCATGATCGAACAAAGCACGTGGAAGTTGATCGTCACTTCATCAAAGAAAAATTAGATGATGGAAGTGTGCGTTTGATATATGTTCCAACCAAAGAGCAAACGGCAGATGTCCTTACCAAGGGCCTACACCGTCCAGCATTCGAAGACTTGATTGGCAAGTTGGGAATGATCAATATTTACCTCCCAACTTGAGGGGGAGTGTAGAAAATTAGAATTCAAACATGTTTCCGTTTTTATTTCCTATTAATTAGGATTGATTAGGATTGATTATGATTGATTAGGATTGATTATGATTGATTAGAATTAATTGTGATTGATTAGAATTAATTGTGATTAGGATTGTGATAGGATTGATTAGTCATCGCTTAGTCATTCTTAGCGATTCTTTCTTGTATAAATACTCACTCATGTAATTTATTCAATATAAAATATAAAAAAACTTCTTTTCAATAATAATAATTATGGATTTAATCTCTAAGTTAAGAGATAACTCTTACATAGGAGTGGATGGGTAGACTTCCTGAAAAAATATGAAACCCAATAACTTTATATCCACAATATATAGATAGATTTACCAAGCAAGATTTGATCTTTATTATAAGGGGACTTTGAAAAAGTATTTCATCCTTCTTTCATTAATTTCATTTCACTCATTCTTAATTAATAGAGCTTCTTAATAACCCTAAGTGCTTGTTTGGTGTAATATATAAGGCATGATAGTATAAGTTTATACTACATATTATGACATTTTCAGTTGTTTGATGTGACCACCGTATAGTATAAGCTTATACGGCATAAACCCTTAATACATCAAAACGATGTATAACTCAATCAGGCCTAAGGGTGAGGGATAAGACCTGATAAGAGATTGATGTATTAACATGATTGACCAATGTAATTCTCAAAAAATAATATATTATTTTAATATTAATCTATTAAAATAAAAATTTATTTTTCAATATATTAATTTTTAAAATATTGAATATTCTTATTTTTATAAAAATTAATTTATATTTTGGACACACTGATCAATAAATTTTTATAAAAATTAATATCATATGATATGTTTTGAAGAATATATAAATTCTTTATTAAAGGATATTTTTATTAAAGATATTTATTTTTATCATATATAGTATTATACAGTGCATTACTAAATACTAGATGATATTATCTTATACAATATATTATTTTATACAATACCGTGTCAAACGCTTGATAGTATTAAAATTCAATCAGGTCTTATACAATTAAACCTTATACTATCAGGTCTTATACTATTAAGTCTTATCCTAGACTATGCCCCTGCGATAAGGAATGGCACAGTTGGTAAGTGAGAGCTGTGTCAGCGGATTATTCGGGCTGAAAAATCTCTGATTTAATTCCTAAGCGAACAGTGAGGTTAGTAGCGAAAACATTCACACTCTACGTCACTCTCTACTTCACAAAAAGAATTATTCTCGTCGAAATGAGTGAGGACACCTCTAGGGAAAAAAATAGAACTTCTTAATTAATTATTTAAACTTTCAAAAGCTTAAT
The DNA here is from genome assembly GCF_033153095.1 of Gastrolobium bilobum. Lineage (NCBI taxonomy): Eukaryota > Viridiplantae > Streptophyta > Magnoliopsida > Fabales > Fabaceae > Gastrolobium > Gastrolobium bilobum. The sequence continues at coordinate 680,349 of NW_026900059.1, forward strand.
ATAAAATTTATATTGAAAAATCCTTGAGACTCCATATTATTTTAAAATGCCTTCAGATTATCAATTGTACTGAATAAAACGTACTGTGATGAAAAATAAAAGATCAAAAGGAACTATATTCACTAGAACAACAAGGTTTTGTAATATCTACGCTTCAAGCCTAAAGAACTCTTGTGTAAGGGTGTGTAGAGAATAATATGAATCATTAAAAAGATCTTCATCCAACACCTTAAAATTTTGGGTTGAAGTGGTTGTTTGCATGGTATCAAAGTATCATATCACAATCCAAAAGTTTTTTTTTTTTTCAAATAGTTATAAAAAAAACTATTTTTTTTTCATATTTTTTCATAACATAAATCTTGTTAAAAGTTTTGCGGTGTGAAAACTGAAAACAAAAAAGTTTGTGACACCGAAATATGTTCCTGATAGATTAGAGAAAATCGTAAATACGTACCCCTTTTTCATACTACTCTTTCGATAGATAAGGCAAAAGGCCATCACCCGATACCGGCGTTTGGTAGAGGAAAAAAAAAAATTTATCCGAAAATCACAATTTCCAGGAATATGATGGAAAGATGAGTTTTTTGGGAATGTTAACAAAAAATTGTTTGGGAGACTAAAATATTCCCGAGAATACTGGATTAATTTTCATAATTTTATGTTTAGTTGTATTAAATTTTTTCTTGTCATAGAAATTCTAGAATACCACTTCCTGGATGGTATTTTCAAAAAAAAGTACACACAAAATAAAATCCCGCGAAAATCAGATTCCCGAATTTTTTTTAAAAATTCTGTACCAAACGTATGTAAATATGATTACCACTTTCAGTTTTTCAAGAATTCTAAAAAATACCTTGTACCAAACGGCACCTAAGATTTTGAGGGCTTTAATGTTTAACGAGCAACCTAAATTTAGCTTGTAGGAGAAATGTTAAATCTAAAATAATATTAAGATAATTTTTGTGGTACACCTCAAATGTATGACTTTACGACTTGAAAATAACAAGTGGATAGTGTATTTATATTTTATGATATGAAAAACACCTAATATTAAAGTAACCTGTGTCAACCTTTTTTTTTATTATTATTATTTCCCAAGTATCCTCCAGCCGACAACCGAAGACTAATCCTTTCGAGGCGGGAGATCACATTAAGTGGCTAAACCTCTCTCTTAACAAAGCCTTTTCTATACGCACAGTCAGGGATCGAACCTCTGTCAGCATGCTTAAGAAACCCAGCTATAAATACCTTTTCCTAGTGGTCCACTATGCATTCGATAAATTAGTGTTGTGCTTTGATCGTCATCTCCATGCCATCTCCTTGGATTTTGTCAGTGTTTGAACCAACCATTAACTTTACAAACATATATGTATGATCCTCACATGATATATAAATTTATATCATTGTTTCCCATATTAGCCACTACTTGAGATCATCATAGGACCCCGTAGTGCTGTCTTGTTTTTCTTTAAGATATTGTTAACTAGAATACTCATTATCAAATTATATAATCATACATTAAAGTTATTACTTTCTCCTCCATTTCTCTCTCTAACACTTTTTCCTCCTTTATTAAAACATATCAATGAGGTTAATTTGATATAATTGTTATAATCCTTCCTCTCTCTCTTTTTTTTAAGATATTTCAACCGGTTCATCGCTTCGCAACTAGTCTGATTCGGGACGGATCTCGGGATTAAGGCTTTAAACCCCACTCAAAGATAGTACTAGAGAGAATTGAACACATACTCTCACCTCCACATACTTAGTTCTTTAACACCAACTGAGCTACCATCATTTGGTATATAACCCTTCCTCCACACTACTCGTAATTTGGATTTTATTTTTAGTCTTTATTTTTTAGTAGGAGATATTTAATTTTACTTCAACTTTTTAATGAGATTTGTATTCTTTCCTAACTTGATATGCATGTGCTTTCTCCTAACCTGATATATATAGCAAATGAATTCTCTTATGTGTGAGTTAACATGACCATGTCATAGAGAGGAAAGATAGGATCCTTTGATACATTTGACACCAGTGTCAAAATTTGAAATTTGACATCAAATTCTAACCGTTGATTTTTGTCGATCAACAATTATCATTTATTGGGAATCAAACTTATTAATTCACAATAAATGATAACCGTTGATTGAAGAAAATCAACGGTTAGGATTTGGTATCAAATTTCAAAGTTTGACACCGGTGTCAAAGGAACCTGCCCCATATATATATATATATATATATATATATATATATATATATATATATATATATATAGGGAGGATCCTTTGACACCGGTGTCAAATTTCAATTTTGACACCTCATCTGAGAGCCGTTAGATCAAAAAAGATCAATGGTGTCACATGCTTGCAAATGTGACACCATTGATCTTTTTTGATCTAACGGCTCTCAGATGAAGTGTCAAAGTTGAAATTTGACACCGGTGTCAAAGGATCCTACCTCATATACATATATATATATATATATATATATATATATATATATATATATATATATATAATTGAAGGTTTAAAGTTGGGAGAAATTTTTTAAATTCTAATCTTAGTACAAATTATAATTGAAGGTTTAAAGTTGGGAGAAATTTTTTAAATTCTAATCTTAGTACAAATTATCAATACGAATTTTTTTTTTTATATATATAAGGCAATGACATAATGTCTTTGGATATATGATCACGTGAGCCAAAGTACATGAGGTCAAGAGTTACCCAAAAAGTTTTCTAGTCCTTGTTGAAACTGCCCAAAATAATTTAAAATTTGTAGTAAATGAACCTGGTAAAAATTATTTGTTTTTTGAACTAGATAATAAGCTTTAACATTAATTCTTATTAATTGGCAAAAAGAAAAAGGTATCATACAGGAAGATTCGATTCTGTTAACATTTGAGTCGTTTGAATGGAAATGTTAAAGATCAAATTTCGATATTTTCTCTACCAGAAACTTCTCTATGAATATCATATTGACGTAGAAGAACTTCTGCATAGATTTTTGTCCCTCTAATCAATTGGTTTTACTTCTTTCATTTTCAGGCTAGTGCTTTTCATTTCTTCACTTCACTTTGGATTCAGATTGTTGTTGACATGAATCACAGCGATTGATTTCCTTCGGCAACCTGGTACATGTGATTAACAATATATCTAGAGAGAGAACAATATATGCAATAGTTTCTAACAATATAATAAAATCATTAAATCCAAGATAAATTAAGTTGGCATAAAACAAAAAAACAAAATAAAATTAGAAGGAGGGATAGAAGGAGGGAATGCTATTTCCATTCATCCATGAGAGCATATATATATATATATATATATATATATATATATATATATATATATATATAAATATAGAGAGAGAGAGAGATGAGTGTCATTTTTCTACTGGTGTTACAGGAGAAAGTTATCCGTAGCCAAAAAAAAAAAACAACTATGTACTTCTGAAAATACATAGTTTTAATCAAAAAATTGTTTTTTTTCTCTATCACGTCAGCCGACAATTTTGAGGAGTAAGAAAAATTTTCGCATCTTTAAAAATATAACTATATACTCCCGGCCGGGAATACATAGTTATATTTTTAAAGCTGGAGAAAGAAAATGATTCTCATATATATGGAGTTTACATTTCTGCAGCCTATTGTATGTGCAACAGTCAAATACTTGTCATATATACGTGAAAACATTAAATATGGAGAATCATAACCATACACTTGTCATTGTTGTACGTATAGCGGCTGTAGAAATAATTTTACCTATATATATATATATAGGGAAATAATACTCTCATGCTACATGAGAGTAAATCATTTTCCTACACAAATTCGTTTTCCGTACCAATTAATTTTTCTTTTCTTTTTTAATATAAAATATGGGACTCACATTTAACTTCTCTCTACTTTTTTTTCTCTCCTACAATCCTACAACATAAGAAGATCAAGTAGAAAACATTTATTTAAAAAAAAAATTCACATAAATCGAAAGGTTGCATCCTAATAAAAGCACTTCTTATGTAACATAACAACTTTTTTTTTCCAAAAAAATAAAATAACCACATATAGACCTCCTGGCAAACTCATAACTTGACAAGGCGAAGGCTTTGAAATGACAAAGATGAAGTTAAAAAATTATAACGAAAAGGGCAACAAAATTAATCAATTGGCTTAAAGTCTCTGAGAGAGCACCGTTAAAAGGACAACTCACAATGAATTTATTTATTTGTTCTTTAATTATAAAGGAGTTTGGTTATGGATAACCAATTATTTTTATGATTTGGTAAATAACCAGTTTATAAAAATAAAATACAGTTTCATATGAAACCGATTTTTAAAAATAATCGATTTTAAAATGTGGAGCAGCTTAGTTATGGATTGGTTTAGTTCTTTTAGACATTTTGAACACCCCTACCCATACCTTCCTCCATTTGTTCAAACGAAACTCTTAGTAACATAAATCTTGAGAGAACGAAAAGCAATTTTTTTTATAATTTTAAAATAATTCAACTATTCTTCTACCAATCACTCTCAAAACAACGTGAAACAATTTATATAAGAATTATTTCATCCCGAGAGTTCCAAAACAATGAAGATTCTTGCAAGAAATAGTTGGTCAACTACCTATAACCGGGAGAAACAAATGACTACTTATAAAAATAGCACAATTCATCAAAAATCGATTTTGAATTTGTTAAAAAAACGGTTTTGAACTTGATAACCGGTTTATGGTTCATAACCGATTTTGATTTAAAATCGGTTTTGAATTAAAACCGGTTTAAAACCAGTTTTAAATCAAAACTGGTTATATATCATAAACTGATTTTGGAATCGGTTTCAAACCTGTTTAGAAAATTAAAAACCGGTTTTAAAAGAAGAAAACCGGTTCGGTTTGAAAACCAAACCGTTTAAAACCTGTTCGGTTCGGTTTTTGTTAAGATCGGTTATGAACCGCTCCATGCACATCCCTAATTGACAGATTTCGTATTAATTTTTTTTAAGTATTTTAAAGAATTCTGTTTCTTATATAGGCTTGTTTTCCATTGAAATGTCATATATATATATATATATATATATATATATATATATATATATATATATGGGATATGATCCTTTGACACCGGTGTCAAACTTTGAAATTTGAAACCAAATCCTAATCGTTGATTTTCGCCAATCAACGGTTATTATTTATTGGCAATTATTGATTAATTAATAAGTGTAATTCTCATTAAATGATAACCGTTGATTGGCGAAAATCAATGGTTAGAATTTAGTGTTAAATTTCAAAGTTTGACACCGATGTCCAATGATCTTGCCTCTCTCTCTCTCTCTATATATATATATATATATATAGGAAGGATCGATTTATAAATTTTTTTTACAAATTACACTAAATATGACCGGTCATACACTCTTGATTGAAGTATAACCGGTCATACTTAATGTACTTTTTAAACAAAAAAATTTGTAAATATATCTTTCGAATGTACTTTGTCCATTCATTTTTATTTTATTTTTTTTACATAAAAATTTAAATTAGGAAAATGCATATCACCAACCTCATTAAGAATTTTAAGTGAGATTATATATCACATATTAAAAAGCAAAACTGAGAATTAAATTCAAAGCAGAATTAATATTGAGCGAGTGGAAGGTTCGACTAAGTGTACCAACTCTTATAGATTTTTTTTCTTTCTTGAAACCATTCCTGGCCCTGAACAACTCTACTTGATTTGTGATCTAAAAAAACTGTGCATTAATCATTTCCGATTTTAAAAATATTTAATTCAATTAATGTTATAACTTGCATAACTTTTGTTCGATAACCACAGTTTTTTTTTCTACTTTTCTAAATTTTATTTATTCATGGTTAGGTATGTTGGATGGAGTTATTTGGAAAGAAAAAGAAAATAAAAGAGAATAACTTTTAATTTTGAGAAATATTTCCCTTTTTCAAATAAAAGAATAAAATGGCAGATCACTGTGTAACCATCTAATTATTCCTTTTATTTTTGAAGATAATTTTTAATTTTTTTTAGTTTAGAAACGAGACTCCTCCATGAAAACATATACCCACAGTAAATAAGCTAATTAAAATTAGAGTAAATATCAACTTTTAGATCCAAAAGACAATGTGATCTCAATTTAGTCTTTGAAAAAGTATAGATTGTTTTTTTATTACAATAATAGATAGTGACATTAATTTAGTCCTATAAATAAAGTTGGTATCAATTCAATCTCTCCTTTTTTTTTTTTTAATATTCTAATCTGTTCATCGCTTCGCGACTAATTTGATTAGGAACGGGCCCTGAGATTAAGGTTTTATAACATCTCCCAAAGACAATACTGGAGAATATCGAACACATGCTCTCACCCTTACCTACTCAGTTCCTAAGCGCCAACTAAGCTACCATCATTTGATATCAATTCAACCTCTTAATCATGGAATATAATATCAATGTAGTCCATCGAGCATAGAAAATTGTTTTAATTGTATACATCGAATGTTTTTTCTTTCCATATATTAAAAAAAATTACTTTTTAAATGAAGAGAATCATTTTGCATTGTTACAAAAATTATATGGACTGTTTAGCATAATTTAAAAATTATAAACACATTTATAATCAATAGTTTATCTTTTTTGGTATGCAAAAGGAGAAAAGTGAGACCAACTCCAAAGGAATCAGAACAATCAACTAATAATGGAAGAGACATAGCAAAAGTAAAGAAGACCACGTAATCAGAGGATATCGAAGCATATATATCTCTCTCTAACCATGCATATTTAGCAAAGGCATGAGCGATTGCTTAACTTCTAATGAAAATATAATGTGATGAATCTCGTCAAACATTTAGTTTCAAAACTCGTTCAATTAATTAATTACCTGTAAAGAATTTTGGTACATATATAAGTTTAGAGTAAGAGGATGCTTTTTTATATTTTAATATTAGAATAAGGATTTAGTGTGTGTCTTTTTAAAAGATATAAAATTATGTTTTTTCACCACTTATAACTATAATAAGGTTTAATGTTTAGCCTACAAGCTGATAAATATTAAAACCAAAATAATATTAACATAGTTTTTGTGGTACACCTAAATCAGTGTTATTAAAATTGGTCTGAGATGGCTGGTCATACTAGTTGAATCAGGAACCGGATCATTATTAATCAGTCTGGTTCAGTCAATTAACTTGTCATGCGTGCAACTCAATTAAAAACCGCTGAAACGGGCTTATCAATATTGCACTCTTGGGATTCCAACTTGGAACCTAAAAGAAGGACTAAGGAATGTGAAATAATAAATACTAAGCCATATTACTTTAGTCGATAAAATACTTATATTTATATATTTATGTATTTATTATTGTCGATAAAATATTTATATTTATATATTTATGTATTTATTATTTCTTCGCATAAATTCAATTTAACGTTTTAACTAGTGACATTAATTCAATACTCCGACCGAATCAACGATTGATACGGATTTAATAATATTGCCCGAAATGTATGACTTTACTACTTGAAAATAACAAGTGGATAGTGTATTTATATTTTATGATAGGAAAACCACCTGATATTAAAGTAACCCAAGTTAAAGCAACCTGTGTCAAACTTAATTTGTTTATAATTTATGTCTTTAGATTGTGACCCAACTATGAATACCTTGCTTAGTGGTCCACTATACATTCGAAAGATATTAGTATTGTGCTTTGATCGTCATCTCCATGCCATCTCCTTGGATTTAGTCTGTGTTTGAACCAACCATTAACTTTACAAACATATATGTATTCCTTACATGATATATAAATTGATACCCTTGTTTCCCATATTAGCCACTACTTGAGATCATCATAGGACCCTGTAGTGTTGTTTTTTTCTTCTTTAAGATTTTGTCAATTAAAATACTCATTATCATTATCAAAGTGTATAATCATACATTAAAGTTATTACTTTCACCTCCATTTATCTCTCAAACAACTTTTCCTCCTTTATTAAAACATGTCACTGAGGTATGATATAATTGTTATAACCCCTCCTCTGCATTAGAAGTAATTTGGATTTGATTCTTAGTCTTTATTTTTTAGTAGGCGATATATAATCTTATTTTAAATTTTCAATGAGATTTGTAGTCTTTCCTAACCATGAAATGTGCTTTCTCCTAATCCAAATTTTTTATTACAAAAATTATGCAGAAAGACTTAGCAATTAACAAAAAAAAATTCCAATTCAGGTAGTTATTTTTTTTTTTTTTAAGATTTTTCAATAATTCATCAATTACTTAACTAATCTAGTTGAGTCTGACAGAAATCAAAATGAATAAAAAACTAAAATAACTCATTACCAGTCTATTCACGTGATAGTATTCACATAATTATTCTAATATATAGCATGAGATATGATATTGTAACAACCAATTATGGTTACTACTAATGTTACTACCAATCAATTTCACCGTTAGATCGATCATATTAATCCAACAGTTATATTTATTTTCGTCTTTATATGGTTATGATTCCTCATATTAATATTTTATATTTATTTCCATCTTTATATGGTTATAATTTTTCATATTTAATATTTTTACATTAAATATGGGGAATCATAACCATAAAAAGATAGAAATAAATATAATCATTGGATTAACATAATTGATGTGAAATTGATTGGTAGTAATATTGATAATAACCCTAATTAGTTATTACAATATCATATCCCATATAGCATTCATAACCTAAGTAATAAACCACAAGTAATGGCTTTACTGATTATTAATTCATCGACCTTGCTTTGCTGTCAAAAATCTCTTAAACTCAAATTTTTTATATATTTCTAATTACGAAAATGTGATTAAACTACTCAGTCCATTATATATAATTGCATATACAATGGATGGTAGTTCTTGTTGATTCATTTTATTTATTTTTTTCAACATTATTATTCTAATTATGACATGATAGAGAGAAATCAAGTATTGTCTTCGTATAGCTTCAAAATTAAAAGCATGTAAACTTTTACCCAAAAAAAAATGCATGTAAACTTTTGTTAAATAATAGTCACGAATACCAAAATCTATTTGCTTGAAGTACCTTTCTCCAACCTAATCCTTCACTACAAGTGGGGTTGGGACTTAAGGACAACATTGGTGAATTGTCAACAATGCGATTCTAGTTCAGCCATGCTAGTGGATATTTTATTTAATTTTTTTTAATATAAAAAGTCAATAAGCCAATATGTTATTTCATAAATAAGACAAGAGGCATGGGCAATGACTATCCCCAAAGGATTAAGTATGCACTACTTTTAAGTTGATGTAATTCAATCTTGTCATTGTCAATTAATTGAACTAAATTTCATTAATCTATACTACTTAATTTGGGGGATTGCCCAGTGTTAACCGCTTTGATCACATTTTTGTATCATTTTGTTATTTTTTTTTTATACATTCATTTTGTTATTACAATTTGTTCATATTTATAATTTATACAGAATATAAAAATCCATACTTCGCTGTAATCACGGGGTTTTTTTGACTCTTTTTCCCTTCATTAATTAATTAATAATCATTTTGTCTCTTATCCGAAACTATCTACCAATCTGCTCGTATTTAATCGATTAACTTGAAGATTTAATCGATTAAATAGTCAAAACTGACAAAAATGGTTGACTTGAAGATTTAATCGATTAAATATCCCTCTTAATCAATTAAATCTCCCTCTTAATTGATTTAATCGATTAAAACTTATATTTAATCGATTAAATATACCAAATGAGCGTGAAAGCATTGATTGATTGCGTTTTGTATTTAATAGGAGCTGATTGGGTTTTATATTTAATAGGAGTTGAATGAGTTTTGTATTTAATAGGAGCTGTTTGCGTTTTATTAGGAGTTGTCATTTTACGAGTTGGTTATAGATTGTCACCAATTCAAATTTATTTGTAATTTGTAATTCTGAGCCTATTTATGGACAACATTTCAATGAAATGAGTAAATATACCAAATGAGTGTGAAAGCATTGATTGATTGCGTTTTGTATTTAATAGGAGCTGATTGCGTTTTGTATTTAATAGGAGTTGAATGTGTTTTGTATTTAATTGGAGCTGATTGCGTTTTATTAGGAGTTGCCATTTTACGAGTTGGTTATAGATTGTCACCAATTCAAATTTATTTGTAATTTGTAATTCTGAGCCTATTTATGGGCAACATTTCAATGAAATGAGTAAATATAGCAAATGAGCGTGAAAGCATTGATTGATTGCGTTTTGTATTTAATATGAGCTTATTGCGTTTTATTAGGAGTTGTCATTTTACGAGTTGGTTACAGATTGTCATCAATTTAAATATAAGTTTTAATCGATTAAATCAATTAAGAGGGAGATTTAATCAATTAACTTGAAGATTTAATCGATTAAATCTTCAAGTCAACTATTTTTGCCAGTTTTAACCACTTAATTGATTAAATCTTCAAGTTAATCGATTAAAGAATGGAAGATTGGTAGATAGTTTCGAATAAGGAGCAAAATGATTATTAATTAATTAATAAAAGGTAAAAGGGTCAAAAGACCGTAATCACGAGTTAATTTTTTAAAATTTAAAATTTCTATTATCTAACTTCAACTTGATTTTAGTTCTTAACTTTTCATTTTTTCCATTTATATCTTTTTAACTTTTTGTCTTTTCTGACCTTTTATTTTTTAAATAACAATTAAAGTGTATTCATTTTTTTATTAACTCAAAAAAGGTTTTTTTTTTTGGTAGACCAAAAAAGATATACTTTATTATAAAATATATGTTAATAAATTGTCTAAAAAATGCTATTTTATTAAATATTTATAATTTTTGTTTTGTTTTAATCTCAATCTTTTAACCTCTAATGAAAAGGATATTTAAATAAAATTTCACGAGATAAATTTCTTGATAGAGCTGGAAAACATGCAATGATAAAATGTAATATTATTAAGAGTTTGTTTGGCACATTTGTTTTTGTTAAAGCTAAGAGCTATTTTTAAGTTAAAGTTAAAAAAATGTAAAAAAAATAAAGCTAAAATCTATTTTATAATTATATAAAGTTGTTCTTAGAATTTTGAAGGGAGGAAAATGAAATAATTTATTATTAGAATAAATTATTACGGTAAATAATAAAATTTATTAATATACATTTAGAATAAAATTAAAATTAAAAAATAAATATGAGAATTCCAAAAAATTAATATATATATATTAAAAAATGCTCATCCTAAGAATTTTTAATATTTTTTCTTCATCATAAAAAAAGCTATTTTTATGATCAAATTTTTTTTGTAAAATTATATTTGGTAATCTTCTGCATATAAAAAAATTAAAAATAAGAGTTTCCAAATATACATTAAATTTTGACCGATATCAACTTGGTTAAAATAATAAATTAATAATATAAGAATATACAATAAATATAAAAATAGTTAAGTAATAAATATACATTAAATTTTGACCGATATCAACTTGGTAATCTTCCCCTCTCACTCTCTTTTATAATTTTCTATGGGCTTCCTAAGTCCTAACACACACCTCTGTGGTGGGTCTTCCCTTAAAAAGAAAAATAGTTAAGTAATAATATTATTTTATTTTATTTATGTATATATATTATTGGTTATATATTTATATGTATTTGTACCAATAATATTAACATAATGTCCACCAAATTTGTTATAAATACATACTATACCATAGTATATAAATATTTCGCATATAATGTCTTTAAAAATTATTTTTAAAATATATTTAAATATAGTTAGAATTTTTTTTTGTAAAATAAAGAAATAAAGAGGGATAATTATAAATTTTTTATTTTCCAAAATAAAAATAGAATAAAATAAAAAATTTTATTTAAATCATGTGTATAATGTTAGAAAGTTCATTTAAATATTATTGTGAGCAAATAAAATAAAAATGAATGATATATTACTAATTTTTAAATACTAGTTTCTCTATTATACTTTATCACATTGTAAATATGTTGAGCATTTTTACCAAATATTATTTTTAAAGTATTTTTTGACTATATATTTTTTAAAAATATTTTAATTTAAATACTTATTCATTAAGTAAAGAGCATAATTATAAATATATTTTTAAATAACCCATAAAATGCAGGATCATTAGTTTACTTCTAATATATCTACTTTACTTACGTAATTGAAAATTGTGCCATATCTATCTATTTATATATAATATAAAAGTTCACTATAATTACCACGAGCTAGGGATTTTTTATTATCTAATTTTTTTTTTTAAAAATTATTTTAATTTATTACTTCATTTATTTTTTTCATACGAATTTTCTCGAATCTTGACAATGACGGCAACGCACTCCTCCGTGTGCATCGGTGGGAAAATGGGGGTGCACACCTGTAAGGCAAACTATGACATACGAGATAGAATATTTACCTGATAGTTTGTGTTTGGTGAATGGGGGTGAGGAGTGAGGACCCCTTATATATGGTGGCAGTTGATTCTCCAAAGGGGTTTGGGTTTTTCTCTTAATTATTAGGTCTTAGGCTCAATGGGCACTAGCGGGATATATTATCTAGAACACTTTTAAATTATTATTTTTTATTTTTCTATAGTTATTTTTCAAATAAATAGAAATCAAAAGTGCATTAATTTTTAATAAATTTATAAAAAAAAATTCATATTTTATCATATATATATTGATCATATATAGATAAACAAAAAATATATACATTAATATAATATCCATTAAGTACAATTTTTTTTTTACTTATTTATAACTTTTGTTATCTTTTAGTTTTATTCTTACACATTCTAATAAAAATATATTTGAATAATATTTATTTAATTTAATTTTTGTATGTTTTATTCATAGCATAATAAAATTTTATTTATACGAACAATATTAGCACAAGGTGAGTCAAAGTTTTTATAACTATATAGAACATAGCAAGTTAATAAAAAATGTATATGATGGAATAATTTTATTTTTATTTTTATACAAGAAGAAAAACAGCAGAAAAAGACAGAAATAAAGACATAAAAAGAAAAAGTCAAGCCCTTTCTTCTCTGAGGATGAGAAATGTCTGTCACGTCCGCGTAGAGAAGAAGCTTCAGCAACTAGGAGGCTCGTCGAAGACAACATCATCTGGTAATCCAGAATTATTAAGGAGAAGATTAGCTAAAAGTCAAGCTCTTTAAATGCATGTACAACCAAAATCTGCCAGTCACGGTCAAGGAGTGCTCTTATCCGAGTCACCAAACGAGACCCACGAGCTGCACCATCATATCTGGTGAATAAAGTGATCATTGAAGTGAAATCGCTTTCAAGAATTAGACAACGCTAACTTCTCTGCCAAGTTATATTAAGTGTGTTGCAGATGCCAATATGAGAAGAACCCGATGAGCCAAGATCCATGAGGGTTACGAACAAACCCTCCACAAGCAGCTGAAGTAGCTGCACCAGGGGAGCCTCTTGCAACACCATCCGTAGTAAGCTTAATAAAACCAAATGTTGGAAACTTCCAAAGGACTAAAATATCAACCATATCAGGAATATCCGAAGTAAAAATACCCATCATGTCCTCAAATTGACGCTAAATAAAAGCAATGGAATTAGGTAATGGAGTAGCCACCATACGAGAGTGAGCAACTTGATTCTACCAATATCAAATCTAATATAGGAAATTAACAAAAAAGAAGGACCAATTACGAATGTCTAGCTTTCCTAGAAATCAAAATTCTCACAACCAGTAATACAAATTACCTTTAAAAAATTCTTCATGAATAGCTAGAGGAATAAAAGTGCACCATAATTCACGAATTACCAAACAATTGCGTAAAGCATGAAGAATTTTCTCATCCTCTTGCCTACAAACATGACAAGAGATGTCCCCATGAGACCAAGAAGCAACCCAGAATCTAATAGGTAATTTACCGTGAGCAATCTTCCATAAAAGAAGCTTTAAACGGTGAGGGTCATTTCACTCCCAAATCTTGGACCAACACCACTCCTCCCAAACTATCTGCTCCAAATCATAAGTACCTTTAATCAGAGTATATAGCACCCGAACCAAAATTAGATCTCTAGTACCCAAACTCTACTATTTATGATCAGGAGGCTCCAAATCCGAATGTGATATCGCACTACGGATGTGCAAAACCAAATCAGAAGGAAGCTAAGAGAAAATTGATCAATGTTCCAGCAACCAGTATCCAAGACATAAATTTGAGTGATATAAGGTAATCAAACTAGTAGTAGAAAATATTTATGGTTACCTATTTATCAAAGTTGAAAAGCTACTATTAATATAACGATGCTAAAAATTATAAACAAATCAAATGCATTGTGAAATAAAACCTTGTTATATATAATTACCTAGAAATGTATTTAGTAACACTAGCTTTTTTACAATATAAAAAATTTCAATTTATCAAATTGACACATTATTTTTTAAAAAAAGGAAAAAATTATACTTCCATTAACTTAACACTACTAATGAATTAATTTGGATGGTTAACACATTGTCTAAGCTTAATTTAATAGTTAATTTGGATAATAGCTACAAATATTATTTATAAATAAACTCATGTAATACTTAGGGGAGGGGGAGGGGGGGGGGGGGGGGGGAATTGGTTTTGGGGACAGTACAAGACACATACCAGAGGTGTTTCCCATAGCCTGATAGGCATAGTGCAATAGTGAACATTGAACAACATCATTTTACAGATATTGGATACAACTTTGATCTTCATTCATCTAACCATGTCAATGACTAAAAAGATTCTTGTGTACAACATAGTTACTAGAATTTGATGAAAGATCCCAGTACAATACCCATTGCAACTATTTCACATCCCAAATTTTCCATTAGAAACTTTATCTAGTTGATCAAGAAGTGCTTTTGCTAGCTCTTGAACGAAATTTCTGTTCCTCTAATCTTGCTTCAAGCAGTTTTGCCATCAATGTGTGTTCCTTTACTCCCTTAGGCAATATGGTAGAAGACCCAGACTTGTCAAAATCTAAAACAGCCAACTTTGTTTTCCACAGTTTTATGGGACTATCATTATCTATAACCTCAGTGATTTCATCTAACAGAACCTGTTTCCTCATTGAATTTTGGCTACCTGTCTTGTCTTGATGAACCATAGTAGTGTCAATGCTTTGTGGTCTGGAGCTGAGTTTGTGAAGTTCTTCACCAGAAGCACTTTTTGGTTCAAAAAATTCAGTGTCAATGGAATCTTCCTGAGCCATATTCTGAGGTGCACTTGTAGCCTCTTTTAGAGGAAAGGAATCCAATGAATGCTGACAAGGGTAAATTTCCTTGAGCTCCTTTGGAGAGGAGTAACCATATTTTTTCAAATCAACAGATCGTTTTGCATGAAGAAATGTTTCAATATCAAAACCTAACTTGTCAACAATTGAGTTTCTCTCTATGAGATCACTGCCTGATTGAGCTAGCTTCATTTGCATGCGTTCATCAAGCCAAGCTTCTGAAATATGAAGTATTAGCCTATCAATGCTATTATTCCCTTTAGCCTTTCCCTTCTCAGAATTCAGCCTAAGTGAATGTACCTCTTGCTCATAATCTCTGATTCCTTTGGCAAACTCATCACACAAATTCTCCAAAAGGATTCGTGCTTTTCTCTCTCTTTCAAGATTTCTCAAACAACCAGAGAATGAAGACTTTACTTCAGAAAGCTCCCTAGCCAGCTTCCGATGCAAGCTTTCCGAATGCTTCCGTAACCTCCTCTCACCTTCTAGCTCTTCCTTGATTGATTTAACTGCAGCTTTAATTCTATCATGTTCTTTGTTCTTCCTAACAAGTTTGTCCACTGTTATTTGCTTCATTAAGTTCTCCTTTTCGTGCCTGCTCATTTGCTTCTCTCTTAGTAACTCCTTCATCCGCGCCTGAGAGTGATCTAGTTCCATTTTTAAAGCTTTCACTACTGATATATTTGATGCATGCTGTTCTTCAAGACTCCAGATACGGTTTAGTACCTTGAGTAACTCAGTGGATGTTGTAAGGCTGTAACGTGATTCTCCAATCATATCTTTAAAGTCTAAGGAACTAGTGGGAGTTTCTGCATGTTTATATGGTGCCACCTGTTTTGAGCAAATAGCATGTGCATTGTTTTAGACCAGCTATGAAGGATGAAAAAACATTTTAAAAATTCTATGGTCTACAGAATGATTTTAAGAGATGTATAAAAATTGTCACAGAAGGATCCTTGAAGAGATTAAATGCATCATGGCTTATTAATTTGGGTATGGAGTTCATAAAAATCAACATCAATGCCTCAATCAAAAACTAAGAAATCATCAACTAAGTTATTTATCTACTCTTTCTTTTCAAACTAAGCAGAGATTGTTGTTGAAGATTATCTTGGTCGAAGTCCATCATCTAAACCCATTAAATTTCAAGTTAAACAAATGCTGGAACAATGCTAAAAAATCAAGATTGTAAATTTGAGCAATACATGTTCAACTGCATGATGACCTAAAGGGTTAAAACGGATAATGGAAAATATTTATAACTAATTGCTCTAATTCTTGAACTTTTCCTATAATGATGGATTATGAATAGCATTTCAATCATTCAAAATTTGCTTCAATTAGTACATAATACAATAATGGCTATATAACTGCAACAAGAATACATTTAATCACTTTTCTGTCTCCTGTTTTGATACTAATAGATTCCACAATACATATTTATTCTTAGGCAAAATGTTGCACATGATAATCATAAGAAATAATTTTCCTACAACCGAGCTAGCCTACTAAGAATTAATAAATGATGTTCCCTACAAAGGAAAAACCAATGACGAAAATAGAAAAACAAAAATGAAGAATCCTAAAGTGTAAAGTCAGTATCCTTATAATTTCAGAATTCATATTTACAGTATAAAAAAACAACCAAACTCATATCATACACTGAAAAGTAATTAAATATTCATTTGAACAATGAAAATTGACACAGAACAACTCAAGATTCAAATGGACAAAAATATGCTTACTTCCACTGAGCTACTGTAAGAAGCAGGGGATACAGATTGTAGAGCACAGCCATTTCTTTCAAATGCTCTATGGTGCTGAACAAGGGGTGCTGCAATATACCTTCTCATGCTACAAGGAGATGCTGACTGCAATAAGGCACGGGATAACAGTCAGCACTTCAAAAGAAAATATATTAAAATATCATGAAAAAGAAAAACAAAAAGACACACTATACAGAATTACAGATACTACTCCATTCAACAATAGAACCCAATGCTGACAACAAATTTTAACTTCGGGAATTTAGTATTTAAAAATCTCTATTTTCTCAATTATTCAGTTGCGGTGATGCAAGCCATCCTATAGATAAGAATTACTATGCAACTAAAGGCACTTCAAAACTAATTGCAATATATATGGAGTTATATTAAGAACCCATGAGAACAACATCAATCACAGGTGTGGAAAGGATCTCAGTGAAAGAAATTCAATGAATTATATTCCAGCCAAATAAAAGCGACAGAGGAATGCAATTACATGGACAATAAATTACCTCTTTTCATCAGAGTCTCATAGCTAGTTTGTAACCTATCCTAGCTTCACTTTGAAATTGCACATATAAGACAATATGGGTTCATATTTCATGAGAAAAAGGCTTAGAACAACAATTATTGCATGAAAAAATGTGCTTGGGTGCCACTAGTGAGAAGCAAGCTTCTAAAGAATGTGGGAGTATACAGAAAGAATCATATCTAAGCAACAGTACACTTGCAATAGTTTTAGACTACAAAATGTTAAGTGAAGAAAACAACCAACAAGGATGAAAAATGAAAACCAATTAAGGGGAAAATGAAGCAGACTTTCAGCAAGAAAAGAAGGGCACTGATGGATAATAAAGCATGTTAAAGTATGACTAAAAATCCTCTAGATAAGGAAAAAAGGGTTGGTCAACTGCATAATGCTACAATAGGCCAAGAGAAATTATAATTTTTTTGCACATCTAAACCACTTCTTTAATTAACATACACAAACCAAACCCATTACCAACTTTTAAACTGAAATTGAAATGTCCATTTGTAAGGCATAGAAAGGAATATAATTTATAGAAAAAGGTCTAAAGCATGTATATGTGTGTAATGGAACCAAGTGGAACAAATGGGACACCCTACCCCCCAAATCAGATCCTGAGGGGGCAAAATCTTGTTTGAATTAGCACAGAAGCAAATCATTTATGGGAAAAAAAAAGAGTTTCCAGAGAAACAAACAGTTAATGCTTGATAGTGCAAAACAAATGGTTAATGGGGAAAGGACAATTTTTTTTTTCTTTTTTTGAGAGAAAAAATGAATAGAAGACAGAACATGAACCGATATAAAACCTGGTCAGAAGGGGTGTCTGGAGGCTCAGGCAATTGTTTGTGAACCTCAGAAACTGTGTCCTTACGGTGGTTGATGTGGCGGCGACGGCGACGGCGGCGGAGCCTGGTGCCAGCTTTGTTCATTGTGGCAAGTGGGGTCTGTTGGGGGGGCTGAATTTCCCAGAGGTTAGCACAGAGCTTTCTTGCAGAAATGTTTGAGGTGGGAAAGTTGAGGAATTCTTGAACCGGGTTTTTGTTGTCACTACCACCATTTTGTTGAGATGGAAGCTCAAGTCTCCATGTGGGTGGTGGTGTAGAAGGGCCTCCTCTTTTCCCCACCAAAACCCCTTCCTTCAGTTTTTCCACCATTAATCCTTCCCTTTTGTCCTCTCTCTCCCAACCTTTTTCTGTTCTTTCCATCACTCTCACTCTTACAACTCAAATGTTCAAATTCCTCTCTCTCTCTCTCTCCCTCCCTCCTTAATGCTTTAAGTTTTAACAATTTGATTGAAGTTACCTGTATCTTCTCTGCAGGTACCACGAACAAGTTACCTCAGTTCAGTGTTCCCAAAGTTTTAGCCACCTAAGCAGTTCCTTCATAGTTGGGTCCACTTTTATTGAATGCTTGTCCCCAGCATCCTAAATTCCTAATATTGGTTACTTTTGTCTCCTCTCAATTTATGCCTTTGTTTTGTTTACTTTAATATATATATATATATATATATATATATAAAAGGCAAGATTCTTTGACACGTCACCTAAGAGCCGCAAGATAAAAAAAATCAACGACTCTGATTTGTAAGCATGTGACACCATTGATCTTTTTTGATCTAACGGTTCTTAAAAGAGGTGTCAAACTTCAAATTTGACACCGGTGTCAAACTAACAAATCTTACACCACACCTCAATCGTTGATGGACGGAAATCATCAGTTGGTATTTTTAATGTAATTATAATTGTTGGATGTATGAAAATCAACGGTTACCAGTGTAAAATGATTCTGATCCTATATATATATATATATATGGCAAGATCTTCTTATATCGATGTAAAAATAATAAATTTTACACTTAATCTTAACCGTTGATTTTTGATATCTGACATTATAATTTATTGAAAATTAATAATTAAATGATAAGAATAATCCAATTAATCACGATCGTTTGATGTACGAAAATCAATGACTAAGATTAAATGTAAGATTTATATATATGTGTGTTCAGGATTATTTTACACTGATGTAAGTTACACTTTCAATTTTGATAATTGATTATATTTATATCTAATAATTCTGATTTATTAGATATTTAAGCATTTAGATGCAAGCAAATCAATTATCAAGATTTGGTGTAAGATTTCTTATTCTTATATCAATATAAAAATAATCTACTCTGTATACATAACAACATATTATTTTATGAAAAAGATATTTATCATTTCAAATGACACAACTTTATGTCATTTCATATTCTCTCTCTTCCACTTTCTCTCTCTTCCTAATTTTATGAAAACGGAAGAATATAAAAAATTATCAAATACACATCAAAACGACATAATTTCATTAAAAATGACACAAAGTTGTGTCTTTATGACAAATGATTTTCCCTTATTTTATGCTAATATAAATTACATTCTGTTCATTTTATTTATATTTAATTATTTTAATTATTAAATATATGAATTGTTAGATGTAAATAGATTAGTAATTAAAATAAAATGTAAAATTATAAGTCGAACTTATATATATCTTAGGATACTAATAAAAGTCAAATGGATTCACATTTCAGTCACCACTAATGATGGGTGAAATCCTTGTTTATGATTTTATATGAATAGTCACTTTTTTCTTCAGTGTTCGTCCTTCCTTAACTTCTAACGGTTACCAGGGTTACCAGACAAACAGATGATGGCACGAGGCCAACAAGGGTTGGAAAGAGAATGGGAAAGAAAGCCAAAAGTTACGTGATGCAATTTTGAATTTGTCATTTTGCTTTCTTTCATGCTATGCTAGGCTAACCTAAGCTACTATGGAATCTGTAAGATCATTGGGGTCTTGAATTTGTTCAAGACTAGGCAATGCATGCAATTATGACTAAAATTGTCTGACTTAGGGAATATTGAAACTTTTAGCATGCGGCTTTTGGAGTTATGGGATGGTTTAGTCTTTGGATTCATGTTGTATTTGTCTTGGTCAGTGCACTGATTTTGGGTTAAAGCTAGGCACACATGGTCCACAACTTTACAGATGGTGCATTATGATACTCATAAAGACATGAACCAAAGGGAACTTGTGGTCCTCCTTCCCTTAATGTCATGCCATGCAATTTATTTCCTTCACAATTGCCTTTGAGTTATGAAGTTTATTATTTTGATTGTGAAAAGCCCATGCACAAGAGTACTACTATTCATAGAGGGGTTTTGTCCCCT
The DNA here is from genome assembly GCF_033153095.1 of Gastrolobium bilobum. Classification (NCBI taxonomy): domain Eukaryota; kingdom Viridiplantae; phylum Streptophyta; class Magnoliopsida; order Fabales; family Fabaceae; genus Gastrolobium; species Gastrolobium bilobum. The sequence continues at coordinate 701,130 of NW_026900059.1, forward strand.
TGTGGGTAGACCTTGTACAAACTTACCCCTTTTCTGTTTTTCCAATCAACATTAGTGGCAATATATGCTTAGTTGCTAGCCATGACAGATGGTTAATTCAATAGCATCATTGTCACTAACCCTATATCCAGTGTATCTATTTGTCTACTGCATTCCCAAACTAATCCTTCCAAGGTAATTTCATGAGTGGACAGTAGTAAAGCGCAACACACTTGATAGATAATTGGGTTACTTTAATATATTGATAGGGATTTAATCTCTGGCTGTGTATATGGAGAAGACTTTGTTATAAGAGATTTATCCACTTAATGTGATCTCTCGCTTCGAAAAAATTAGTCTTAAACTGTCGGCCGGAGGATATATTGCGAAACCAAAAAAAAAAAAAAAATCATGAGAGGACCACAATTATCGTTATTGGACCACTTTTGTAGCAGCTATCCTTCTTAAATTCACTGTGGTCCGAAAACAACATTGCTTTAAACTGACATAAACAAAATGCTTCTTTACACATCCAACGTAGGTAATGATTGTATACGGGTGTAAATGCATTTACCATTTTCTTTTTTCTTTTTTTTGAATACACATTACCATTTTCCATATCCTGCATCTTCCTTACTCATTTTAAAAATCTATCAATTACAGCCAAAAGCAGTTATCAATATTTTCAGAAGCATTAGCCTGGACCAATAATCTATTCAAATGCTACTTTCTAGAAATGCCTATGACTACAGTTAAAAACCATCCATGGAGCTTCCCCTATTCTTTGTGCAATGACTACATGTATTTGAATATGCTTGACATACTGAAAAGGAATGGAACATCATGCCATACTTCGTAATTTCTCAGAGCTTGTCATCAATAGAGTAATGCTTGTATAAACTTGAACGGCAGGCTCAATACATGACGAAAGACTCTGACTACCCAAGTGCCCAAATGTCACATGGATAAACTCTAATCAAGCAAAAATTCTTATATCCTTCTGAAGCAGCAGAAATCTTAACCATTAATCTTGCTCTCATTCTTTTTTTCTCCCCTTGTCACCCTTTTATCTAACGGCTGAGATGCTCCTGGAGGAAGAAAAAGTCTTCCTAGTCAATTTTGTATATCCTAGAGAAAGAGAATGGAATGTTACACAAGTATACTATAGTCAAGTTTGTATATAAAAGAGAGGAAAAAATCTACAATACTACCGGTCGTATGTACATCCTATCAATAGCAACATAACACATTAGCTAACATGTTTCCTGAAGAAAGAAAAAAAAAACTTTAATATTATAACTATGTATTTTCTAAAATATATAATTTGTAATTTTATTTTAAATGAGAGTCGTACCGAGGACTGTTGTCAAACCCGGCCCGACCCGGCCGGGTTGACTCGGAACCCGGTGAACCGGTTATCAGACCAGTTTGGGTTAAGCATTGGACCGGTCATGCATCGACCCGGTCAAACCCCGGACAAACCCGGCCAAACCCGGTGACCCGTCGACCCGGTGACCCGGTCGGGTCATGCATTTAAAAAAAAAAAAATCAAAATTATTTCATCTTATAAAAAAAATGTAAAACTCATTTTAACAACTTTTTATAATTTTATTTACTAGTATACTCTTCTACAATAACCTCTTAGTTTCCGATACTAAAGCAATTTGTGGAATAATAAATTAGAGAATGTAACATATGTCATTTTAATGTAATTGAATTTGAAAAATATGAGTTCAATGTCATTGAGAGGTATGTTTATGGGAATTCTGAGTTGCCATTTAAATTGACATAGTAATAGCATGCACTTTTATTTATTTATGCTTATTTTTTTAACTTATTTAGTGAACCTTGTTTAATTTATTTTAGATATGGAAGATATAATTGAATTTATATGTTCATATTTATATATATTTTTATATATCTATATATATCCGGGTCAACCGGTCCGACCAGTGACCCAGTGACCCACCGGTCCGACCAGTGACCCAATGATCCAGTACCCCAACCGGGTCGATGCCCGGGTCGGGTTTAACAACACTAGTACCGAGTACTTAGTGCGACGGTAGGATCAAAGACGTTCTCCTAAGAGAGAGATTGAGAGAGAATGGTGCTGTAAGCCTGGAACGTCACTCATGCCAAGAAGGCACTGGAAAACCTTCCTATAGGACCTTGGTAGAAAGCCAATGAAGGACCCTGATATATCTTGGCACGGATTACATTATTTCACCATGGAATAACTAAACAAATTGAATGGTATTTTTGCACATAAATTTAACATGCTATATGTTAATAATCTTCAAGGTCCTTGAGGATATATCCTGTTTTCACTTTGTAGGACGCTGATTTGCAATATCATTTAGTCAAAAGTTCTTTTGTACCCCGAAAAGTCAAAAGGTTTTTCTGTGCAAGACCATTCAATTTTGCCAAATCTGCTTCTCTCCAGTGCATTAACTTCATCTGTCCCGAACCGTTGGGTGAATGTAGATTCTTGACCTCTAACGAGTTGATGTACCATGAGCAAATTCAAGGAGACCAGTGTATGCTATCATTGCACTGCTATCAATGCAATACTGTTAGAAAATAATATAAATCATTAAAAAGACTCTCACCTAATAACTTAATTTTTTGGGTTAAATTGATCCTTTACATGATATTAAAGCCTCATGTCCTGCATTCGATCCTCGTCGTCCCACAATTTTCTTTGTGCAGGCTAGCACAACATTTACCTGCAAAGAGTAGCATAATTCTGCAGGTGTGCACTCATTATTCTTTAGCTTTTCAACAGCAGTTGCTTCAATATAGCTCAATATTCCACTAAAAGATACATCCATCCCTTTCACAACATAAGGAATGTCAATAAATTTCTCTCCTTTCTTTGCAAGCTGAAGGATAAGAAAACCATGTAAGGCAAGTTGAGACAGAACAAACTATAGCAACATTATTCAATTAAGAACAAGTATTGAAAAACTTCTGGATCTATCAGGAAGGGCAATAACTTAAATATAATTTACATTTATATAGAGTTCAAAGTATAAAATATTGGATAAGGAAAAAAAATTCTAGTTCTTCGCTTATTAGGTGTACACTTGGAGTAAAAAGATGAACAGGGCAAAAAATTAATACAGATAAAATCTTAGACAAATTGCAAGGTTTGAAACTCAAAAAAGGAAGGGCAAATAAAAGCAATGCCCGATCAGTAAATAAAGAATAGTCACCAAGTTTGATATCAGAAAGATACCAAACTGAAAAGGGCAACAACGTATTCAGTTTTCATTTTAAAGGTAAGACCACTTATAGCATCCTCAATACCCAGATCATGAAAAAGGATATCAGTGACAAAGCCTTTCTCTCTTTCTCTATACAGTGGGGGAAGAATGAAAAAATCATCGTTGTTAAAAAGCAGCCAAAGGCTGAATCAGAGTATAATGATAGTATAAGAGAAGTGTTCTCTAAAAGTTATTTATTTTAGGATTTGGGGTATTGAATGCCATTTTTTTCAGTCATTTGTTTACAGTTTGTGGATTATATAGTTCCATTGCTTTGTGGAATTAAGCAAGATATAGCATCAACAAGTGCAGCATATTTAAAGCCCCCCGACAAGGACAGAAAAACTACTCAACAAAATCCTGTTCTCGTTAGCTCAAAGTTACATTTGTAAATGTCCCAGACAGGCAGACAGCATTGGGTTTGGGCTACGAGTAAAATGTAGTGTGTTTAGATAATAGAACCAACAAAGAAAATTCAAGGCAAAACAGTAAAGAGAATCGTGCAACAGAGAATGAAAGGAACCTGTTAACATTTCAGAATTCTAAAGAGGCAAACTTTACACTGATTTCCAAGAGTAGAGACCCACCCAAGCCTTGTTTAAATTATTCAAACAGCATATATCAGAGTTGACAATATACCTATTAACCGAGATCATTTTTTGTACGACGGTAGTAGGTGCATCTACCATTCAACAAGTGACACTTGAATAAAAAAAATACTTTTCTCTCCTCTGATTACAAGCATCACATTATTCCTCAATTTTTATTGACTAGTCGTACGACTGAATGGTGCGAAAGTAGTACCATAAACATTTTCCAATTAAATCTATTAAATTCACGAGATTCCCTCCTTGACATATTATCAAACAGAGAAAATGCATTAATAACTCCAAAATAATGCCACAATACCCCCCATTGCATTCAATAACCAACGTCCACAGAAGCAAAAGGCCCTTCTGGGCTCTCACAAAATCCACTTTCAAGCATATCACATGTCCAAAAATATTCGTAAGTCATAACAAGCAAACAGTAACAGACAACATAAAACACACAAAGTCAAAAAATGATGTCATGGATAAATGAAATATAGGTCAGCATAACCAACTTATGGACAAAACCAATAGAGCAATACATAAAAAGAAGGAAATCCAAGACACTACATTCATTACACAGAACAAAGCACCATTTTTCTTTCAACCTATATTCTACATGAACACAAAGAAACCAAATACAAGAAAGAAAAATTGGTACACAAACCAAATACAAGAAAGTGAAAACAAGACCAAATTACCTGGGCCAGTGGGGATAAGTCAAGTGTCAAATGGGCTTTTAATGGACTCCTTCAATGAAAGCTTGGACCCAATAAAAATCAGTTATCCGTTATTATCTAATTCATATATTATTAAATTAGGGCATCTAAAAAGACTTTGGATCAACCCTCCTTCTTCATGAAACCCAAATCCAATAGACGAATACCTTCACCCCAAGTCAAACACTCAGATAATCTTTACACGGAGAAAGATATTATTACTACAAAAAAAGCTTACAATCTTTACAACTAATCTAATTATCAATGTTTTTCGTTAATCTAACGGTTATAATTTATTGAAAATTATTAGGTTGCATTTATTAATTCATTATTATTCCCAATAAATTATAAGCGTTAGATTGACGGAAATCAATGATTATTAGGTTGGTTGTAAAGATTATAAATTTTTTTGGTGATAAATATATCATGCCCCTACATACATATGTGCATCCCCAAGTATACACTTCTGAAACCTTAATCATCCCTTCTTACTCCAGTCCATCGCACCCTTGCATCAGAGAAGATTTATGATATGTGATCATTTAATCCATAGTTGATCACTCACTTGTGGATCCAACATCAATCACAATCCCTTTGGATCGAACACCCATATCATTTTCTCCATTCCCATAAATTAAACTTGATTAAGGACTAGAAACACCTTATCACCAATATAATAAGGGAAATGTATTTCTTATATTGATGGAAGAAAAAATTTGCAGTAATTGATTATAACTATTTATTTCTAGAAATACATAGTTATGATCGGGAAAAAAAAAATTCTCTACTAGACAACTTTTGAATAGAGAAAAAAATAGGGACATAAATATTATTCTTTTCTTTGTTTTATGAAAAAAATGGTCTTTCAAAATAAGATTTTAACTTTATATGGATAATATAATATTATGTTTCAACAATTGTTAGAAGTTGAAAGTTACAGCTTTTCCATTAAACAAAAATGATGAAACATTGTCATCACACGATTGCTTAGTTGGATTTCCTTAATAAAAAAAAAACACATACAAGTACGTACTAATTAATTATTATAATCAATGTTGGTTTTTTTTTTTTTTATAACAATCAATGTTGTTTTATATGGAACTCTTCTGTTGTCCTCTGTTTAGTGTTACATCTTGTGAAGGCTAAGCTGTTGTAAAATTACATGTCAATGAAGTTAGCCTAATTCAAAGAGAACTAATTGATGCTGCATGTCATCACTCGTCAGTAGCGAACAGGGGTGAAAGTGGGTTGGGTTCGGCCAAGTTTTGTCTCGAAAAGTCTAAGCCTACGTCAAAAAATTTCAATTTGGCCTGGCTCAAGCCTAGTATAAGTCTAATTGTTAGCTTCTTTTGACCCATTTATAAAAAAACAAATGATCTGGCTTAACCCGTTACCCTGTTAATTTTTAACTTCCCAAAACTATGAATCAACTTTACAAAGTACTCAAATTCTGTTGCTACACCAAAAATCATAATTCAACGTCCAAACAGAATCATGAATCATAACAAAACTAATACAATATGGATTTAAGTCATTTTCAAAAGCAAAATGCTTAAACTAAATAACATATATTTCATCAGATCCAACAAACAAATTCATATTATGTAAATTAAAATAACTACCTGAATCCAACAAACACATCATGATGCTTGTAGTAAGTATAACCTCTCCCAAAAATCTTTTAATATATTCACATACACAATCTAACATGTTGAGATGTCAGTTCCTCCTATATAAGAAATAAAGTAAGATTTCTATTAAAATATAATTGAATATAATTAAGTTATAAATAATTGCAATTGATTAAATTTATATCTTTTTTTTTCTTCAAGGCATACTTACTATATTTTATTTTATTTAAAATAAATAGTACAATATAGGCCGGCCTATAAGCTTATAGGTCCGGCCTTTTGAAAAGTGAGTCTACGGTCTTTTTATTAAACAGGCTTTTTTAAGGCTCGAGTCTGGCCTATTATACAAAATATACTGGATCAGATCTAGCCTGATGTAGGTCGAGCCGTAGGCCCCTGTAGGCCGACCCGGCCCAGTTTCACCCCTAGCAGCAACTAACGAACAACACTTCACCACCTATAAGAGAATTCTACATTTTCATACAACTTATACTTGGTCATCTTATAATTAGGCACACCCTCACTAATTTCATATTTTGGTCAAATTTTGCAGAGAAAAAAAAAGACTCGATTTCTCCTCCTTCTTGGAGAGGGAGAGAGAGACTCATTTTCTTTTAACATAAACATTATATAATATAAAGATTTCAAATTTTAATATATAGAGAAAAGGAAGATAGTTTTCCATTATGCGTCGTTTCAAATGTTCAAAGAAAATGACAAGATTATAAATTTTTTAAAACAAATGGTATTTGACCCCACATATTTTATTTCTTGTCCCATCATTTGTATTGATGTGTCTAGAATCAATGTTGAATAGTGTTTCCATTACACCAAGAAAAAATTAACTAAACTATAAATTATTTGTTATTACCCATCATCCTTAATTTTATATATACCCACTTTGAACTGAAATGTATAAAATAATCAAAAAAAATATTAATAAACATTGTAAAATGCACCTAATAAGGCATTACTAAATTCTAATAGGATGTGACTCCTTTGTTCTGCTATGAATTGTATTAATCACAAACAAACAAGTTTAATTTTCACGTCCGAGAAGAATAAATCTTTAATGCATTTACTCATTCATTTTGTGACACATCGACAATAAAACATCACTTCATCTCAAAATGCAGATGATGGGATATTTTTTGTTCACGTATCACAAAATAATTAGGCAGATACATTTAAGCTTCGATGCATTTGATGTATTAAAGATTTATTTTAATAATTCCAATATAATCCCCAGGCCCTTTGAGAAGCTGGTTGAATGTTATATTACGAAAAATATTTTTCATATTATAAGATAAAATTATTTCTTACATACACAAAAAAATAAATGAAACCAATTAAAAAGAAAAGAGAGAAACAGAAAAAAAAAATCTCACTTATTTTTTATATATATATATAAAGGGAAATACTAGTCTTACGTTGTAAGAAACTAGTATCTCATGTCATAACTATAAAGCATGTGGAACCTACTCATTTATTTATTTTTTTATCTCAAATGCTTTGTCTATAAGATAAGATATTTCTCATACATAAAATAATATTTTCTCATACAATATAAAAAATGTATTTGACTTATAATATTGTAGAGAAGCGATAGCCATTTAGAAAGGAAGTTTGTTTAGGACCTTTATTTGTCACATCTCCACCAAGGAAACCCCACCTTTGCTAGCCAGACCAAGCGTGAACCTCACTTCTTCACCAACCATACCATAGAGCAGGTTCCACCTTTCAAGTTGGCAAATATAAAATAACATGATGTACGACCCACCACAATCACACAACACACATGCACAACCAAATTGTGATTTGAGCATAACATGCTCATTGGCTCAACAGTAAATCAAAGAGATAACATGTCTTAGGGAACTATAAAAAGGTTCCATAAAGTCCATTATACATCATTAAGGAGCCGTACAGATAACAAAGATATATATCCATATAAGATTTTTATTTTTATTTTCCCTTTTCCTTAAAGTCTCCACAAGAAAAGACTAAAACCAACTTTTGTACACTGAACAACCTTCGTTAACTATGCAACAACAGTTTCCCTTAGCACATGCCTTAATTGTTCTGAAACTAATACAAGTTCTTAAAGCAGTGGAGGACAGCCTGAATGTTACACAGTTCCAAAGGACACTGCTACTGATAAGCAGAAAGAAAATGGTCCACTCAACCTTGAAATAGATGCTTTCCAAACTTTGACACCAAATTTTAGAAAGGATATTTTTTATTTTTTTTGGTCAAATCAATCATATAAATTTGAGTACTACCGTAGTACTAGCACGTTAATTATATAAGTTTTTAAGTTTTAATATGAAACTGTGAGTTTATATAAAAATGACAAACTCGATGGAAGGTATGGTACTTCAATACTACCGAAGCAGACCCCTAAATTTTAATGCACCATAACCTTTGATTTTTCACGGAAAACAAAGAGAAATACATAGTTCTGTGACTGAAATTTTCTGCTATAATATCAGCAAGTACACTTCGTATGAAAAGTTAAAACACAGAAATCATTAAATTTTGGCAGAAAACACAAGTTTCAATGGCAGCTGTTGATTGTATGGAGAACAAACTATGGAGCAATTTCAAGCCTGGGCTCAAAGCAAAAACCAGTGAAAAGCTGTAGAGGGAACCTCTTTGTTACTGGGCATTTCTGTGACCATTTCCATTGTTTAAGGCTCGTGTCAAATGTGAGAAGTGCTGGAGATCCATAACTTTGAATATATATTATATCGTCTATACCACTGCTAGCAAAAACATCATCAAATTCTCCAAAGCCTTGGAAGTATTTGTGGGGCATTCTTACAATCTCTTCCCACTTCCTATCATGAAGAACCCAGATACCAATTCCTTTTATTATGTCAGGTCGATCATGTTTGCCAATTCCTCCCACCATTACAAGCTTCTCCTTCAGATTCATCAAACGGCCACAAGTTAGAGAACAAGGTACTTGAATAAAACTCCTTCTCAAGCTAGCTTGGGAAGAACGGTTGGAGATGTTATATGCAATTAGTGCATGGCGACTTTCTGGTGGACCACCCCCAGTTGAGTAAACTAAAAAGTATAGCACACCATTGCATATCACACTCTCATCACCACCTCTCCACCCCATCAAAACCTCTGATAAAGTAGTCACCCAGGTCACTTTCTCTGAATTGTATATGTGAATTGAGATATCCCACTGGAAAAAGTTATCAGGGACTTGCTTCGATTTTACAATTGCTACAGTATAAATATGGGATTCCCTGTTCGCTGAGATTGCTAATGCACTATAATCAGAAAACTTCAAACCTGGAGGCTCCTCAAGCTTCCTACAGATTTTGGTAATAGGGTTGCACATGCATAATTCACTTCTGCTGTCATTATCCATGAAGCAAACTAAGCCATATGATGAAGCAATGAACCAATTAGAAGTTTCGATGCAGGGAAGTTCAATGCCATACCATTTCCGAAGGATGGGATCATAAGCATAACCGGTTGGTTCATCAGAGTTAGTAAACATAAAGTACCAAGGTTTCTGGGGTAGCAAATGGGAAGGGTTCCATAGAAACCTCCCTGAAGTAACAATCTCATACCATCTTTTACACACACAACCTGCTCTGAAAATGCTTGGGATGGGGAGATAGGCTAGGATACGCTCCAACAATTCATCAGGTAAAATTATGTCCACAGAAACAGCAGTTCCTTCTTTATCAACTTCCTCACCAAGTTCCAAAAATGAATCAAACTCCCTAATCTCCCTTCGTGTGTCATCATCACAGTGGCTAATCCATGATGTTTCTCCCGCCATAAGAGTTGAAAGTAAAGGCCTAATAAGTATATTTAAAAGTATTCAGCTAATTATTAAAGAATCCCAACGACAAATAAGAAAGAACCCGGGATTTTATGACCTGAGAATATACTAGATCATGGAGACTCACAGTAACACAAGGTGAAACACCTCAAGACAAAATGAAAAGGACATTTTAAATCACACAACTAATAATACCATAGGTAGAACATAAACAAGATCAACTGCGCACACACACAACAGAAAACTTTCCTGCAAATGATAAACAATCAAAGTATGAATAGGATATAATACAGCAAGGGCACAACCATCAGAACTTACCAAGAAAAGAAAACTAATACAGAAGTATATATCTCCTTTCAAGAAGAAAGTATAATACAAAATGTGAACCTGACAAGAGGACCAATATAAGGGAACTAATATCCACCAACTATCCCCTTTTTCGTATTTAGAAGTCCAAACGGTAAGGGAAAGATGCATAGCACTTACTAAAGTAGAAAATCTGGTCTAGTCGCAATGCTAGTGGGGAAGCTCATGAAATGAGTTGGTATTAGCAATCAAAGCCAAACCCCACAGAAGGAAAGATCCTTAAAAGGGTTTGGTATTTTGAAACAAACATGACTAATAGATTGAATAGCACTGGTATCAAACAACGGATGCTTGTAGCACATAGCCAGGAAAAGCAATATACAATATTAAATGTAAAAACAAAAAACACAAATACTCATAACATGGAAGAATTTAGTAAACAGAAGATATTTCTCATAAATCCAGATATATACAATATAATATTATGTTAAGCTCACCAAACTAATAAATAACACCGCAAGCACGCTTAAAATCTACATGCTTCGAGGTTAGCTCAGAAATTTGATGTCAAAGTAAAACAACTAAGAAGGCATAAATGAAAAACACGCATAACCCAAAGAGGAAATTTTTATCAAACAGAATAAAGTCACAAAATTTATATGTAACAAGAAACAACAAATGGCTCAGAAAGAGAACAAACACTGCAACTTGCTGATTCCTTACAAGCATTTAAAATGGTGCTAAAACCAACATTAAAAAATAAAAAAATAAAAACTTTTCCCTGGAAGGCTGTTCATCATAAAAACAAGTTGTCTTTGCTGCACGAAGAAGCAACATTTAAAAGCAGAACAACTCTTCAAAAGAGGGTTGGTGTGATTCAAACTATAAAAGAACAAAATAAGAGGGTGAAGGAAGAGAAACCAAATGGTTAAAAAACCCATCAAGCAAACACCAAACCTCTTCGATCCTGAGATGACTAATCAGTAGAAGAAACAATCCACAGCAGATACCAAATTCCAAAAACAAATACAGATCAATGAACACAGAAAAGCACCCACAAAAATTAAAAACAACCACCCTACAAAAAAAAAAAAACATTTTGAGGATTGAAAGATGAAACCCATTACGTAGAGATAGATTCTACCTTGTTTGAAAGGTTCCACTAGTGTCACTGTGGAAAAGGGTGTGAGCTGATTCAGCGAGTTTCCGTGTTTATAGTCAAAAAGAAGAAGAAGAAGAAGAACCTGGGGGGAATGAAATTATTGCTGAATGGGAATTGAGAATAGCCACAAAAGCATTGAACTTTATGGTGAAAACAGAATGAACGACGTAAAAAATTTTCCTTCAAATGGAAGAACAACGAAATGGGTTGCTCTAGATTTGGTTGATAAACAAGGCCAAACAACGCACTAAATAGAAATAGAGAGAGAGAGAGAGAGAAAAAAGCGTTTTTTTTTTTTGGGTTTGTTTTGTTGATACGACAAAAACGACAGGAATTGAAGTGCGGTTCTAGCGCATGGAAGATGGTGCTTTCTGTAAGGGAAGAGTGAAGTGCGTGTAGGCGCGTGAGTTTAGTTTTTTTCTTTTGTTTTGCCTTTTTCATTTCATTAGCGTTTCGTGTGAAGATAAATAAATTAATGAAAAAATATTTTTCTTTTTATTTTTTTATGGATTTTATTGATCTTTTGTTACATAAAAATAAATCTATTTCCTACACACAAATTCAAGATGGTCTCACTTTACTTTTTCTCTCTCTTCCCTTGAAAGTGGACCCCACTTATATAAATGAGTCAGTAGGAGATAATTATTATCTTCTACTACGTGAGAAAACTATTACCTTTTTTTATAAACAAATATTTGTCATTCTAAAATATAATTGTGTTATTTTAAGTGAAAAAAAGATATAACTTAGTATTTTTTATTGGGGACAATTATATTTATCATCAGGTAAGTTTATCACCCTTACGACCAATCTCATAACCGTTAGATTAAAATTAAATCTAACGGTCCATAATTATCCCTTATAATCCTAATTTTTTCTCTCTCATCCCTCTCTCAAAGTTTGGAATGTGCACACCTATCGGATCAACTTTCTCAATCCTCTCTTTATCTTTCTTTTTTTTTTTTTTCATGTTTTTCCTCCGATTGATTTCAAAATTATATAACTTTTTAATAATATATGGGATTTTATTTTTATTTTTATAACAATATATGGGATATTTAACTTATGCAATACTTATACCTCTTTGATATCTTCCGTTCCTAATTTATTGCTTTTCCGTTTTATTTGACATGGTTGGTGCCTGCAGCGATTAGGAGAAATTTGGTTTTTATTTGTGTTTTCGGTTACAGGAGTATGAAAAAGAACCGATTCAAAGATCAATGATCGATTTTCAGTTTTATCATTAAGTGTTATTATTAATTGTTTGCACCTGTTAATGGTTTGCACCTGTTGAAAAAAAAAATGGAAAGAATGAATTCACATGTCTGAGTATTTGCTTTTGTGATATATTTTTGTTGGAACTGAAGATCAAAGTGCTACATCGATGAAGAGAGGTGATTCTCAAACCGAGAGAGGTTTGTACGGTGGCGGACCCAGGAAATTTTTCTGTGGGGGGCTAAAAATTAAACATTTGTTTATCTAATATATGAGAGGTCAAAATACGAAAAATTAAATATTTGTTCCTCTCTTCAACCACAATATGTGTGAGGCCGAAACACCAATCCAGAGAACATAACTCATAAATACTCTTTTAACTTGTTATAGAGAGAAAGAAGGAGACAGAGAGAGAGGTAGAAGATGTCACAGTAAAATCTACTATCAATTTGAAAAAAGCTACCACTTTTCAAACCCTAAAATGAACATTTTTTTATGCAAAGAAACCAAAAAAAAAAAAGAGAAGAGAGCAAAGATTTAGATTTCACAAAAAATATTAACTAATTACTATATCTAAATAGATAATTCAAAGGAGACTCCTCTCATTTCTTAACCTCTTTTTCTATTTACTCACTGTTAACCCAACAAGAAAAAAAAAAGTCAAAGATAAATAAGAAGAGACAGATTGACAGATTGAGGTTTAAACTATAATTTAACGGGAAGGTTATATTTACAAACTTTTCGTTTATAAACTCTTACAAACTATACTGTGTCTGACCGTCATACTTTGATCAAAAGTGTATGACTGGTTATACTTAATGTAATTTGTAAACAGATCTTATAAACTCTATAAACTCTCTGCGGTGGGAGAAAACTACTTCACATTAATAGAGAGAAAAAATAAAAATTTCTTGCATTATACTTATATTAAAAAAAAATTTCAAATTTTGAGGGGGGCGGCCGCCTACCCTAGCACCCCCCTCGGTCCGCCCCTGGGTTTGTAGATCCCAAACCTAAAGAAAGAGGGGATGCGAGAGTAAAAGTTAAGATTATAAGGAATAATTATAAACCGTTAGATTTAGTTCAAATCTAACGGTGATGAGATTGGTTGTAAGGGTGCTAAACTTACCTAGTGGTAAGTATTACCGTCTCCTTTTTATTTAAATTTTAAATTGAATAAAATATTTATGCAGTTAATGCAGATAAGTTATCTGCATTTATTCTCAAAACGACGTCGTTTTGGTATTGAAATCTTAAAAAATTATAAATATAAATACTATTATAACCCTGAATAAATTAAAATTACAAAAATACCATAGTTTTTGCCCCAAAACGACAACGTATTGGGCTTACTGCAGAAAAAGTGAACCCTTTTAAATTTTATAAAAAAATCTATTTTCTTTCCTATAATTATTTGTTTATATATTTTTTTACTTAAAATGATATAATGACAAATAGTAAATTCATTAATTAAAAAGGAAGTTTTTTATTCCTTTTTGTTTTCTAATTCTCTCCTTTTCTGGTAAAACTAAAATGTAATATTAATGATAAAATTATTTTTTATACGTATAAATATATGTGAGAACTATATTTTCTCTCTTTTTCTTTTATTTAATGAGTCCTACCTATTTTTTGTGTTTTGCATAATAAATTACTTTATGCAATGCGATAAATATATTCTCCTTTTTAATTTCATGTACTATATTATTTTATTTTTGAAATGTATCAAATATAGCATACAATGGTTAATACGGCTATCAAAATAGGGTTTTATTGCTCTCCTTTCATATAAGATAGTTATTTTATGTTGTAGAGAGAAAATAGGTGGGTCCCACCATTACATAAAAAAAGAAAAATATGAGATGCCAAAATTGAAGTGCGATAACATGAGACGGTTATCTTAAGTGAAAGGAGAGTAATATTTCACTTCAAAAGATTGTCTTATATTGAAATTTTTACATGTTCACTTTGTGAAGGTTTTATTCAACAACTGTATAGAACTTAAAATCAGGTGAATAGGTTATAGGTATTATTAGACAGAAAAAAAAAAATCGTGTTCTTCTCACTTTTTCTTCGACTCTTTCATTTGCCCTGCACTAAGAGTACTATTTTGGTTTTTTATTTTTATTTTTGGTAGGCACTATTTTGGTTTTTATTTTGGCTATCAATTTTTCCTATCTGTTATTTCTTCTAACATTTTAATCATTTATAGATCCCAGGTTTAATATTTTTCTTCATCTCTGCAACAAAAGTATTATACTTATTTTATTAAAATATAACATTTGATAATATAATTATGAGTTTAAAGTTTCTAAAATTATTGAAAATAATTTTATTTAATATTCACAAAAAATACACATAAAAAATATGTAAGATTCATATTTTCTTTTTCTCTCTCTTCTCTTCACATATGTCTACATGAACCCTATACACTTTTTTATTGTATTTTGATAAACATTAGATAAAGTTATCTAAAGTAACTTTAGAAATTTTAAACCCTGTAATTATATATGTGATTAAATAGTTTAAAACATTATATTATGTAAAAAATTAAATAAAATCCTAATATTGGATAATATTATTCTCATAATGTTCACATAATTTTTCAATCCAACTACCTCTTATTAGAAGTTTTTAAGTACGAGTACAAACACCGAAACTCAAATTAAGGATAGAACAAGGTGAATAGAATCTTGCCATATATAGTCGTTGGGTAATATTTTTCTTATGTTGCATAAGAGAAATATTATTTTCTACACTCACATTTTTCAAATGGGTCTCACAAGAATTTTTTTTCTCACCTCCAACTTTTTTCTCTCTCTTAATTATTGTTTGAGTAGAAAATAATATTTTTTTTATGCAACATAAGAAAAGTATTAGCTACAGTGGTTATATATAAATATATTTTAAGTATGTCTTCATCCCCATCCCTATTTCCCGATGGCTAATTATTCATTTTTCTTCTATTCCGTTAATAATTTATCAAAGTTTATATAATTTTAGTGGTTTTCAGCTCCAGATATTTGAAACATTTTTTTTGGCGTTGACGGCTCAAGTGATTTACGCACATGTAACAAGAACTGCGTTTATATATATATATATATATATATATATATATGAGAGGGATCCGTTTACAAATTTTTTTTTTTGAAAATTTTTACAAATTACACTATACTCTCCCGGGATAACATAGTGTAACTAGTGTTTTCCCGGGAGAACTTAGTGTAGTTTGTAAGAGTTTGTAAACCAAAAAGTTTGTAAATATAACATGTCCTATATATATTGCAATTATATAAATAATTTATGGGTTTAGTGTGTGTCATTTAAAAGTTGTGTACTTTTAGTGACTTACACAGAGTATGACCGGTCATACTCTGTGTAATTCTGAAAAATTACGTTTTTTTCATTTTACACATCAGCGATGTGACTTAGAAGAGAAAAAAATAACTTTTTAAATTTACACAAAGTATAACTGATTATACTTTGTGTAAATCATCTAAAAGGACACAAGTTGTATCCTTTTACATCATAGTTTTTTTTCCCATAATTTAAAGGGTTCAAATTCTACTTTTGTGGAGTTCGTTTATCTAAGCGCGTTGTTTTTATTTTCAATTTAAGTGATTTATAACTTTTATTTTATTTTTTTCAGCGGATTAATTGATTTCGAGTTCCGTAAAAGTTAAAATCAATATAAGGGGCCATTTTTTTCAAATTAATTTTTTTTTTTTATTTCAAGCATTCGAACTCAACAATTTATAATTCTAAATAGGTGGACATGCACATCTTCAGTGAAATTTAAATTTAAATTTTTTAAGTGAATTGAATCATTCTCTATTAATTCTGTCTTAATTTATCATACTTAAATTATAAATTTGAAGAATACTTCATTCTCTCTTTCACGTATTAAATTTTTTTACATATGCCTCTCTATTTTAAAAGTTATACAGAATGTACCAAAAAAAAAAAAAAGTTATACAGAATTCGTTTATATAAAAACTCTTTATATATTGGAAAAACATAAATAGTCTAAGATTGAAAAATAGAGTCGTTAGTCAATTATTAGTGATCTCGAAATGACATTTTTATTCTTAATTTCATTAATGTTGCTTGTAATACTAAATGACTTTTGCTTGAAATGACATTTTTTTTTTTGGTAAACAAGAGTTCTATTTTAAATCTTTATCCTTAATGGCATTTTATACCCTTAATTTCATCAAAATTATGAGGAACATTCACAAAATTAGGAGTAGAGATGTCATTTCAAGGTCATTAATTGTTAGGTTTTTTCACCTTTTTGCCCCTGATTCGAAATTATCTACCAATCTGTTCCTCTTTAATCGGCTACCTTGCATTTTTAATCGACTAAATGGTCAAAACAAGCAAAAATGGCTGTTGGGAGATTTAATCGACTACATCTCCCTATTTAGTCGACTAAATCTCTCAACAGACAACAAAGGAAAATAAGTCAGTATGATTTTTTAATCGATTAAGTAAGGAGATTTAGTCGATTAAATCTTCCAACAACCATTTAGTCGATTAAAAAAGCAAAGTAGTTGATTAAAGAGGGACAGATTGATAGATAGTTTCGAATCAGGGACAAAATGATTATTAATTAATTAATAAGGGGTAAAATGGTCAAATAACCTTAATTGTTGACTAGAAACTCTATTGGCCAATTTTAGGTTCATGGTATTCAATTTGATTTTTTCGGCAATTCTTCAAAATTCAAGTGTTTGGTAAGGGTGGTAACTCATGTCAAGTAGTAGTTTTGATGTTAAAGTCGAGGTTGAACATCAACACAGCACAACTAAAGATTCGTGTTAAGGTATTTAACATCAAAACGACTTATTTATTTTATGAATTAACACAACACGAAAAAAAAAATAGTAATGTATCCAAAAAAAAAAAAGTTGGAGTATTTGTGATTTATTTTTCCTTAATCTCCACATTAATGAGTTTCTAAAATTACCTAATGTTTTTTACTTGAAAGTACTGTCAAAATCAATTTTCCTTTCAATAACTCATTATTAGGGCTAATTTCTATATAATCAGAATCAATCTATTTTTTGTATATCAAATCAAAATCAATGAGACATTGATTGTAATATTATAATTTATTTTTTTGTTATCTTGCTTATTATTTTTTAAGGAATTAATATTATGACTCAGTAATAACTACCAAACAATAAATATCATGTATAATATTTATATTATAAAGAATGCCTCAAAATAAAAATCATTAAAATTGCAGAATTTTCTTTACTACTAATATAGTATTTAAGACTAAGTGTATCATTTATTAAAGTTGGAAAAAAATAATTCACCTAACTATTTTTATTTTTACCTATTCATTTATTACAAATTGTTTAAGGGATAATCTTTTATCTTGGAGGAGAAAAGACCCTTTTCATGCTAACACACGTAGAAGAAAAAGAAGAGAAAAAAAATTAAAATGAATTTCACGTTCAATTTGTGTAAGAAAAATAGAGGGATTTGCATTTGTCATTTGACATGACATAACAAATTTTTCTACACACACAACATTTTGTAGGGCCCACACTTTTTAAAGAAAAAAGAAAAAAAATACGGAACACAAAACGAATCCCTGTAACATTATACAATCGTTTTTCCTACAACATAACTCTTATAAAACCCAAAAACAAAACCTATGTTTAATTATAGTTTTGTTTAGTTTGAGCTATAGCTGAAGATAAGGATAAATAATGTCATTTCCTCTCTATTTGCTATATATTAGTGGATCATTTGGATAAGTTTAACCAACAATATGATGCAATCTGTGTTTTTGTTGCAAGTTATTGAAATCTTGACTGTACAAGTTGTTGATTCTCTCTCTCTCATTCTCCATTGTTTTCTTCTTCTCCCCTTACTTTACCAACAAAGAAGCCTCCCAAAGATAAAACAAGAAAAGTAACAGATTATACCTTGTAGTACATGCCCATCTCCCAAAGCAAAAGTAGATCATAACGGAAAATTAATACTTCTTTTTTCACAAGTTATTAATAAACAAATTGGGTTAACAATAAAGAAAACTCTGATTTATCACTAATGGGTATTACGTGTAGACACATCACCAACTTGTGAACCTTTTGCTTAGGCCAAAATATTAAATGAAAAAAAGAAAAAGCAAGAAAATGGCTCAAAAGGCATGCCAAGAATCACATGTCTGATACAAAACCACACCCTTTCCATGCAGTGTACGGACCCTTGGGCACAAGGAGGGTGTGAACAGTTGTACCATAGATTGGTATAAAAAGGTGTTTGTAGTGGCAGCACCACTATACCATAACACTCTTTCCAGCCACCTTGCGCACAATAAACTTAGGCCTCTCTAGTCACTTCTAATAGTTTATTGAAAATCTAATTCCCAATATCAGTTTCAACGCTGTGATTGATTTGTCTTGTTGTATGTGTAGAATTTGTTCAATAAAGCCTAATAAAATAGATTTGGAGCAAGAACAAAGGAAAACGTGATGTGGAATAAAAGAGAGATTGTGATCAGAAAATTGAAAACGATGTTTCTTATTAGCTCAATCATAGTAGAACAAATCATCCTACATATTTTTTTTTTTTAGAGTTACCCAACCCTAATTATCTCTTTGAGACGAGTTGGCTCCCTCCGATATCCCCACGAGCTTCGACTCTTTGAGACGGCTATGGGACTAATCCGGAGTGCGGGGGAATAGTGATGGCTAAAGGTTCAGCCCCCTCCCCAATAATGCATTCAGCGGGAATCGAACACATATCCAACCACACTAAGTCAGTGCCAAGTTACCAACTACATATTCTTAGTTTCTTACCCTTAATCATTTCATTCGACGAAATTGCATTTTAATTTTTGTAATCCAAATTAACTGAATCGTAATTCTTTTCTTCTCGAGAGTCTTGATAGATCACTTTCACCAGTATTACAAAATTCGTTGCTCAGTAAACTCAATAATTTTTTTGTGCTGGAATTTTATTTTTATACATGAGCAATATTAATTAATAAATTTTTATACTTTTAAAATTTATTGAGTTAATTTGTATTCCAAATTAATCAATACGAAGAGTTTTTTTGTAATTATAATGACTTGGACTTTTAACATCTATTAATATCGAGCCTAATTAGGCAAAATAATATAAGCATTAATATGTGACTGGACTTTGTGATGAATGAATCCAATAAATACATTGTTGATTAGGGTTATGCTCCCATCACATAAAAATTCTCATTACTTTTTATAAATGTCACTTTATTTCATTCAATAAATTAATTGGAAATAATTTTCTTTTTTTTTTAGAAAAAGAATTATTTCATATAATAGAAACAAAATTACAAGTAGAACTAACAGAAAAGAGGAGCGAGAAAAAATAGAGATGAAACTCACCCCTCTTTTATGTATATTGAAAATTTGTTTCTCTCATGCGACATAAAAGAAATATAACCCCAAGGACATATTTGATGTATAGGATAAGATAAAGTCTGATAGTATAAGACCTGATTAGATTTTAATATTATTCAATGTTTGACATGATATTATATAAGATAATATGATCCAATGTTTACAGTACTAGATAGGATAAAAATAATTATTTTAAACAAAAATACCCTTTAATAAAGAATTTTTATAATTCTTCCAAATACATCATATGATATTAATTTTTATAAAAATCTATTGATTAAGATGTCCAAAACATATATTAATTTTCATAAAAATAAAAATCTACAATATCTTAAAAATTAATATATTGAAAAATTATTTTTTATTTTAATATATTAATATTAAAAAAATATTAATTCTTGAGAATTACACCAATTAACGATGTTAATACATTAATCTCTTATCAGACCTAATCTCACCCTCATAGGCTTGATTAAGTTATACATATGTATTAAGAGACTCGGTTATATAAGTTTATACTATACGATAGTCACATCAAACAACTAAAAATGTCATAACGTATAGTATAATTTTATATTATCAAGCCTTGTACATAACATCAAACATGCTCTAAATTAATATAGCATAAATACTTTAGATTCTTTTGATATTATTTTGAAAATTCTTACATTCCGAACATTGTTACTGCACGTCGTAGAAAGCCTTTTTGACCCATTATTTATTCTAAAAACTTCGATATGTATGATTAGCACGCAAGGTATGGATTGCATATTTGCATTATGGGAAATTTATATATAAAAAAAATTAAGGTGTATAAAAAATTTGTTTGTATAACATTGTATTATTTTATTCTCACTTTCTCAGTTTTAATTTGCCGTTTTTACTGATTTTTTGTTCTATAAAAACATTGGTCTCTGCAAAAGGTGACATGCACAAAAGCCAGGTGAAAACAACAGGATATATTGATTCGGGCTTTTTATTGTGAGTACTTGATTTACTGAGTTGACTGTACTTAAACTTTTCAGTTGAGCCTGCCTTTGAACTCCTATAACAGCTAATGAATGACTGGAATTGGTACCATCTCAAAGAACGGTGTTATTAGTGGGAGTGAAAAGTCAGAGAAAAGAGACAATTCAATGTACTGTTCACTCTCTCAAAGGGTAACAGCCCATTATATTCTGGCCTTACATATTCAAGGGTGAAGCAGAAGGGTTAATACCCACATGATTGAATTTGAATAGAAGTGAGATTAACAATATATATATATATATATATATATATATATATATATATATATATATATATATATATATTTAGTACAAAGATTAACAATATATTTTTAACAAAATGGAACATGAGTAAAGAATTTTCTAACATAAACGTTCATTAGTCAACTATTTTTTTATGTACAAAACAGTAAATAACCCCCCACAACAAATTGAAAATTAAAAATTGTTAGAGAATGTATTATATCTTTTAAGATACTTTATAAAAATTTACTAAAAAAGTTTTATAATTGGATTTTTTATGCTTTCATGGTTAGGTATGGGGGGTAGCATCAAAGGCTAAGGCAATTGGCAGTTTATGAACTGAATGTGGGGCCTGAACTCCCCCAAATATCGCAATCAACATGATTCTTAAGAACATATACTGCATTTCTTCTTTTGGTCCTTGGTAGAGACACTTTGGGCTTGTATCAAGTTATTAGCATATGCCAACTACTGTGTGTATTCTAATGCTGGGTCATGTGGGGCTGTTATTAATTTCTTAAAGTTCAGTTATTTATAAAGCAAAAGAAATAAGGGAAACATCATATATAGCCAATAATTTTCCCTTCCCTCTCAAGGATTATACATTGAGTTAAAAGTTATGAGTAAACTTTCCTTTATGAGTAACAAATTCCAATTTTTTAATCAAAAGAAAAAAAAATGAAGAAATTGAGTTCATATATGAATTATATTTGTCATTACTTGGTAATGAAGTTTTTTATATTGAAATTAGATAAACATGGAATGAAGGTCTTGGTGAGAATTAATATTAGCACGTTGTATTTGCTTTCTTAATTTTTGTTTCTCCCAACGGCTGAGAAATATTTTTTTCTCCCCAAAAAAATATGATTCGCATGATTGCTAATAATCAATGCATAATTAACCCTACTAGTTACGTGAATAGGATCATCCACGAACTATTATAATTGGCATGATTTGATAATACACGATACATAATTAATCATGCTAGTTACAGAATCAGGATCATCAAATAATCCGGTAGATAGAGTTTGACTGAAAAATAATCAGTTTTTAGAAATTCAAATGTGAGTAATGAAGTTATAGGCTATGATACACGCACATTGACACGGGACACGACACGACACGTCGACACGTTAATTCTAAAAAATGTCATATTTCGACACGTTGGGACACGTTTTGATATTAAATAATTTTTTTAATATATATATAATATAATTTACATTTAATACATATAAGAGTCTATAATAAGTCATATAACCAATCAAATATTTAAATTTCATAACATAAATATAAATAAAAACAATTTTTCGTATTTTATTAATTTTTCATATCAAATTTCATAATAAAAATATTAATTTATAAATTAATTTTTTATATTTAATTAATAAAATTAAGAATAAAAAAAGAGCGTGTCTGAGCGTTCACCGCGTGTCGGAAAAATGTGTCAGAAAGTTGACCGCGTGTCCCCAAATGTTGACTACGTGTCGTACGTGTGTCGGAGCGTGTCCGTGTCGAACATTTGTCTGACACGCAAAATTTTCAAAATTTTCGTGTCCGTGCTTGCTTGATTATAGGTTTGTTAGAAGTAATGGACTAAATAAGGATTATATAAGTGGAAGTACCATAAACCTAATAAGTTAAGATTTTGTGTTGAAATATGATATAACCCACTTATTGTGATAATATAATTAAGACATAATTAAAACTTGTAGAATATAGGAAGACAAATTAGGCAACCACCTTTTGTAAAGGAAAATAAGTAAATTTAAAGAAAATGTCCTTCAATTATATTAGGCAAATCTTTCCATTGAACTTCTATTACTAATCTTAGGTTGGCTATAAAAATTATGATATCGTGTGAACAAGAAAACTTGAGAACCGGTCAAGAAGAGAACTCATTCAATTCACTTGTAACTTGTAAGGCTCCATAATGTTTGTAAAATATCCTTCATAATTCATGTCTTTATGCAATTTTAGTGCCTCGAATATGCAATAAAGTACTTGCGAGAGAAAAGACAGCTTCAATAGTTCCCACGAGAATAAGTCTCACAATCAAAAAAGTGAGGTGAAATCTGGACAATTTTGTTTTTTTCTTTATGCTTGTCTCGCTACTTTTTTCTAGCAGCCCACTATGTATGATGGATGCATGACTAGTGCAGATTGCATTTTTCTTGGTATAATGATAATAATACACCTCTTAAAACATCCCAAAAAAATCACAATTTCTTTCATATTATATTTATAAATCATCACCAATATCACCCAGAGTTTCTTTTTCTGATTGATTAACCATCTTATTCTTATTTTAATAAAGAAAATTATCACTTTATCATTCTTTTTAAATTATATATCAATTTGTCTCTCCTCTGATCAAATTATACAATAATTTGTCTCTATTTAATCAAAGTTTTACCCACACCTACTGAGTAAATAAGTCATTTACTCAAGTAAAAGACTTATCAAGAATTAAAGTTTGGTCAAGTGGGAACACATTGGTATGTAGTTTAAGAAGACGGAACATATTGATATACAGTTCGAGAAATGGACAAAGTGATAAATTAATTTTGAAAGAAAGGTAAAATGGTCAATCAACCTTCTTTCCCTTAATTAAATGTTTTGAGTTCAAACTCTTAGAAATGAAGAAAATGATCTTGTGTGAGTCGTTTGATATTATAGTGCTCTAT
This sequence comes from Gastrolobium bilobum, assembly GCF_033153095.1. Lineage (NCBI taxonomy): Eukaryota > Viridiplantae > Streptophyta > Magnoliopsida > Fabales > Fabaceae > Gastrolobium > Gastrolobium bilobum. The sequence goes on from NW_026900059.1 coordinate 725,146, forward strand.
TTGAATTAATTGAATTGTTGGTTTATCGATTGAAAACAAAACTATATAATTTACAAGCGTCTTATGTTAAGTTATCTTTTTGGCAGAGGGATATTGTCACTATCAAAATTTTCCACTACCAACTTACTACTTATTTAATCACCATTAGATTAACATTTTCTCTCTCTTCAAAAACTTTTTAACATTCTCTCTTTTTGATCCAATAATGATGTAATGGGTAGTAAGCTAGTAGTGAGAATTTTAAGTAGTTAGAATATCATTACTCATCTTTTTGAATTTATGTCTTGCCCTTACGAGCTAATTGTTAGAATATGTGTATAAAATTCTATGGGTCAAAGTAGGTTGATGAAGAAAAGAAATAAGAAAGGTGAAAAGGGTAAAAGTCCCACGTTGGACAAGTAATGAGATATGGAAAGATTTATAAACCTCTACCCAACCTCTTAGTTTGCCTCTTAAGAGTACTCTACTTTTGTGGAGGAGAGAGGACGCATGTGGACCTTAGTCCACCACATGCATGCACCATCATTGGTCGGCTCGGCTAGGGTAGGCCCAGTCGTGTGTGTGTGAGAGATATAAATAATTTTTTATTAAATTATTTTTTGTTCAAAATACCTCTGTCCTATCTATTGCTACCGAAATGGTGCGTCCAGTCATTTTAACTGGTTCCCTGCCGTCGGTGGAGACGATTACTGATGGCGATTCATCATGTCCGATCAATGTCTCCCAATACCTATGATTTATCAAAATAAAAATAAACTATAATAACTTGCTTTAAATACAAGCAATGAACTCTATTGGTATATAGTTTTTTTTTTGTCTCAATGGAACAGTGGGTGCATTGAGCTTCGCTATCGTAAGAAGGATGAGACTAATCCCCCTTCGAGGACAGAGGCACGTCCTCTGAGCTACCCTTGGAGGTTACTGATATATAGTTTTCTGTTACAAAAAATACTTCCCATATTCTATTATCCTAATATATTCGTTACAAAATTAGGAAACTGCAAGTAAATAGAAAATTATTAGTAATTATCCTAATTAATAATAATTTTGATCTAATTTATAAGAAATATTTAATATTTTTCCTAAAAGTTGAAGTTTAAATTATCTGGATTTTGCATGTTATCTAGTGTTTGTTTGACATGTAATCATGATATGTTATTGTAAAATATTAGTTTTTATTAATTATTTAGTATACGTGATTGACTTAGCCTTTTTATCTTCTCTTATCTTTTAAAAGAAGAATACAAGCCAAATATTTTTGTTATAAATGCTCTATATAAAAAGCATCTTTTTAATTAAAAAATATAAAAATAACTTTTTTTTTTATAAAGAGCTTCCAATTGAGGAGCTTCCATTTTTTATTTTTTTTGCTTATATTAAAAAATACACATATCACTTATGTAATTATTTTCTCCTATTAAATATGGGCGAAGTAGGTTTCTTGCTGCAATTTTTAAAAATATTTATTTTTTAATATATTAGTATATCGAAAAGAATCAAAATAATTAATTATATAAATAAGTATTTGCTAAATACAAAATTATTAAATTGATATATTGGTGTATAAATATATTTTTTATTTTTAAATATATATTTTCAATAAATTTTTTTTAGAATTTTTTTTTAAATAATGTATATGTTCATCTTAGGCTTCCTTAATAATATAGATATATGAAATTATATACTAATAATTTTAATTTATATAATTCAATCGGTTAACTTGAATTATTCTAGGTCAGTTGCGGGTCAGCTAACATTTCGCACAACAATGAACTAGCCCGAAGAGTTCGGCCTCACATGAATTAACACTCGTAAGTGATGATCGATGGGTTATATTATAGGTTTAAAAAAATTAAATTAGTTTTAAATTTCTTAATAATATTTTTTAAATTATAAATCTATACATATAAATTATATATAATACAATAGTAAACTGAATTTTAATATTTAATTATATAGTATTGCATCGATAGTAAAAGTGTATATGATTATTTAAAAAATTATTATACACATTTATATAAAATAAATTTAGACCATTCTTGGGGAGAAGATCTATATTTAATTCCCACCAAATACATTTGTGAAGATGGGAGAAGAGTTTTAACGGTAAGTAAGTCCCGATCCAGAATCAGTCTCATAACCGACTCAAACAATCAAAACTTGTAGAAATATTGGAAGATCGACTTATCTCAAAGAGGTAGTTATGATCGCCATAAAAAAAAAATAAAAAAAATTAGACCATCCTTAGAATCTATTGTTCCCGCAAGACCTCTCGAAAATCTGTCATCGGCTATGAGATTCAAATTCTTATAAGACTTCTGTTTATTTTTATGTGAAGACCTTTTTTTTTTAACGGAATGTACGTAGTGGTCATGTGTTCTTTTAGCTGGGTTTTAAGGATTTTTATTTCTTCAAAAATTAATAACATAATAAACCTACAAAAATATAGTATATTTCTTAAGTAAAGAGTATTTTTTGTAAAAAAAAAAATGTTTATTTTGTTTTATTTAGTGTAGTGTGTCACCAAGCATGTTAAAATAATATTACCTACGGTAATTTATACGATGTCACACCAATAACCGTATAATATTAAAATCTTATCAAATTTAATATAATCATGCCTTATATTCTCAAATCTTATAATATCATACTTTGATCTATTATATGTACCAATAGGGTCCTTTCTAATTGTCATCTCTAATGGTATAATGTAGGTTATGCGTCTATCGTCGCCTAGTAACAATTAATTAGACACAACACTTCAACGAGAAAACTACAAAAACAAATAAAAAGGACACTATTTTATCATGCAAGCAAGTGCATGCTTAGATCACTAAAAGAAATAAAAGTCATTTAAAATTTACAGATTCTTCGGTCCGGTAGACCGTGAATATTTATACATGGGTGATAGATATGTGCGCTCAGAGATATCTATGAAAGATATATTGTAGGGGCATATAGCCAATGTATTGATTAAGATGCACTAACAATAGGCGTGTAGCCAAAACGTGTGTGTGTGCCCAGTGATGCAACAATATAGAATGAGTCAAAAAGTATGTACTTGAGAGACTTAACCCTTTATTTATAGAAGGGGTTATTTGTAGGTGTAGAATCCTGATAGGAGTGTGATCGTTTATGATAGGATGATGGGATTATCCTTATCTCTTTAGTCTATCACATGTTGTTATGTTTTTTACCTATCTGTTAGGTTGTTGGGATAGGGACCTAATATTTTGGTCAATAACAGTTTCTCCCAGTTCGGTAGTTTGAGCATTCAGACTGTCGGGCTGTAATATTTTTCTTGCACCTCAAAAACATCTAGATTCGTCCTTAATTGGCATCTTCTTGGCGTTCTTGAGTCGCTTTGCACACATTTCTTTTGTGGGGGCTTCTGTCCTTTTTTGTGTTGTAAAGTACATTGTTGAGTTTTTCCCGGCCTTTGTCTTCTTTGACATTGCCATTTCAATTTCAACTTTTATCAAGCTTTTATGACGTATCTTGCCGTTCTTTTTGTTAAAGTTGTTTTAGCTCGACTTGTGTTGCCGGGGCTTTATCTTTTATGAACCCGGATTGTCTTACCGAGGCTCTAATTTGTACTGCTTTTCGGGCCGCTTTAGGGATTTAAGTTCGTTATGTGGCCTTTTATCCCTTATTCCCTTTGTTATTTAGCCCCGAATAGTAATATCGTAGCTCTAGCGCTTTGAAGCCAATGATGTCGCAATGGTCTTAATTTGCACCACTTTATAGGGGGCTTTCAAGTGTTGGGTTTGTAGCATGGACCCTAAGACCGACACTTTCAATCGTGGGCCTTTTTTATCTACCCTGATTTCTATACAGGAGTCTTTAGTCTTTATTCTGATTTCTGTCAGAATATTATTGAATAATTCACCTTTTACTAGAAAGTGAGTTTTTTTCGTAGCTCCTTACAATTTACTATTTTCATAGCCGCTTTATGGCCTTTGGAGCTCGCGACTATAGCCGAGCTTCGAAATTGGGTTCTGAGGTTGGGTTGCTTCCAGCCTTAGAGCGGTCTGATCCTGTGTGACTCCTTAGGTCAGTCAAACGTGGTGTATAGTAAATTCATCTAAACCCAACTTGATTTGCCACGACTTATAGTATTTTTCTTGCTAGCCTTGTATAGTATTTGTATAGCATTTTGTTTGGCCAGCGTGCGTCACCGCGGGCCTTGTTGGCTGGACACAGCTTCTTATACGAGATCTTGACGATTTATTTTCCAATTTTTTACTATATATTTTGACATAACGAGTGACGTGGAGTTGGTTTGGCATCTTGAGGATGTCGTATTTAGTATCTCGGCCTAACTTGCCGTTGTGTTTTAGGGTTGGCATCTCGGCTTAACTTGCCATGACTTTTGTTTTGACTTTTGTTTTGACTTTGGCTTCTTTTTCCAGTCTTTAGGTTTATAAAAACGATGTTTACCTCTTTTATTTGAGCCCGACTTTTATCGCCTCGACTCTCTTCTTTGTACCTTACGAGGGCATTTTTGGCACTTGGACTCGTAGTCCAGAACCATGGGTCTTCCGCAAATAGACTCAGCTTATTGGCCAAGGTCTTGGATTGCAATCTGGCTTATAACGCCAAAATCTATTTACCTGTTGAGACTCGGCTAGAATCCATGTAATCCTATTGAGACGCACGTCATATCTTATATTGTAGGGGCACTTCCTGGTTCACACAGATTTTCTTTGTGATTCTCTTATGAAGAACCTTTATACAGTCCTTGCTTGGCAACATAAAGACATTGACAATCCATAGCTTCAATTGCGAAGTCCACTCATCAGGTGGTTTTCAATGTTCGTTGTCGCGCTTTAAGTGTTCATCATGACTGGGTGGGGATCGAAGTTTACTGATTCCCACGGACGGTGCCAATGTTCGATTCGGGTAGACCGTGAATATTCACACACATGTGATAGATATGTGCGCTCATAGATATCATATGTGCAAATAGCCAATGTACTGATCACTACACACTAACAATAAGCATGTAGCCAAAATGTGGATGTATGCCGAGTGATGCAGCAATAGAGAATGAGTCAAAAAATATGTACTTGAGAGATTTAACCATTTATTTATATAAGAGATTACTTGTAGGTGTAGAGTATGAGTGTGATTATTTGGGATAGAATGATGAGATTATTCTTATCTGTTTAGTCTATCATAGGTTATTATATCGTTTACCTATTTGTTAGATTGTTGGGATAAACACCTAATATTCTGGTCCATTACATAGGATCTTGCTAAATAGAGCTAGTCAGCTAAGAAGAAAAAAATATCAAATCACAAACATAGTCATTTAATATTCTGGTCCACATATATTTTACATGAGAGGTTAACATTATTCAAAGTAATAAGGTTATTTTCTTTTATAAACTTGAATTTTTGACATTTTAAACATTTGTTAACTATTGAAAATAAATTTACTAATATTTTTTTACTAAATAAAGTATATGTTTTATAGCTAACCGGGTCAAATATGATATGTGAATTTCAAATGCGTTGAGAGCTCCACCCACGCAATGCACCTTGTTCACACAAAATCTCCCTTGACCAAGTCATAAACTTTTCTTAAGCTTGACAACTACAATCTTTAATTGAAGACAATAAAATGTTAATTAGGTCTTAGAATTTTTGTTGTCATCGGTGCTTGTTTGAGTCAGCTTCTTTAATTTTGGTGATAGTGACGGAAAAATCCAAAAAGTGCTTCAATTGAAATCACGGTGGCATTGGTTAGGCAGGTTTTGGTGTTGGACAGTGACAATATGAGACTTTTTTTTTTTGGTGAGGAGACAATATGAGACTTAATTGTTGTATAGGTGCCACAGTTACAACCTTAATTAAAGAACCTTTTTTCACAACTGTGTTCCAATAAAGCGTTCTTGAATTCAATTAATTGTTTTCTGATCTCGTCAGGCTATGAAAGTAAATGTGATCACAGCATGAGCGGCGAAAAAGCTCTATTATTTAAAATCACTTTGTCAAATTTAAGACTGACAAAGTAAACCAAAAACATGGGAAGATTGATAATTGTGCCCTTACTCCTCCTCCTTTCATTTTTGTGCGCATATTTGTTAACCTTTGAATCTCTGTTTCAAAGTCTTAAAGAGCACGTAAATGAGAGTTTTGTCAAAAAAAAAAAAAAACATTTTCCTAGTCATCTGGGAAAAGAAAATATTGTCATGTAAATTAACCTGTTTAGTTCGACCATCATTTGTTCGAGTAATAAAGAATTTATTTCTCTTAATCAAATTTGAATTTTAAAAATTAAAAAAATAACGTTGAGAAACCCTCTTTTAATACGAATCTAACAGCGCGCTTGAATCAAATTAAATCAGTTTAGATAAAAATAAATAAATAAACATATTTTATAAAGATGTATGCAAATGAACTCATCCAAGCTTAATGTTTTGCATAGGATCAACGTTATTGAGTTTTTTTTTTTAACCCCTCTGGTGTAAAAATATAAATAAATCATCGGTTTAATTCTTTTGATAAATTATTTAACAATTTAATGCGAGTGAAATAATAGTAAGGAATGTGCGTGTTTAAGTCATGCATCACCTCCATATGCAAAACTCAACACAATGCAAAACATGATTCTAAAAATGTGTATTCAAGTTGTGCATATTTACACCCTATGTGTGTCTTGTATAGTGTGACATATGGCAGCGCATTTTGGCTTATATAAGTTGCGCGACTGAAATGCATACACATTCTCGATTAAGGGTGTAAATAGACTAGACCGGCCTACAACCTAGCTTATATAGGCTAGGCTTGGCCAATTACATATAATTAAGGGAAAACTTCAAAAATCTCCTTGAAAGTTTAGTCATAATCACTTACTCACCTCCCCAAAAATTTTAATCATTTACACCTCTACTTAAAACTTTTTTATCACTTACCCTCCTAACTTGATTTTCCATCCAAAGTTAAAGTTAACGGAGTTAGTCTTTTCAAAAAATACCAAAACTACCCTTAAAAAAAGAAATTAACCCCTCGACACCTTTTTGTTATCTTGTAATTTTTTTCCAGCCCCACTATATGTTTCACCTCTCGTTTGTCAAAGATGAACCAATTTTCAATGCTTCCATATATTAATTAAAGGACCAAAGGTGTAAATATTTTCAGCAAGTAAAAAAAATGGACAACAAAATAATCAATTAAAGGACCAATTTCATTAACTATTATCCATAAGATAACATGTCTGGATAGCAAAAAAAATGGGTTTCCAAAAAATCTGGAAAAACAACAACAAGCTTAAAAAAAATCTCCTTTCAACTATGCGGTATAGCAATTGATACATGTGACTTCTTGAATCTGCATTTGATATATGTGAGTTCTTGAATCTGTGAAATATATATATATATATATATATATGCGAGTTCTGCAAAAGTTCTTGAATTTGTGAAATACACATATATATATATATGCGAATTCTGCAAAATATATATATATTACATTGATCGCATTTGAATGCTATTGATTTCATATAGGGTCTGTGTTATGAAACTTTGTTTTATTTTTTGTTATAGATAGAGAATACAAATCACTCAAATACAACCGAATAGAATAGAGATTTACCGGTCCAAATCTTTGAGTGTTGTGTTTCTTTTAGAATCCGAATTATATAAGCATCTACCGGCTAATCAGAAGCAGGGGCGGTGGAGCGTCAGAACGGTTAGGGTTCCACTGCTCAATGACTATCTCTTGACATCAGTAAGGTCCAGTGTTGTGTGTGGGTGTTTTTTTATGGTAGTTTTGGTATTTTTTTAAAAGACTAACTCCGTTAACTTTAACTTTCGATGAAAAATCAAGTTAGGAGGGTAAGTGATAAAAAAAATTTAAGTAGGAGTGTAAATGATTAAAATTTTTGGGAGGGGGTAAGTGATTCTGACTAAACTTTCAAGGATTTTTTTGAAGTTTTCTCTATAATTAAATAGAATAGGCTTGAGCTTTTAAAAAAATCTATTTAAAATGTAGCCACATACTTTTTTTATTTGTCGGACCTATAAGTCTACAAGCCGACCTATATAGTATTATTTATTTTAAATAAAATAAATAAAATTATTATGTTAAAAATTATTAATAATAAACTAATATTTTTTTAATTATTGAATGTTTAATAGGCTAAAAGGCCTAGGCTTAGACTTTTATTTTTTTAAATATAAGTAAGACCAGACTTATAATTTAAGTTTACACAGGATTAATAGGTAAGATCAGACTTAAGGTATTTTACACAGGCTAGACTATTTAAGTCAAAGTCTAACCTAACTTATTTATAAGGGACATACGTTAAATTGTTAAATAACTAAAAGAAATTAAATAGGTAATATATCTTAAATTTTGCATTGGAAGGGTAAAAAACCCATTATTGATGCTTGTGGGCCATAATCAGCCATGGCTATATGATTGTGCTCTTGCAGGAAAATAATTTGGGTTCATGGTTTTGCTCCCCCAGTTTCTGCCTGCAGATTGATCTGACCTGTGCCTTTCTATTATTAGTTATAGCCTGTTTATTGGTACCAATTACCCCATGTGCTGAGAGGAAACAAAAAAAGTGCCACTTGTTTCACGACTTGAGTTGCATGGTTAGCAAGTTCCAACTTGATTGGTGGGTGCAGATGTGATTGCACAACAACAAAGATCGTTCATATATATATAAATTATCATCTCTTGGATGCATTTTTGTTGGGACAAAATCTCTTTGTACGATAGGTGTTTTGAGTTCCATTTCATGTGATTGGAAATTAACCCTATTAAAAAAGTAAAAAAGATATATATAAATGCATATAAAGCATATCAGCAAATATTCAGTTTTGGTTGGAAAGACGGATCATGAAAGCGACACATTATTAATGAATTGAGTATATATATATATATATATATATATATATATATATATATATATATATATATATGAGGTAGGATCATTTGACACCGGTGTCAAATTTGAAGTTTGACACCTTATCTAAAAGCCGTTAGATCAAAAAAGATCAATGGTGCCATATGCTTACAAATTAAAATCGTTGATCTTTTTTGATCTAACGGCTCTCAGATGAGGTGTCAAACTTCAAATTTGACACCGATATTAAAGGATCCTACCTATATATATATATATATATATATATATATATATATATATATATATATTAAAGCACGCAAATATAATATAACCAGTATATGTACATCATCGCCAACTAAGCTATATTACAACCAGAAATAATGGAGAATAAATGTATGATGTTATATTGCATCTTTTTAATATATATGTTGTATTACATACATTGCTATACCTGCATATCAAATTAAGCCTAACTAAAACATTAGTATTTATGTATATAAAATTGGGGGAAGGATTCGTTTGAATTTTTTTTATAAATTATATTAAATATGATCGATCATAATGATCATATTTAATATAATTTATAAATAAAACTTTTTCTCTCTAATTTATATTTGAATTGGTGGGGCTCGATCATCTTTCATGACCAGTTGAAAGTTGAGAACTATGAGAAGCTATTAGCGTAAGGCGAAGGGGTAGGGTTGTTTGCACAGTGGCAGAGCAGGTAAAGCAGAGTCCCAGCGCCGTTGCGTCAGATATGAAATCACATTGCCTCGGTCCATGAAAAGCTACATAACCTATGTCTTCGTGTTTGTTACTCATTGGCCAAAAACTTTAGTTTTAGATTTTCAATTAATTTCAATCAATCAGTCACATCGTGCTCTGCGCTCATATTTACATTGGCAGGCTCTTACTAGTTACTAGTCCCACACAATACAAGTCTTCATGATCATTAATTTTTTTTAGTTTAATTATTTAATTATTTATTTGGTTTAAAATGAGTCAAATTTAATCTAATTTTATTTGATTTGGATTGAATTAATTTTAATTTTTTTCAAAAAATTAAAAATTTTGATCATATAAATTACTAATCATATCAAAATAAAATTATTCAAAGTTATAAACAGTTAGAAAATGTAAGTCTTCAAACTAAAATAAGTATTCAAACTGATGAAGAGTTAAAATAGATTAATAAATAATAAAAAATTAAAACAAAATAATTTGCTGTCAATGACATCAAATATTACAAGTTTATAAAACAATAAGATTCCAAGTCACAATTTTTTGAAAATGATAAATACATAATATATTAGATTGATTTGTATTAGATCGATTTTCACCAACCAAACGAAAAACTGATTCAATCTAATTAAAATATACAATTTTTTTTTTTGTTTTTGATCTTTTCAATTTTCAGTTAATTCAATTATTAATTTGTTAGTTTGGTCGCCACGATTTAAATTGGTCGGTGAACATCCCTATAACACACCACTAGTGCAATGCCAGCATGTAACTCTCTTGTTCATTATACAAATTATTACTATTATTATTTTACCATTTAGTGGTATTGAAGTCTCGTAATATTACCAACTAAAATTAGAGAAAAAAGTAATCATAATTATATTTAGAGTTTAATATCTCATATTATAAAAGATAATTTTATCTTCTACACACGTAAAAACTCGTGGGGCCAATGTTGAGTCATGTGAGAAGAAAAATGAGAAAGAAAAAATATAGATTGCACACACTTTTATATGTGTAGGATATAATTTTATCTTCTATAATATAAAAGATATTATTTATTATACTCATTTCTTTATGATTAAATCATATGTTTTTATAATAATATTAATATTTTTAATTTTAACAAAGGAGTAGATACAAATTTAATTTCATTGCACTCACAAACCATGTTTGGAGTCATTTTATTCCCGCAAACAAAAATTAAAAAAAAATCTCATTCTGAAAAAAAATTGTCATGCACAATCGTTTCCTGATTTTCGGATTTTGTCTTTGTCCACCCTCGCCTTTTTCATGTACCAACAGTTACCCCTCCCCATAAATCTGCACGTAATTTCTTGTGCCTAAAAAAGTTTTTAGTTTTGTTCTTTGCAATTGCATTACAAAACCCAAACCCAAATGGGTATTTTTTGTATATCCTGTGGAATTCGAGCCCTTATTGAGAATAACTTGGTCATGTGACACTTGCCATGTTAAAAAATTAAAAGGGAATTGCTTTTATTATTTTGCTCGAGGTTCTGGAATAATGTTATACAGTCAACAAAAATTTGCTAAAATTTTGGCAGAATTTAACTATATATAAACGTAGTTATAAGATGGAATAAAGTGCTACAATCAATCAATTGTCAACAACCATACCAAATTATTCTGTTTACATGTCTAGTGTTATTATTATTATTATTATTATTATTATTATTATTATTATTCTTTTTTGGGGTAGGTTTTACATTAGAAGAACCTTGAATTCTTGCCTTGTTTTAAGTTTATGGTGGACTAAGAAAGATTTTTGTGGGCCTTAATTTGGGCCTAGCTACAATTTCTGTTATGCATCGAAGAGCTTGCTTTAAAGCAGTGACCACAAAAAAGAAGTTGTTTCAAAATTGACCCAGAATGAAGAAGACCTTTAAAAAATTTAAGGGACCAACAATGGGCACAGCCCATTTTGCCTCGAAGTTGACCCATAATAATGTTAGAAACAATCACTTTTATTAAATCAAGCATTTTTTTTCTGGCATGTTTGGAAAAAACAAAATTTTGAGAAATCTTTTTTAAAATCGTCTCAAAAAGCTTTTAATGACCGCTTTTAAATTATTTAGTTTTAAAGTTAAAAAAAAAAAAAAAAAAATTTAACAAATTCTTGAGAGAATTTTTTTTTTTAAAAGCTTCTTCATTTCATATTTGTGGCTTTGTGTGTCAATTTATATATGTTTTTATTGTAAAATATATTTTATTTAAAAATAACGGGATTGACCAAAAATGACTCGAAGGTTCTCAAATAACGTGGCTGCGTATAGTTGATTTGACACGTGGCTAGAACATGTGGGCCATACCTTAACTGTAACGAAAAATCTAGAGAGGATTTCATTGTTGAACACTCGACGACACGCGAAACATCTCGAAAACCATGATTTTTGTCTCCAACCATTTCTATTATTAAACATAGCTGTCCCTATAAAAGGGTCACGTTCTATCTTACATTTCCATTCTCAGACCATTTTATCACGACACAGAGCTTTGATCGTATACAAACAACACCACTTCATTTCTCTGTTTTTGGGTTGGTGGCTCGATTTTGCACTGTTAACTCTTTCACTTGGATTGAGCGGAACTGTTTGGCTGGAATTTTCTTTTCTTTTCTCGTTTAGTTTCCTTGGAAAATTTAATGTAAGTCATTTTTTCCCTTCTCTTTTGCTGTACTTGGTTGATATGTTTGTCATGTTTTTCACGTGAAATTTGTGTTGTTTTTTTATGTGGGTATAGGAGCTTTGTTGATAGTTTTGAGTTAATGACATTTTTTCAGGAGGCCTATTTTTTAGTTGCGTGATGGTGCTGTATGAAAAATATTTACATTAATCCATTACTAGACTTGAATGATAAAAGAGCAAGTCATTTGATGGACATGAGTGTAGATACATTTGTGATCAAGAAATACACTTTTAATATGGTGTTGCACTTTTGAAAGAAATTAAGATATTGTTGAGAATCAAAAATCAAAGTTGTGATCCTAATACGCATGTGTTTGATAATATAAAACTATTAATATGAGTTTCATATATAGCTGCTTAAGTTTTTTGTGTTGAAATGGTTAACGAATTTAATTTTTACCGTCTTATTGTATTCATAAAATATCTGTGCTTGTGGTGTATGCCTTATAGTTGTAGCACTGAGAAGCTGAATTATAGCTTTTATGCTGAAGATGAATGGCTCTTATATGCAGCTTCTGTTCTGAAGAAATTATTCTTGTGTTGTATGATGTATACTTTCTAGATTCTATTTTGTAAGCGTAGAAGAATATAAGCAAATGGTGTTCTTTCATTCGTGCTTCTTCTTGGTCCTTTTTTTTGTTTTTTAATGATGAACACAATTAACATGTATGGTCCTTTGTTGAAAATCATTCTCCTATTCTTTATCCCTTATTCCTAATATTGAAATTTGACATTAGTCCTGTTGTGAAATGCAGAGTTAGCGCCCTAGTATCTTTCTGAGTTATACCAAGGGCAACAACCTTACCGAACATGATGCCTGCATATAGAAACATGGATTCATACCCATATCAGAGAAACCAAACACCATTCCCTCATTGTTATCATCCTGGCATTGAGGCTATTCCCCCTCAAATAAAAGTGGATTCATCCAAATCACCCTTTTCATATGAACAGTTTTGTCCCTTTCCTCACAGTTATGGGCACCCTATTCCAGTGAATTTCTGCTGTGGCCACAACAATTTTCCTGGTTATTATAGCTACAGGCCTTCTTATCCACATGCTCCTGCTCCATCACCATCACCGATGTACTATTCTGGTGGTTATCCTTCATACGGAGAACCATTCTTTGTTCCTTATTCCCCACAACCACATTATACTATGGAGCTGCCTAAATATGAATATGATAAGTGTATGCCCAGAGACTATCATTGTTGTGGGTGTCTTAATCATCCATGCCACCAGAAGGAAGGTAAAAGTGTAAAGATTGAAGAGCAAGAACCTAATGGTGGAAAGAAAATGGATGATGCATTGGCCCCAGTTCAGTTGAAGAACTATCATCCATATCCCTTTATTTGGATACCACCAGAGTACACAAGTACACCTCTTGATATGAAGGGTGTCCCTAACATGGTTCATGATGGAGATGGAAGAAGAAACAGCAACTGGGAGACTGACAGCAATAGAAGGGAATCTGAAGATGGAAGAATGAACCAGAAGCACCAGAGTGAAGACAAGAGATTAGAATTCCCATTCCCTATCATCTGGATGCCTTACCACAATAAGCAGGAGGAAGGTGGAAGGACAAATAATCAGGAGAGAACTTCTGCACCAAAATGCATTGAGGAGGCACCTCATACATTCAAATCTGTTCCTGTGAATTCTTGTGCTGATGAAGTTGTTACAAATGGAACCAGATCAAATCAAGTTGAATCCACAAATACAAGTGGTTCGGATGTTATAGAGAAAGTGACTAATAAAAGAAGCATACCTGTGAAGCAGATGGAATTGCATGATCAAGGAAAAAATGATTCAGAGGGAAATGACAAGAGGGAAAGGAGCATTCCTGTAAATCAAATGGAAGATAATGTTACAAAGAATGACTCCTACACCAGTGGCCAAAGCCATTCCATGTCCACATCTCCAAGGAAAACATCTAAGTTACCTCCTGTTTGTTTGAGAGTTAGTCCATTACCAAGGAAGAAAAATGGCAATGGGAGTTCAAGGTCTCCAAGTCCACCTGCCTCAAAAAAACATTCCCAAGCAACGGATGGTGAAACATCAAGGACTCCTTCAAGTGGCATGAATGATAAGGCTCAGCCAGATTTGAATCTTCAGAGTGCTTTAAATGCTGGTGAGAAAGTCAAACCAAAGGAGAGAACCATTCAGGTGTCTGAAAATAAGAGTAGTGAAAACAAGGGTGCTGACTGCAAGGATGAATGTCAAAGCCAGATAAATTTAAACATGCCCAGTGGAGCTTCAATAGGGACAAGGGAAAGCCATACAAATGGTGACCAATGTAAGACTGAAGATAAAAAGGCAGAGAAAGGGACAGAAAATATGACAGAAGAAGCTACTGAAGCAAGGGAAGTAAGGGATATAAGCAAACCAAATGATGAAGGTCCAAAAGAGGGAAGGGTTCTGTTGGATGCAGATGCTGCTGTTTTGATACAAGCTGCTTTTAGAGGTTATCAAGTGAGAAAATGGGAACCATTGAAGAAATTGAAGCAGATAGCTGAAGTTAGTAAGGAGGTGAATGATGTTAGAGATCGTATTCAAGCTTTTGAGGGCTCTTCTGATCTTCAAAATAATGACAAGCAAAGAATTGCAATTGGGGAGACCATAATGAGACTCCTGCTTAAGTTGGATACTATACAGGTACGTGTTAGCTCACTCTATTTTACTTTCCATAAGATAAAATCTACAATGCAGTTTTGATATGCTTGCATTTTTTACAACAAATATCACATGAAATACGTACCATTTGCACTTTTTGTACTCTGCACTTAAACATTCTCACATGGTACTTATTAGCTAGACTTTTTCCTTCGTTCATGGCTATGGATAATAAACATTACATGCCTAATTACCTATCATAGGCACAGTTGGCAACTGCACTTGAACAAAGATGAACATTTTGAGTTGCATAGATATGAGTGGTGGTTGTGGTTTGTCTGAGCTATTGATTGTTGTTCATCTTATTTATGATGTTTAATACAGTTCCTGCTTTCTTTCAACATTATGCTTACACATTATTCACAATATATACAGGGTTTGCATTTAAGTTTGAGGGAGACCAGAAAATCCCTGGCAAGAGAGCTTACATCCTTGCAAGAAAGGCTTGATTCTGTAATGGCTAAGAAACCTCAGCAGCAAGAGCAACAAGAAGGAAAAGTAGCAGTACCAGGAGAGGATTCATCTGAAGGCATCAGTGATGGAGGTCATGATACGTTGGAAAAATGTCAGGATGGTGTTAACAGTGTTCATGCTAATGATGGTGGAAGTGAATCTCAGCCACCAGTTGATCCCGCATCAAATGAGGGAACAGATCCTATTGTCCCACCAAATGGCTTAGTTAATGAAGATATCAGCCAAGTGGTTACAGTTGATGCATTGAATGCTACAAGTGATCTTTCCGAGACTGACAAAATTGCTGAGGTGAACGACATTCCTATTGAAGTTGAAAATTTGGATATGACTGCTTGGAAAGAATTGCCAGTGGAAGCTATAGATGAAGATATCATTGATATTAGTTCTGGGAAGGATGAACAAAATGAAAAAGGGAGGGTGGAGGCCCAAATAACTGGAAGTACTACCATGATGATGGATAGAAGCCTCCCAGCCATGGTGGATGATGCTGCACATGATGAGTTAGATTCAAAGATCCATCCAATGAAGGAGCTTCCAGGGGGATTGCTTGGTCAGGATATGGCAACATCAGAATTTGAAACTAATACTTCTAAAGGGGAAGTACAAGCTGAAGATGTGGAATGTTCTGCAGAACTGCCAGTGGGATTGCTTGATGAGGATACAGCAGAATCTGAATTAGAGAAGCATGATGAAACTAAAACTTATAAACCAACTGAAGAAGGGGAATGTAATGCAGATGAAAAAACAAGCTCTTCCACAGATGACACTGCAAAAGAAACTCAACGAGAACAGCCACTGCTAGATGAGAAGGAAGAGGTGCAGTCTAGTGGGGAATCAGATGGCTGGGTTAAGATTCAGTTCCAGAAAGAAGATGAACTTAAAGGGGATGCACCATTGGATATAGAGGTTGGGTGTAAGTCAGAAGAGGAAATGAGAAATGATACTAAGTTGCCATCTTTGACAACACAAGTCAATGGTCATGAACTAGGGAATGGAGATGTAAGCTTGGAAGCAAATGATGTAAATAACATCCTGCCAGAACCAATGGAGTTTGTGCCTATTAATGACTCACAGAAGGAACAGGAACCAGAAGAAAAGTTTGCACAGTGGGAGACACAAGTTGATGGTGAAGACATGGTTACTGAACGGGCAATCAGTGCTGATAATAAAGATTCACAAACTTTGACTCGGGAGAAAACTGAAGTATTTGCAGCACCACCTGCATTAAAAGAGCTTCAGCTACCTGATGCTGAGCATGATGGAGGGTTAAATGTGGATACAAAATTATTGGAAGAGAATGTGAAGTTAAGGAAGATGATGGAGAAGTTGTTGGAAGCTGGGAATGAACAGTTAAGTGTAATATCAGAGTTAACTGGAAGAGTGAAGGAATTGGAGAAGAAATTAGGCAGGAGCAAGAATAGGAGAGTGAGGACAAAGCGCTATAGACCAGCAACTTCCAAGATGTCTTGCATGAAATCCTCCAATTAGGCCATTACAAGTGAGAGCCATTGGTGTTGCAATGTAATTGAGGGTATATGTTGTAATAGTAAAGTGTGGTATGAGTCCTTTTGTACTAATAATGTATAATTTTACTGTTGTAATGTAAATGCGAAGTTGTTTCTCCGATTTATACGTGTTGTACTCCTCCAAACAAATGCTAAGCTTATTCTTATTGTTTTCCAGAATATCTGTTCATCCTTTAAAATAAGATGGCTCGAAGCATTTCAAATAAATCTGTGCAAGGGGATGTCATTATGAAGCAGAAGAGTATATTTGTTTACTTATATTATGTAATTGAAAACCTTAATTCTACTCCTTGCTAGTATTTGTCATACTTTTAAAAATACAGTTAATATCAATGTTATTAAACTTAAATACATAATCATTGAATATATATAATTG